>NC_133877.1:5491836-5641203 GCF_044706935.1 Curcuma longa | reverse complement strand
GGGGTGTTTGGTTGGGGGTAATCTATGATTACCTTGGTTATCTGTCCAAGGTTATCATTGATAACCTTGTTTGGTTCAAGTTATGATAACCCGGTTATGTGATTACCTTGGCAGCCTAAGGTTTTCTACGATTCCGGAGGTTAACGAAATTTTTTCCATGATTACCCTCCGATTTTAAAATTAAATTAATTAAAATGTACTACCAAATCTAATTAAAATTAAATTAATTAATTCAATAAATTTTAATTTAAATATTTATAAATTAAAAAATAAATTTATTTTAAAATTTAAAAAAATAAAATTAATGGATTATATTTATTAATTTAATAAATTATTTTATTAAAATAATTATTTTAATGAATTATTTTATTTAAAAAATATATATTTTTTAAATTTTAAAAAAATAAAATTAACAAATTATATTTATTAATTTAATAAATTATTTTATTAAAATAATTAATTTTAATGAATTATTTTATTAAAATAAAATTATCATATTATCTTTATTAATTTAATAAATTATTTTATTAAAATAATCATTTTAATAAATTATTTTATTAAAAGAAATATAAATTTATTTTAAATTTAAAAATATAAAATTAAGGAATTATATTTATTAATTTAATGAATTATTTTATTTTAATAAATTATTTTATTAATATATATAAATTTATTTTAAAATTTAAAAAATAAAATTAACAAATTATATTTATTATTTTAATGAATTTTTTATTAAAATAATTATTTTTAATGAATTATTTTATTAAAATAAAATTAACAAATTATACTTATTAATTTAATGAATTATATTAAAATATAATTAAATGAAGGGTAATATAGTAAATATAAAACTGGTTATGTTTTATTCCCTCCAAATAAATAAAGTAAACCAAACAACATTAGGTTATGTTTTATGTCCCATAACCTTGGTTATGTGATTACCTGGTAATCACATAACCAAGGTTATATATCATAACTTGAACCAAACACACCCTTAAGGTGATAAGCATGATAATGTTATTGACCGTACGTGCAAACTCATAAGTCGTTGGTTCTTGAGATTATTCCATAATTAATTAAGTATCCATTGATCGATTTTTAATTACGATGTGGATTAATTTTCTTTTAAAGAGACATTTTTAAAATATTGACTGCGGAGCCCTGAATCATCTCGATTTATTCGGACAGCCCATGAATCTGTTTATAAAAATTCCTAAACTTAAATTATAAAAAAAAAATCACAAGTCCAAATAAAAAAAATATTTTAATGTGATTATGTGCACTTGTAGTATTATACATCTTTTGAAGATTTAGATAGAAATGTTGGTCTCTTGAGATTCTCAATCTAATTACATCCATTAAATAGATCTCATTTGCTGTGGATCTACAGGGACAATTTTGTTCAGCAGCGGCGTTGGATTCTTATATCTGTCAGGAGCCGCCCTGACAACGAGACTATACGGGTCGCGATCTACCCTCCAATTTATTGGACCTGCAGTTAATCAAATCCATTCCCCTGTGTCGTCTCCGCCATGTGATTGCAACGTTATGATCTCGAAGAGCCAAATCAAGCTTCGGCTACAGAAGCTTCATCTTCGCCTCCCTAATCCCGATCAGACCACGAGCAAAGATCCGATTTTTCCGATCATGGCGGCGGCAAACCACTACTTCCAGGTACGAGTCCAGTTCCCGCTTCGCGTGTGTTCTCTGCGCTTGAGTTGATCTCGCGTCTTTGCTGTGCAGAGGCCGCTGGATTCGCTCCGCTGCAAGCTGAAGAAGCCGCTGTTCAAGGACGACGCCAGGGCCAAGAAGCGCCGCCGGGAGGGGTGGTGGAAGTCCGCCCTGCTCTTCTGGAAGCAGAGCAACGAAGCCGGCGGCGGCGGCACGTCCGACGAGCAGTGGCGCTCCCACACGCAGCTACCGCCCGTGTACGCCACCGAGAGCGGAGGCCGCGGCGCGAGGCGGCCGAAGGCTGCGCTGCTGCTGGCGGCCGCGGAGGTCGGGGTCGAGGCGGCAGTGGGGATGGCCTACCGGAGCCTTAGTGACCCCGGCGGAGGCCACCGGGCGCCGCCCATCTACATCGTTACCTAAACCGGAGATCCTTCGTCTCTCTCTTCTCTCGAATTATCGAAAAACTTTTTTTTCCCGGTGGAATCGTTCCATTCAATGTGTTCGTTAGATTTCTCCTGTCCAAGATTCGATTATTATTATTTTTTAAGTAAAACGAGAAGGAAAAGCCGAAAAGGTGAAGGCGTGGACTGGGAAAAAGGCTTGCTTTCGACGAAGCAGGTTTCCTGGCATCGATGCTCTTCGTTCTCGATGAAGAACCCTAAATTTGTTCTACAATGCGTGGAAACAAGTGCAAGCTGGTGCTGGTGCTTCAAAACGCGAATTTTGATGTCAAAATTAGGATTCAAACTGTTTCTCCATGCTAACGTGCGCCACGCATGTCTTTTCCACTTTTAGGGGTTAAAATGCTTTGCGACTTCACTATTTAGTTGATTGTTTGATGCGTAATTATTTAAAATTATCTTTAAAAAAGTATTTAATATATATAATATATTTTACAATAATAGGATAATTTATTTGTTCCAAAAAACTTTTACCACAATTTTGTGAATATTTTTTAGTCAACCCACCCCTTTCATTAATCTCCGTTCCAGTCAACCCGCCTCCTCCCGTCAAATTTCTCTTTCTCTTCGCTCGCATCACGATATCACATGTGAAGCCACGAGGCTTCCGTAGATCCGAAGCCGAACGGCCCACGCCATTTCGAGTCCACGAGGTTAATTAATTAGTGAACGATTTAATAAGCAAGCGGAGAAAAGAGGAAGCGAGATCGGAAACGATCACGCATTTTGTGGGAGAAAGCCCTTGTTTGTCGCGCCGGCCCGGCGAGGAGGAATCGCCCGATCCGTCGCCTGAACTGCGAGGATGTCTTCGGATCCGCTGCGTGAAGATGCAGGCCACCGCTACGTGAAGATGCAGTCGGAGCCGTCGGCGTTGCCGTCGCCGACGCCGTCGCATTCGTCTCGGCTGCTGGATCAGCCGCGGATCTTCGACGAATTGCCTGTGGCGGAGATCGTCTCCGTGTCCCGACCCGATGCCGGCGACATCAGCCCGATGCTCCTCACTTACACCATCGACTTCCATTACAAGCAGGTGCCTCTCTACGTCGTATTGCTTCACCCTTTTCTCCCCTGATTCGGATGTTACTATAAAAGAAAAGAGGACTTGCTAGATTTTTTATTTGCAGGTGTGAATTGTTGTATAATCGATGATTTGTGGCTAGCCATTTGGGTAGATGATATTTCACGATTCAAAATTGCGGGGTCTTTGGTTTTCCGTATTCTCCTTTCCTAGATTGATGTTAAAATTGTCAATCAGATGTGTTCTGGTGGACTCATGGTATCCATACTTCGAATTTGCGTAGTCGTGTGATTTTTTTCTTTGATTGTGATACGACGTGAAAAGAGAAAAGTGCTTGGGGATCTTTGAATATACGTTTAGTGTTCGAAGAAACAAAAGTTTCTGCATGTTTGATTTACTGTTGAAATATCCGAATATGCATTTTCTTCAAGGAAAGATAGGGCTTGTTTAGTATCTTTCATTAGAGCGGGAAGCATAGTCTATGCATTTATCTCTCTACTGATTGTTTAACCCCATTTTGTTACACTATTAAATTGATCGAGGATTTTGTTTCTTCTCATGGATGCTATGCTTAATCCTCCAACATTATTTGGCTGCATAGATATTTCGGGAAAAGTGTTAACTCCCCCACCCCCCCTATGTTTCCCCCTTTTCTACAATTGGTCTCTCAAAGTTATAAAAGTGAAGCGTTCACCATAATGTTTACCAACCCTTGTCATTATTTCCCTACATTTGATCCATTAGGATTCATGCACACACAGCCATACCTGAAAGGTGTTTATTCTGCCAAGAATAAGCAAGTGTTACTTTTTTCCTTTCACATTTCGCATAGGTTTTTAGAGTGCTGACTACAGATAACCCTGATGATTCTGGCTTGGTGAATACAGTGGCAAAAATTTGCAACCTGTTTGGGCACAAGTGGAACTTTTAGAACTTCAGAGTGGAAAACTTCAAAAACTAGCAATTATAGGGGGGAGTGAGAATTTCCTTTGACTTCACTTGTTTCTCACTGTTATCACTGGAATACCTTTGATCCCTTGTAGTCCAAGTTACTTAATTTGATCAAGTTCATGTTAAATTCAAATCTGGGACTGGAAAATTTGGAATACTGTCATGTAGGTTTTGTCACACCTTTTGTGTGGAGCACTTGTATGCCTAGCTGTAATACATAACTACTAAAGAATCAAATTTACACCTTTTGCTTTTTTCCTACCATCTGGATTACCTTGATTTCATATTAGTTGGATATTCTTCATTGATATTAGCCTATGATTCTTAAAGCACCAAAATACACATTGATGAAATAAAAATCAATATATCTAATGCTTCATTTACCTTGTTCGCCAATTGAATACTATCGTTACCATCAACTAATGTTACTTCCAATTATTTTCGGTTAGCTATATGAATCTTTATGTCACTAGTGATATTCTAGTTGAATGAACTTTAATTTTAATTTTTTTGGTCCTATTAATTTAAATTTTTTTGGTCCTATTAATTTAAAATTTTTTGTGCACCGGGCTGCCCTTTATTGTACTTTGTCTCCAGTTGGACAACATTAAAATAATAAGTCTTGTGTCTTCATTTGTTTCATTGTTTTGTCTTTCTTTTATACTGCTTTTGTTTTCTGAATTATTAATTGGCATTGGCTTGAAGCTTTTTTATACATATCATTCTCAAGAAACTGAACTCCATATTCCATAATAGTTCCATTTATAGTCCTGCAAATAAAATACTTTGGATTCCACAAATACGCTCATTTTGTTGTTTTATATTTGTTTTGCTCATCAAAACCCATAATATGCAACTGTTGGAATTTGAAGATTTGATTGCCTACTTTTTTGCAATGATGGTTTTCAAATATCTAGGTGTTATCTATGTTACTTTATCAGTTTATCATGCTATTGTGAATAATTGAATGTAAATGATCATCTATTATATTTGTCAAGTATTAACTTCTGTAATTTGTTAAGCAGTTCAAATGGCGCTTAATAAAGAAAGCTTCACATGTTCTATATCTACATCTTACTTTGAAAAAGCGTGCTTTTATTGAGGAATTTCATGAGAAGCAGGAACAGGTGAATCTATTTATTTAACCTTTTTCGCAGTCATGTATGCTTGTTGTTTTGTCTCATTGTTTCCACATTATTAGTTTTCATTGCTACTATTTTGGTTTTTTCCTTATTGGAGTTCAAAAGTAAAATTTTGCAAGTTTGGCGGTTCCCAAACTATTTATGTGCTTGACTCTATCTTGATATAGTTTCCTTATTACTCTTTCCTTTAAGTTTCATTATTTTTATTTTTTATGCTGATGAACCATCTTATATTATTTCATAGAAGGGGCAAGATTACCAATTTAGTTGTGCTTACATTATATGTGTCTTTTTTCTCATTATTTTAAGATGTTCCACAAAGTTCTATTTCTCATTTCTGTTTTTATTCCTTTTTCTGCTAAATGACTCAAATATCTGGACACCAGAATGCACCTGTGTTTAATTTCAAATGAAATTTGATATGATTTATCTTTTTTATAATGAAGGTTAAAGAATGGCTTCAAAATCTTGGTATAGGGGATCATACAACTGTTATGCAAGTTGATGATGAAGCAGATGATGAGCCTGTTCCTTTACTGCAAGAGGAGACTTTATCAGCACGGAAAAGGTGATTATTGGCATTCCCAATCTTAGTCCTTACTAATACTTTGTTGAATGAGAATGCTAAGATAATTAAGAGATAAGTTGTTATGGTTGTTTATTCAAATAATTTTGTATCCCTAAAAAAAATTTAACTTTCCTTCCTGACATCTGTGGAGTGACCAGAATAAATATTGGTTATGTTGAACCTTTTTCTTTTATGAATTTTGCTAGAACATGCAATCTTACCCTGTTTGTTTGAGACTAGCTAACAGATGATCGAAATAGTATATCAGATACTAAAAGCATTGTTCAAGGCTCTATCTGGTTGACTATCTTTAATAATGTCTAGGATATAAAAAAACATTCATGATATGTTGGTTGTCAAGGTGATAAATATGCTTGGATTCTTGCGTGAACATCTTTATTAAATATAAAGATGTGAACTGATATAATTGATGGTCATTGGAATATTGGATTAAAATGATATTTGAGATAGTACATTTTAGAGCATTAAAACATGATGTTATTTAGTTGTACTTAACATGGTTTAAGATCTTGGTCCAGTACTAATACTTCTTGGTCGGGCAAATTTGGTACTGCTACTTCACCTTATCATACCATACCAAGCCATCGTACAATAGTACAAGTAGGTATGGGCGAGCATGAACTGGTTGATTTGCCTTATTTGGCATAACATATTACTAGGTCTTGAGAATTTTTCTTTTCGATTGATAATTATAGATGTAAGAATGCTTATCTGTTCCTCATCTCACCAAACTTGAAATGCAAAAATTCATTTTTATGTTCATATAACTCTCATGACTTGCTCTCCATTGTTCAGCTGAATTATACTTTGGTTAATAGTGCTATGTATGATATTCTTTTTCTTAAGTTCTTGCAAACTAGAAAATTTCACTTTGTTGGGCCCAAATGGGCCTCAATACTATTCTTACACATTATTTCCTACAGAGATGTGCCCTCTAGCGCTGCATTTCCAATTATTCGGCCTGCACTAGGGAGACAACATTCCATTTCTGACAGGGCAAAAGTGGCTATGCGAGGTTATTTGAATCATTTTTTGGGGAACTTGGATATTGTGAATTCTGAAGAGGTACTTAACTGAGTCTGAGTACCCCTAAATGTCTATAACAACATAAAAGCAAATTATGCAGATGGTGTGAATGAGTCAAGCATATATTGAAATTGGAAAAGATCTAAGGAAAAATATTTTGTTTATAAATATGATGTTATGATGGATAATTCATGAACTTCTAGATTTTGCATACTTGCTGCTCAGTTTTTCCAGTTACTTGTTTGTCTGTTAGATTGATTAATATTAAGCATTTCCTAGGGTTGATACATCAATTTGGATTTTCTTGTGATCATTAAATTATATATTGAAAATATTTTACTTTGATAGGAGTGCCTTCAAGGCTATTCTCTTTATCTTTCATTGTTTTGAAGCACATTTGATTCTCTTTATCTTATCAAGTTGCAATATATTTTGGTGTTCGTTGTTTCTTTCTTATGTAGCAATTGAACATATTTTGCAGGTTTGTAGGTTTTTAGAGGTCTCAAGGCTATCATTTTTGCCTGAGTATGGACCCAAGCTAAAAGAAGATTATGTTATGGTGAGACATTTGCCAAAGATTCAAAATGATGATGATGGAAAATGTTGTTCTGGTCACTTGTTTAGTTTTTGTAATGGAAGTTGGCAGAAGGTATCTATTGTAATCAAGTTAAGGATTGTAACATTTTAAATCATGTGCCCAAAATGTGAAACCTAACATCTCTGTAGGTCTGGGCTGTACTGAAACCAGGATTCTTGGCTTTGCTGGAAGATCCTTTTGACACAAATCTTTTGGACATTATTATTTTTGATGTACTTCCTTCTTCAGATGGAAATGGGGAAGGTCGTGTTCTTTTAGCAAAAGAGACAAAGGAACGCAATCCTCTACGCTTTGGCTTTCAAGTATGTGAGCCCTTAATTTTATTTCAGTTCGTTTCTCATTCCTTGTTTTCCTGTCAAACTGCTCGTCTGGTGTCTACTTTTACCAACCAAGGCAACCTGTTCAAGTTCAATGTATTGCATGCTAGTTATGATTGCATTATTGAGTTAGCTTTCTGGTCCAATTGAGCAACAATAACAGGAAATTTTCAACTTAGGAATCCATTCACTTGTATGTTTGTTGTGATGTGGATGATCTGAATAACTCCTATACGATTTATATGAATTCATCATCCTTTCCAGCTTTTTCTATGTAGGTCTGAATCTTTCAGCCTTTGTTTGACGACCTAGAATAAAAAAAGGGAATGGAAGGGAAAGAATAGGAATAGTAACTCTGGCAAAAGTTATTTATAACTATTCATCTGGAATTGGGACGTACACTAACTAGATAAGTTCTAAAATCTGTGTTTTCAAGGTGCATCAGTATTATGCATACTACTTTGGTTGTTTATTTCATGCCATCCATTCTCTCATAGGCAGTCTCCAAATTATTGACAAAAATGATAAGACAGTTTGAGATCAGATGAATTTATATTGTTCAATAAATTTCAAGATCATCCAGATCATTTTAAAAGATCTGATAGAAATTTTTGTACTTGTTTAATCTTTTGGTTTTAGTGTTTTATTTCCATCTTGAGTAGCCAGATGTTAGGAGTGATCCCATTGCCAACAATACTTTGAACAGGAGGAAGAAAGAATGACATTTGCTTTCATAACATGCTTTCCATATCAGTATATTATCTTTCTGATTTTTTTTCTTCTATTTTTTAAAGAATTCCATGTCAAATGGATTTATACAATGGCATAAAGGACATATATTGAAGGCCTTGACGAAATGGTAAAGTTACTGCCATGTGACCTTGAGATCACGGGTTCGAATTGTGAAAACAACCTCTTGCAATGCAAGATAAAACTGCGTATTATAAATTCACTGTAGTCCGACCCTTCCCCCGCACTGGTAGGAGTTTCATGCACCGGACTATCCTTTTCACAAAGAACTATATGATAATTTACTTAGTAGTATTAGAGCCAATGATAGTGTGACAAATGATTTTCCATCAAGAATCAACTCTAAATCACTATCATTCTACATGACTACTATATTAACTCACTGAGTTTATTCAAGATAAACCTTGTCGATGTATGTTATTCATAGATGATATTATTCTATTTCATGAGTGTAGATAGATTAAACTTGAGCCTTGGATTGTGGAAAAGTTGAAATTGAATATATTAAGATGAGTAAAATTGCATATATAAAATGTAGTTTCAATATCTAGAAAAAGAATCGAGGAAATAATAAAGATGAATGCACATTAAATTCCTATAAGATTTTGAGTTATTTAGATCTATTCTTTGGTAAAGAGATACTAATGAAGATATGATTAATGAGATAAAATGGTGGTGGTTGAAAATAGAAGCTTCTTGAGTCATGTCCCTTGGCTAAAAAGGAAAATTTTGTGAGCCCATTCTATACATTAAAATGTGAATGCTAGGATACAACATATACCAAAAAATTAATATTGTTGTGACGAGAGAAAATAAGAGAAAACAAGTTGGCTTGCACATTTCATTATATATTAAATATAAAATTAAATAAAATCATATTTTAATCAGCAAAAACATTTAGTTTTGGAACAAATTTAATTTTTTTTTAAAACTGCATAAACACATGCTGATAAAATAGATTTTTCTTACATTATAGTATTGTTAATCTTTTTTCGTATAAGAATTGTTTGTATTATATAACTTTGGTAGATAGGAAATTTCACTATTCTATTCTTGTGAAGAACAATACTTTATATAACTCCTCATAACTCATTTAGACATATTATGAAAAATTCAATGATCCTATTTATAAATAAGTGTTCAAATAATTTTTTAAAACACTGATAAAATGAAAATAAAATAAAAAGTACTAACAATTACATAATAGTCTCATGATGAGAACTTCTTCCTTTTGATTTTTTTTTAATAAATCATAAATTGCTAAAATTGATGGAGGATAAGAGTAAGAATAATCTAACTCTTTAGTTTATGATTGATTAATTTAAGGAGAATAATGCTTGGTGTGGATCTAGGGATGAATCTGAATCTCCTAAGAATACAGTATTCAAGTGAGTCTCTCAATTTTACAATTGGATGTAGATTAGTATGCTTTTAATTTAATATTTTAATTTTATGGTACTTGATGGGCCTAAATCTAGATGCACATGGAACATTATTTTTGTAAAATTGTAAATGTCCTTGAAGATAACTTCAAACTTAAATTATTTAACTAAATTCTAACTTATGTTGAAATTCAGAAGTTGAGATGCCACGTGGAGGACATGAAAGGGGAAAGAGATTTTAAAATGACTAATGTTTAATGGTTTATTTCATAATAATTAGCATGAAGCATTAACTTTAGTTTTAATTTATGAAAGAGCACTAAAGAAATTCTTACCTTGACAAACACTTAACATTTGGATTACACATCGCACAATGTATTTTGTTATTCATTATGAAGCAAGCTAAAAATTCTAATTGGCATAAATATCACAAATATAAGAGGTCAACTCTTTGGTCATAGCTTATAAGTCTATATATAAGTTGGTCAACATGAGATTTACATTTTTCAAAACGACCATAGTCTAAACTAGACAAGTAGAATCGATTAGACTAGAAGTTGCAAGGAGTAGAGGAATACCAAAGATAGGTCTATTTAATATAATGCAAATAACTTTATTAATTTGAATAATGCTAGCGATTACAATGCAGCAAAGAGAAAAGATCCATATAGCTGACCTTAAATTTGAATTGTACTTGGCTTGATGGTAGTGGTGATAATGATGTTCAATGGAGTAATTGCAATGGCATCTTCAATGTTGATCTCAATCTTAATATTTTTTTAAAAAAATAATCATGTAAGAAGAATGAGTTTTTTTATGTAACTGATCAGCAAAAAAAAAATCAATTGTCATACTTTTCTATTAAAATATGAAAATTCTCAGTTTGAGGTTAAAAATAGCCTTGACTGTTTTGGATAGTCTAGCATATAAGATATGGTTTCATGAGCAAGGGTTTCTTTGTGCTACTAGACTGTTACTGTTAAACATGCTTGATGTGTTTTGGTATTCAATGTTGGTTGCTATCAAGGAAAAGAGAAAAGCTATAAGCCTCTTCAAATTTCTCAATGTGAAAAATACAGTAAGGAATTTTGGTGAAACAGTTTCACTCTCATCCTCCTAGAATAGCTTTTGCAATAAACCAACCTTAAAGGTCTCATATTACTAGGATTTTAAACAATAATTATCTTGATGATACATGAAGAACACCTTTTTTGTGTCTGATCCAATCTGATGAGGATATTTTTTTTCATTATTTTCATGGTTGGTGAAAATTTGATCTTGCTAGGATATTCATGAGATATTCAACAATTTTTGTGGACATATTTGAGTTAACCAATTCGCTAAATATTTGATTCAAGTAGCTTACTGTCATCTGGTAATACAAGGCAATTAGCATTTTACTGAAAAATTGAAGACATCCTGGTTATTGATGATATCAAGATTCCTACGTGTCTAATAAAAGTTTGTTTCACAAGATATCTTGTGGGAATCGTACTGTAAGGATAAGGATGAGAAGTAATGCAAAAGTTAAGGATTGGGTTGCTGCAATAAATGATGCTGGGTTAAGGCCTCCAGAAGGGTGGTGTTATCCTCACCGCTTTGGTTCATTTGCACCACCAAGAGGTTTAACTGAAGATGATAGTTATGTTCAATGGTTCATTGATGGCAAAGCTTCTTTCGAAGCAATTGCTTGTTCAATCGAGGAAGCGAAATCAGAGGTACAAAGGATTTATAAAGGTTAATGCCATTTACTATTAGGTGGCATTTTTAATTGAAATTCAGAATTCTGTATTAATGAAAGTCCAATGCAGATATTCATTACTGGTTGGTGGTTGTGTCCCGAATTGTACTTAAGACGACCTTTTAGTGTTCATGGATCTTCACGACTTGATGCGATGTTAGAGGCAAAAGCCAAACAAGGTGTTCAGGTACATACTGAAACATTTCTTTCAAAAGAATCTTCAAACTTCTTCTTTTGGAATGTTCTAGTAATTTTGTTATGGTAGAGTTGAGACCATAATCGATGCTTTGATTGAACTTTCAAATGGTAACGTCTAGTTTGTATACCATGTTCTAAGAATTTGGTTCTCCATTAGATATAACTGTAGTCTTGTGGTCTTCTTTCCTCAACCATTTCAATTTTGTTTCTTGTTGCTTATTTTCTACATTTTATTGGCACCTTATACCCTTCAAGTTAAATTAACTCACCCTTCATATTTTTTGTACTTGTAATCTGAATATATATCAAGGCATGCTAACCAATCCTACCTTTCCTATTTTGAACATACAAGAAAGAAATATTTTCATGTTTTTGTTTGAATGCTGTAAAGCATGGACATGAAAATGGGCTTCTGTATGATATCTGGTCAAGATTTTAAACTATCAGTACATATGTACATATGCAGTGTAATTTTACTAGAATTTCCATGTTTGTTGGGATGAATCTCACTTTAATGATATTAGTATCTAACTGGAATTCTTTATTCATCACAAAACAATCATATGAAGCAAATCATTTTTTCATTCACTCATATCCTTTAATGAGGTTAGCTTGATCTTATCATATTATAAATTCGCTAGATTATTGTTTGTATTGTAATAGCCGACTCTATCTAGTGGGATAAGGCTTAGTTGTTGTTGTTGTATTGTAATCCTTAATTTAATTAGGTATCAGTTTCTAACTATCAAAATCATTTAAACCTATTTCATTTTATATCCATCATCAAAAATATCAATCAAAAGTCTAAGTAAAAGTTGCGCTGCTTTTTCTGTAATCAATCAAAAATACTCTACCAACAAAATGAAGAAGTATCATATCCACAATGAACTAATTTATTTGCATGTGTCTGGATATTGTTTCTTCATGGATCTTTAGAAGCAGGAGGCATGTTTCATTCAGATAGGGAGTTATGAGAACGTACACACACACACACACACACACATTGCAGATATATTGCTTGAATGAATGAAAAGTCATCTGTTTGTTGTGGCATCTGATCAGATAAGTAACATATATGTCCAAAAAAATTAGCATGTCGTACCTCTAGATAATTAACCTTTATTCTTGGGTGATTAGCTTGCCTGCAATTGACAACATTCTCTCTCATAAAATGTAGATACATATTCTTCTCTACAAAGAAGTCGCTCTTGCTTTGAAGATTAACAGTGAATACAGTAAGAGGAGATTACTGAACATCCATGAGAATGTAAAAGTTTTACGATATCCAGATCATTTTTCAAGTGGTGTTTATTTATGGTATGAAATCCTTAAATTATTTTATCTGCTGGATTATGGGTAACTTTGTCTTGCTTATTCTGTGGTGTGTCTATACTCATATACTGCTTCATTTACAAAATAGGTCTCATCATGAGAAAATTGTTATTGTGGATAATCAAATATGCTTCATTGGAGGGCTTGATTTGTGTTTTGGACGCTATGACAACTTTGAACACAAAGTTGGTGATTTTCCACCTCTTATGTGGCCTGGAAAGGACTATTACAACCCCCGGTATGCTTTTAGTCTTAATCAAATTAAATAATGCCCACTGTGATATATTTAATTTGATAATTGATTAATGGTCTGCATTTTGAAAGAAAATTTTCTTTTTTATGTTCTCTTTCAATTAGGGAATCAGAACCCAATTCTTGGGAAGATACTATGAAAGAAGAATTAGATCGTGAAAAATATCCTCGAATGCCTTGGCATGACGTCCAGTGTGCTCTATGGGGGGCACCTTGCCGTGATGTTGCAAGGCATTTTGTTCAGCGCTGGAATTATGCTAAGGTTGTTTCATGTTACTTAAAGGAAGTTTTTGCTTCCAACTTTTGCTGTTCTGACTTTCCACTTGGAAATGGTTATTGTTTTTAGAGAAATAAAGCTGCAAATGAGCAAGCAATTCCCTTGCTGATGCCTCAACATCACATGGTTATTCCACATTACATGGGAAATGCTGGAGAAGTCAATGTACGGAACAAGGAACAAGTTCAAAATCACAAAGATGCTAGGAATACAGGGTCATTCCCTTCATCTACATCATATGACGATATTCCACTGCTATTACCACAAGAACCTGATGGGCTAGAAGCCGCAAAGGAAAGAGAAAAATATGTGGCGGACAATTCATGTGGTCTTTTGGACAATCGAAATAGAGCCAACCAGAATCATCCCTTTCCCTTGAGGAGAATCAAAGTTGAACATCCTATTCAAGACATGCAGTTGAAAGGTTTTGTTGATAATCTTGGATCTCCCCAACAAGCAGAGAGGGGAAACCACTATGATGTGATTGCCCCACCTCAAAATATGGATGAGTGGTGGGAAACACAAGAGAGAGGCGATCAAGTTGTGTCTGCAGATGAAGCTAGACAAGTTGGCCCTCGCACACTATGTCGTTGTCAGGTTGGTGTAATTGAAGTTGCATGAAAGAGACTATTCTACATTATACATTACTTAGTTTTTCTCAACCATAGATTTCAACTTTTATTTTTTTCTAATGAGATTACTTGGAGAAATAGTTTGTTTTCTTGAATTTGTTATCTGGAATCTCTCTTTTCAGTCAAAGCAAAATACAACTTACATTGATTTCCTAGACCTCTAGGATATGAACCAAATTAGATGTTTTGTACGATTGCAGTGCCATCATTCTATCTATAGGTATTGCAATTCACTCATTTGTTTGAAAATTTCTCTATACAAATTCCCTTGCATTTCATGCCAATTTATGGTATTTGGATAAGGTTAGTTATAAGTTGATGGTTTGTTAGGATTCTCAATGTTGCACCATTTAAAAGATTATAAAGTGTGAGCTTGTTCATTGGAAAATTAATATTTCCTTTTGAAGTGATTGAAATTAGGATGTTTGTAATAAAGGGAGGAATGATGAGCAATAAGAATCTATAGCACAACTAATCACTGAGTAACTTGAACGAGAAGTTAAACACTGTCTGACCATTATTGTAATTGTACCAACCTTTGACCTTTTGCTTAAAATGTCTCATAAATATATTATAGCTTCAGGGCTTGATATCATGAAAACCTTTATCACATGTTAGGAATCAACATGAGGAAAATGCATAGAAATAACAAACATGCAAATCTGTGACCTTGTTCTCTTTTATGATCCTTCCAACTTTCAGGTTTAAATTGCTAGCAGGGATATCTAAGACTAATTACTTCACCTTCCTTCTGGATATGTGAAAATATCCTTCTTCATTTTGATATTGGTGTAGTTTCTTTGTTCAATTTGTTATTAAGAATAGGCTGAAGTCATGATGTACTCACATAGTTAGATTTCACAGTTAAGCTAGCATTTGTGAGAATGCCTATTTCGATCATCATGTGATTATCCTGCTTAGATTTGTTTAACTGTGCTGCAAAGTCCTAGACTCTTAGCATACGAATTGGAAGTAAAAAACACATGGAAGACCTTTGTGGGTTTGAACCCACAATTATATTTTTGTTTATTTTTTTCATTCTCATATAATATATGGCATGTAGGATGTGTCTGGTGGCATGTTTGTTGAGTGTTTACTTGATGAATTTAGTCATTCTCTTACTTTTTGCTGATTTTATTGGTTACAGATCATTAGAAGTGTTGGTCAATGGTCAGCTGGAACAAGCCAGACTGAAGAGAGCATTCACAATGCCTATATATCCCTTATTGAAAAAGCAGATTATTTCATTTACATTGAGGTAGGGATTTTTTGTTTGGCAATGATCTTGATTAAACATTTCCAACTAATTGTTTGCAATAGATCCATGGCTTTAAAAAGACTTCACTGCATAAATGGCTACTATGGTGTAGTTTGAACTTTGAACTGCGTAATTGTTTGCTACTAATTGTTTGAGGTGACTACCATATTTAGTAGCTTGTAACTTCTAAGGTCTACTTAAAACTTCACATGCCTTTTGGATTACATAGAGAGAGAGAAAGAGGGAGAGTATATATATGAGTCCCAACCACTCAAAAATTTCACTAACCTAATGCAACTTAACTGCATTTTTCCAAATAAAAATTTATTTCAATCCTAAAGTGGCCAAAATGATTGAAATTGATCCTGATTTGAACCTATGTGATCCTCACCATGCTTACATGACAGCTTGCATCCAAACCCAATCTGACTGCAGCTCTTCCCCTAAAACCTAATTTGTTGATTTGAAGTTAAATACAATAAAATTCAATATTTATAAGTACTAGCCTCCTTGAAGTGTTTTTTTTTGAATGAGCAATTTATTCATAAAGCAAATTGTGATAGCAGTATAGCTTGGTCACAAAGGTTAGTTAAAGACAACCAAGAAACATGACGGAGGGAAAGATAAACAGGACAGAGTAGAACTCGTGGCTTTCTAAGTGTATATTATCCCCCATAAAAGGACAAGAATTTTCCTAACTGTGTAGAGTTGTAGCTAAGATAGAAGTTGAAGCTCACTAAAAATCATTTCTGCTGCAGCATGGTGGACCTGTTTACAGTTTTGTGACTTCTTGGCAAGTTGTCCTTCATAGTTAGCATAGCAGTCTACAAGACTTAAAAAGTGTTCATTAGTTTTATGCATGGATTGAAATCTGAAGAAATTGATGATCACCTTTCTCTCTACTTTTTCAGGAAAAAATTTACATCCTAATATATAGAGTATACATCTACTAAAACTAGGAAACCAAATATCTACAAATTTGGAAGACAATCAATTATTTGATAGACAATCAATTAGTTGATTGTAATTTCCTACAAATTAGGAAGACAATCAATTAGTTGATAGACAATTAATTAGTTGATTGTAATTTCCTAAATTCAGTACTACCAAAAAACTAAATAAATCTTAATCTTTTCTAAATACAGAAACTAAATCTCCTATTTCTACACTCCCCCTCATGCTGGGTTGTATATGTTATACAAACCAAGTTTGGAATTCAAATCATTGAAACTGACTCTTGGAAGCACCTTGTTGAGGACATCAACAACCTGCTGTCTTGTAGGAATGTAGCTAAGCTGAATGATTCTTGTGTTGACCTTTTCAGAGATAAAATGACGATCAATCTCAATATGTTTCGTCCTATCATGCTGCACTGGATTTTTAGCCATACTGATGGTTGCTTGGTTGTCAGTAAACATCTTCACCAGGGTTTGATCTTCAATATTGAGTTCCCTTAGCAATCTTTGTAAGCACATTCCTTCGCATATACCAAGAGCAAGAGCTCGATATTCTGATTCTGCACTGTTGCGAGAAACCACAGCCTGTTTCTTGCTTCTCCAAGTGACAAGATTCCCCCAAACATAGGAGCAGTAACCAGTAGTTGACCTTCTATCAGTCTTTTCTCCTGCCCAACTTGCATCTGTGTAAATCTCAACTACACGACTTTCACTCTTTCTGAACAGTAATCCATGACCAAGAGTCATCTTCAAGTATCTCAAAATTCTAGTCACTGCATCTAAATGATCCTTAGTTGGATTATTCATGTGTTGGCTGACTACACTCACCGAATAAGCAATGTCGGGTCGAGTGTGTGATAGGTAAATGAGTTTTCCAACCAGCCTTTGATACCTACCCTTGTCAACTGGTGTGCCTTCTGCACTTTGATTTAGTTTCTTTGTAGAATCCATAGGTGTATCAGCAGGTTTGCAGCCAAGAAAATCGGTTTCATTCAACAAGTCCAGTATATACTTCCTTTGTGATATAACAATACCCTCTTTTGATCGAGCCACCTCCATTCCGAGAAAGTATCTCAGTGTCCCGAGGTCTTTGATTTCGAATTCAGTTGCCAGCAGTTTTTTCAGCCTAAGAATTTCTTCTCAATCATCTCCAGTAAGGATGATATCATCCATATAGACTATAAGAATTGCTATTTTTCCTCCTGATCCACCTTTGACAAACAATGTGTGATCTGCCTGACATTGTGAATACCCATTGGTTGTCAAAGACTTAGCAAATCTCTCAAACCATGCGCGAGGAGACTACTTTAAGTCGTACAATGACTTCTTTAATTTGCACACCAAGTTTCGGTTTGAGGTATGAACATGTAGACTTTCTCTTCGAGATCTCCATTCAAGAATGCGTTCTTGACATCAAGTTGATATAATGACCAATCTCGATTTACTGCTAAGGATAGTAACACTCGAACTGTGTTTAGTTTGGCCACTGGTGCGAAGGTCTCTTGATAGTCAATTCCATAGGATTGAGTGAACCCCTTAGCTACAAGTCTTGCCTTGAACCTGTCTATACTCCCATCAGTTTTGTACTTGACGGTAAAAATCCATTTACACCCAACCGGATTTTTTCCAGGTAGTAATGTCGTCAAGACCCAAGTGTTGTTGTTTTCTAAGGCCTGAACCTCTTCTTCTACAGCTTTCTTCCATTCTGGTCTTATGAGAGCCTCCTGAATAGATAGAGGCACTTAAACACTGTCCAGCTTGCCTTGTAAGATGGAGACAACTTTCCATATGCAACATATCTTTGAATTGGATGTTTAGTGCATCTATGGATCCCTTTTCTATGAGTAATGGGCAAATCTGAATCATCAATTATAGAAGCAGGAGTATAATTAGGAGAGGAATCCATACCATCGTGAGTGTCAGATACAGTGGGGTTTGGTTCTTGTGTTTGAGAGTGCTGAGTTTGCAGAAATTCTCTGGTTTGCTGGGTTGTTCTCCTTTTGTAGACACGAAGCTTAGTGTTATTGGTATCAAGTTGCAATGGACTTTGGGTTTCTGTAGTGACTGGGGTTTGAAAAGGTGCAAGGACAGGAGTAGTATTGGAATCAGGTGTAATACTAGAATTTAAAGGCTGATCGAATGGAACAAAAACCGATTGAGTATCCTGAAGTAGATCCCAAATCTGATATTCTTTGGAACTATTCTCCCCCTGAATGTCGGATTTGGGAAAGTAGGATTGACTCTCGAAGAAGGTAACATCCATGGAATTGTAGACTTTCCTCGTAATAGGAGAATAACATTTTAACCTTTTTGATGAGAAGAGTACCCTAAAAAATAACACTTGAGTGATTTTGGATCGAGTTTGGTACGATGACTATGATGAATGTGGATGAAGACGGTGCACCCAAAGATCCGAAGAGGAAGATCAGAGGTGAAAGCAAGAATTTGAGGATGTGTTGTGGTGAGAACATGACACGGTGTTTGGAATTTTAAAACATGACTTGGCATCCGGTTGATGAGATATGTGGCTGTAAGTACAAGCTCCTCCCAAAACTGTTTAGGAACATTGTTAGCGAACATATTGGCACGGATGACTTCAAGCAAGTGTCTATTTTTTCGTTCAGCCACTCCGTTTTGTTGTGGAGTGTCTACACAAGAACTTATATGAACAATTCCATGTTTTGACAAGTAAGGACCGAGGATGGAGTTGAAATAGTCCTTTGCATTATCAGTTTTGAGAACTTGGATTTGACATCTAAACTGGGTTGAAATCATGGTATGAAAGGATTGAAAAATTGTGACTATTTCAGATTTTTCTTTCATGAGAAATGCCCATGTGGTTCTTGTATGATCATCGATAAATGTTACAAACCACCGAGCCTCATTGATATTTTTCACACGTGATGGCCCCTAAATATCACTATGAATGACTGAAAATGGATGTGATGGTTTGCATGATAAACTTGAGTATACATGTTGTGTATGATTTGCTAGTTGACAAATATCACACTGATAATAATTGAAATCCTTATTGATGAACAAATGAGGGAACAATTTTTTAATATAAGCAAAGTTTGGATGACCAAGGCGATAGTGCCATAACATGACTTCACTCTCTACTAGGACAGACTTAGAATTGGGAACAGACATGGAATTAGAAGCAAACTTGACAGACTTTGGACTTGACTCGGAATTACAACTTGGTTGATGAACTTGTCTACCGGGGAGGTTCTTTTGTTTGAGTAAATAAAGTCCTCCATGCATATCAGCACTGCCAATCACCTTCCCCGAATCCACTGATTGAAAAACACAAGAATTGGAATGAAACTTAGTAAAACAGTTGAGATCCCAGTGATCTAACTGATAGAAAGTAGATTGCAATTCAACTTTGGAACAAAAAGAATAGATGAAAGATGTAAGTCTTCTATAATATGTATAGATCCTGTTCCTGCTACTGGAGAAATTGTGTCATCTGCAATTTTTACTCCTGAGTGACTAGAACAAGGCTGAAAATTCGTAAGAATGCTGGAATCTCCCGTCATATGGTCTGAGGCTCTTGAATCAACAATCCACATCCTTGGTTGATCAGTTTTAACGCACAAAGCAGAAGACAGAGTACCTTGATGTGCAAAAAAGCTAGTATGTTGCTCAACCGGATAAGCAGATTTTTGGTTGGACCCAGGAGTCTGACTAAACATCTTTTGTAGTACTTCAATTTGCTCCTTTGTAAACAGAATGTTTTCTGCACTCGTTTCAGTTGATGCAATAGCATTGGCACGGGAATCTCTATCCTGATGATTGGAGGGTTTCGAATCAGTAGGTCTTCCATGCAATTTCCAACAAGTTACCTTCATGTGTCCAGGTTTTTTGCAATAATCACACCATGGATGACCTTTTCAAGGCCTATTATTCTATGAAGGGCTATGAGTAAATAGGGCTGAACCTTCAACTGCAGGGGTGATCGTGGCTTCGAGCAGCATTAATTTCTTCTTGCTTTCCTCCCTTCGAACCTCTGCAAAAACTTCCCAAATAGTGGGAAAGGGTTTTATCCCCATAACTCGCCCCCTGACTTCGTCTAAGTCTCTATTCAAGCCAAGAAGAAACCTTATAGTCTGTTTTTTTTCAACAATTTGTCGATAGATAGATGAATCATTAGTACACTTCCACGGATGTGTCTCATACAAATCCAATTGCAACCAGCAACGAGTAAGCATGTTAAAATACTGTGTCACATTCAGGTCTCCTTGTTTTAGATTGTATAGCCGTGTCTCAATCTCAAATAATTCTAAGATATTCTTTGTGTTGGAATAAGTTTCACGGGCAACATCCCATATCTCCTTGGCTGTTTTATGAAGTAGAAAATTCTCTCCAACTTAAGTGGTCATAGAGTTTATTAACCACGACATAACTAGATGATCATTAGTCTTTCATGAGCGAAATTTTGGATCTGTGGCCTCCGGAGCAATGATTTCACCAGTGAGATGTCCATCCTTGGCTCTGCCACATACAAACATGAACACAGACTGAGACCATTGCAGAAAGTTTTGGCCATTCAGTTTGTGATTGGTAATAAGGTGTGGAGAAAAATCTGGAATGGATGAAACCGCAGGAGTGGACTCTGATTTAGAAGTCACTTCCGAGAAAGTCGAGGGAGACGTCATGTGCCAGAAAAACAAAAAAAAGGAACGAAAGGAAATGTTCACCCAGAAAAACGAATGACGAACTATAGCTCTGATACCGTGAAGAAATTGATGATCAACTTTCTCTCTACTTTTTCAGGAAAAAATTTACATCCTAATATATAGAGTATACATCTACTAAAACTAGGAAACCAAATATCTACAAATTTGGAAGACAATCAATTATTTGATAGACAATCAATTAGTTGATTGTAATTTCCTATAAATTAGGAAGACAATCAATTATTTGATAGACAATCAATTAATTGATTGTAATTTCCTATAAATTAGGAAGACAATCAATTAGTTGATTGTAATTTCCTAAATTCAGTACTACAAAAAAACTAAATAAATCTTAATCTTTTCTAAATACAAAAACTAAATCTCCTATTTCTACAAAATCTTTAGCCGTATCGCGCGATATCGGCGAAAAATTTCGTTCCGCCAACGGACCGACACCGACATAGACGTTCTGGCCGAGAGACGCCTCCGGAGGCATCACCGAGGCTGCACGACGCCTCCGGTGGTGTCGCTTGGGCCCGGCGAAGCCACCGGAGGCGTCGCGCAGGCCCAGCACGCCTCCGTGCGCGGGCTGGGCGCGCCCTTGATCGCGCGCGTGGCCAGTCTTGCTTTTTGTTTTTGTTTTTTTAAACTTAAGTTTAATAAGATTTTAATAATCAATTCCTAGTTATAGTTGGAGATAATTTAAATAGACTTTATTAAAATCCATAAAATTATCTTATTATTTTTTAAAAATATTTTATTTTTTATTTTTAAATATTTAGATTAAAATTTTTATTTTAGATAATATATTTTATATTTTAAAAATATCGAAACTATACTGGCACGGTACGATACGGTATTGAAACTGTATCGTTCTGATTTGGGACCGAAACCTCAGTACGGTTCGATATTTTAAACCTTGGTTTTATGGGTCAAGAAAATTCCATCATTTGAAGATTTTTTTCTTGCTTCGTATTTGTCAGTGGGTCTTTTATTGTCTGTTTACTTGAGTAGGTACATAGGAGGGAAGAGGGATGGAGAGTAAAAGGAGCATGAAAAACTATTAAAATATTATTCTTTTGCCTTTTTTTACTTTCCTTCTCCCTCTCTCCCCTCCTGTTCATCTAAAGTAATAGGCTATCAGTTAGTACTGTGACGTTTTATACTATGATGAAATATGATCATATATTCTCCTTTCCTAAAGCTTACTAATTAATCCCTTTGATTATTAGTTGCTGCCTGCAGTATTCCTTTGTTCAAATTCTTTTTCATGTGCCACTCTTTCTTCAAGGTTTTATATAAATCCTTAAAAAAAAAAGATTGTTGGTATATATATTGGTTCATGTTTGCATTATATTGCTTGTCTGTCAATGTATGATAGTACCTTTTCTGAAAATGATTTTTTTTCCCTCCAGAATCAATTTTTCATATCAGGGCTTTCAGGTGATGTGATAATAAGGAACCGTGTCTTAGATGCACTGTACCAGAGAATTCTGAGAGCAGAGAGGGAAAAGATGTGTTTCAGGGTCATAATAGTGATACCCTTGTTACCTGGATTCCAGGTACCATATATTAATAATGTAGTTATCTTTTCCGTGGTATTCATCTGACAACCTTTGTCACAGGGTGGCATTGATGATGGTGGTGCTGCATCTGTGAGGGCAATAATGCATTGGCAATATCGAACCATTTGTAGAGGCCCGAATTCAATATTGCAGAATCTATATGACTTGATGGGTCCTAGAGCACACGATTACATTTCTTTTTATGGCCTTCGATCATATGGAAGACTTTCTGATGGAGGTCCTTTGGCGACAAATCAGGTGAAGATTCAACAGTCAACACTTCGAAATTAGCATGTTTAATAATTCATTCTCAGAGCAGTTGCTTATATCTGAAATATCACTCCCATAAGATAGATATGATATCCAATCTGTAGGCTTTACTGAATGCAATCTGTAGACCTTACTGAATGCTCTTATAGTTCACGTGCCTTTGTTGAATTTCAGAACTGATTGGATTTGTCATTAAATTGTGAGTGATACAACTTAGGGTAAGCAAACTTATGACATGCTGTTGCAGAGCATCCATGGCCAGAACCTCAACATACCTTGATCATGCACATGCCTTTGGCATGGTGTCAGCCTGCATTGTCCCACCATCTGCCAGTGTCCCAAAAAATGCTTCATAATCAGCTAGTTTGTACCCCCCCCCCCCCCCCCCCCCCCCCCCCCTCTTATTTGTTTGGTATGATTGCTTGCCCATAAGTGTATATTGTTGATTAATATTGAAAACGAAATAACTGGCTTTAAATTAAAAACATCTGTAATAACATTCTTTTTTTGAAAAATCTGTTGTTATATTCATGTATTCCTTGGTTTTACAAAATTTTCGATGGCTTTTATAGCATACTCTTTTTGTGTAACATTTATATTATTGATATCTATCTTTATCTAATTATCAATAAAACATGCACAACCTGATTATTACAAAAAGCAAATAATGATGGTGGGTACTGATTATTTAGTCTGATCTAATTCTTGGTGACAATAGTCATCCAGCGGCATTGGATATTTGTTTCTTGAGGCAATTATTGATATGTATTACTGTCTTTATATCCATCAACATGTAAAATATGCTTCTATTGAAACTTTTGCATCCACAATTTTTGTATTCAATTTCAGTGGGAGGAAAGTCTCTTTTTTAACATTTTTTTTTTTCACTTTTTGAAAAAAATCATGTTCCAAGGTTTCTAATTTTTGGAATTCGTTCTCTCAGATATATGTACACAGCAAATTGATGATAGTTGATGATCGGGTGGCATTAGTTGGTTCAGCTAACATAAATGATAGGAGCTTGTTAGGATCTAGAGATTCCGAGGTATCCTTCTACTTTAATATTTGCCTTTCTATATTAATAAATATTCATTTGCACAACATATGCTAGAGAGCATCTATGTTACCTGTATGTCTCTGGTCAGTATTAATCAAATGCTATATAGTGGTGTGGGCCTAATGGAGGATTGAATCAGAGGACTCTAAGCTGCTGTCAATAGACAGGAAGAACAGGTTTATTCCTCAGAAAGGGTAAGTTTGGGGCTTCCTGCTGCTTCCTCTGGCCATGTTGTGCCTCATTCGGAGAAGAGAGAATACGATGTTCAAGGCGAGAGACATGATAGAAAATTAGAATCGGAGATGATGTATATCTCGGACATATTTAAATACACCCCTTTACATCGTGCGATCACAATTGAATCCTTCCCTATTGTCGCAAATAGGTCTCCTTCAAAACATTAACTACCCTACTAATTACTGCTATTACTTCTGATAACTGCCATTTCCAGCCACTTCATGCTGCCATTTATCATGCATCATTCTTTTATAAACTTGAGTTTCCAAGTCACAATATGTGTTCACATTGTCATCTGTCATATATATTCCTT
Organism: Curcuma longa; assembly: GCF_044706935.1. Lineage (NCBI taxonomy): Eukaryota > Viridiplantae > Streptophyta > Magnoliopsida > Zingiberales > Zingiberaceae > Curcuma > Curcuma longa. The sequence continues at coordinate 5,616,528 of NC_133877.1, read as the reverse complement.
GTTTTATTTTGTGCTTCCACTTGTCCTTGTAGACTTGTCTCTTTACCATGATTTACAATTATTCATAATCCTAGCTCACATGCTAGCTTCACCTGCCATTTAATCATCTTGAAAAGTATGGAAAAAGAACTTCCATATTGCTAATTAGTTGGAACTCTAAAGCCAGATTTTGTGTTTTCCCTAGACGAAGATAAGTTGCTTTTTTTTCACAAGATGTAATTTTTGTCATCCAACTATGAAGTTGGTAGAAAGGGAACTTTGGCGTAATGGTAAAATTATTGTCGTGTGACCTTATGGTCATGGGTCTGACTCATGGAAATAGTGTACAATAGATCCAATATGGTTCGACCCTTCTCCGGGATCTGTATTAACGGTAGCTTCCTGCACCAGGTTGCCCTTATAACTATGTAGTTGGTAGGTATTCTGAAAGCTTTACATCAGGAAAATGCTAGACCATTGTTTCTGTCCGAGATCGCAGTCAGGTAAGTCAACGGGAGGCAACTACTGAGGTTGAGATATTTGAGGCTTTGAAGGTGTCTGAGACGTCTACAATACTTAATCAAGGGTTAGAATGGGCGTCGAGGTGGGACTCGGCGGATCCACTCCGATGCTCAAATTAGCACAGGAGCTAGAAAGGGGTGAAAGTGATAGAACAATAGAAGTGGAATGTTTGTGTGCTCGTACTTGCACCTGTAGGAGCAGGCAACCTTTTAAAGGGCTACAACAGTGTCATTACGTGACTCATGCGTTTGTCCACGTCCTCTGGGTGAAACGGCTACGTTACTAACGTCTTTTGGCAGCAACAACTCTGTTGTCCATGTCATTCGGAAGAAACAACTACGTTGCTTGTGTCTTTCCTGAAAAACAGATGCGTTATCCACGTTCTTCGGAAAAGTGATACAAAGGACCACATAGGATATAGGTCCCCACTAGGGGTGATTGAGTTAAAGAAGTCGAATGACCGAGTTGAGGGAGTTGGGCAGACCGAGTTGACAGAGTCGGATCTGACGGAGTCGGAGGGGTCGGATGACCGAGTCGAAATCAGGTGAAGTGAACCGGAGAGATCGGGTGACTGAGCTACCGAAGTCAAGGCGGCTGAGATGAAGGAATCTGGTGACCCAAGCCAAAAGAGTCGGATGAAGTCGGGTGGACAGAGTAGGAGTTGAGTGGGTACTTTAACTTCCAGCTCTATTTGACGTTGACCTGTTGACTTGATCTTCCACTTGGCTTTGCCACGTGGAGGTTTCTCAATCCACCATATTACAAATCTTCCCTCTAAGTCTAGTCGAAGGAGATCCGATTCTGACTAGACTAGTAGAGTCGTAGCTTGATCGTTGCTCTCGATTGCCACTCTTTACGTGGGGATGATGCGGCATCTAGGCGTCACTGCCTTACCTTTCGTATGCCTCGATAACACGCGAGCCATGTGTTATTAATGTGGGTGATACGAGTGATGGCATATCAAGGTTATGATTGGCTTGTCGCTTTTGATCATTAATGCGATCCGATCTGAGATTGACACATGTTGAAGCCCTGTCGGGCGATCAGTTTGAGACGACTATTGAGATTCTGTTGATTCGGATGTGTGATCTAACAGCACAATGTAGCAGTCTGCTATTTCATTTCCCAAATCCAATGACTGACATTTTGAGCGTTGGGTATATTAGGGCTAGCGACGGAGGACGGCTGCCGCACTCATCTACTTTCATTGCAAAGCTCCGTCATCGGCGATCCCTACAACTTCGCGAACGGTCATATCCCTGTAAGTCTGTCCTTGTTATTGTACTCTGTTCATGTCTGCTCCTTTTTCTATACTTGTTGATTCCATTCATGGCTATCGAAAGCACTTCTGCTTACTGGTATGAATCCATGATATCAGACTTTAATGGGGGTGACTTAGACAAGATCCGCATGCAATTTGAGATCCCTGCCAACCATCGTTTAGTAATTCCGAACGCCCTTGATCGATCTCATCTTCCACCCGTTGGGTTTGTAACTTTCTTTCCGGGTCAAATGATAGGTGACCTTCGATTTTCCATCCCAAACTTCTTTGTTGAGGTTTCTCAATACTTCCGCATTCCTCTGCAACAACTAGTCCCTAATTCTTACCGAATATTGTGGGGTAGTCATCATCTTTCGCCTGTACCGAATCCCCCAGCTCAAAGTTGGAAGTCGAGACAACCTCCACGGTTTGCACCGTTTGCATGCCTGCCCGAGCCGGTACATATTGGTGGTGAGTGAATGGCTCTTTGTGTCGAACAAGTAGCGGAGGAGCCTTGTACTCAAATCAAGCTGACACTGATGTTGGCACTACAACCTCCTTCCTGGCAGCTTAGACTTCTTCCACATTGATATACCTTTGGGCACGACCCAAAAGGTTGAAACTTGTCGGAGGTTTATTCACTAGAGATCGAAAGAAGTCTTTTTCTTGCAAACCTTGGGAAAAGACGTTAATGACACTTTAGAGGTGGCCAATGGCACGTCGATGACAACTCTTTATTAAAATGGTGTATATAGTCCCTCGGGCTTTCTTTATTTGTCTGCTTTAATGTGAACGGTTAAGGGGTGTCTTATGGTATCTCTTGTTGCTAGCGAAGTGCTGCAAGAACGTAACCTTGAAGTCGGTGAAGGTGTAAATTGATGAAGATGGTAGTCGGCCAAACTATCGCTGAATGGGGCCAGAGAGAGTCGTTAGAAGGATTCTGCACTTGACACCATCGATATATCAATGCAACATGATATTTTTCTCAAACCGACTTAAGTAATCTTCAGGATCAGATGATCCATTATAATCTTTGAGCTGAAGCGCCTGGAAGCTACGGGGTAATTCATCATTCAAGATCTGTGCTGAGAAATGTGTACTCTCAACAGGTATGAGTTCTTTGCCTTTACCTTGGTTCAGAGGTGGCATCTCTCTTGCCATCGATCCATTTGAATGTTCTTCAAGTGGGATCACAATCTTACTCCGCTGCTTAGTGTAGGTGGCAGGAGGAGGACCTACTAGGTCCATCGGCACTTGACTAGGATTAGGTGGTACCTTGGTCGAGGTGTGGAGTACTTTAGGAGTTGAATTCGTCGAAGGAGTCTCTGTAGCATCCGTGGCACCGCTTGATCGACCAATGTTTGGAATTCTTCCTTAGCCATGGTGATAGTTTAGTCATGCACTACATCTCCTGTGGAATTAGGACCCTCGACAGTTCTCCCAGATTCTACCATCTCAATGTTGCAATTCCAATGAATTCCATAAACGAGGTCCTTCCCCATGGAGAAACTAGCCTTGACTTTGGTCACAACGGCTCACAAGCTATGTCCATATTTCCTCTCACCCCATCATCGTGCTCACTAATAGCACCCTAGGACAAGTATTGACCAACACCGAGGCTTCGGGAAGGTTACTCAAATGGACGATCGAGCTCAGTGAGTTCGACATCCAATACCAACCCAGAACAACCATCAAAGCACAAGCGTTCCAAGAAGGAGAAAGGTAATGGTGTTGCAAGAAGTGATCAAACCTTATGGATCATATATAGGCCATAATATTCTTGTGTTTTGAGTTTGTTTTATGTTTTCCACTATGTAATCTTTTTGTAGACAAGAACGACGTAAGAAATATGAGTGTCTATTCACCCCTAGTTGCACACATCCGTCTTACAATTTGTTCTTTGCTTGAATTGAGGCACTTGAGGCTTGAGATTCCAAGATCTCTTCCTCTATAGACTTGGACCTTTTTTATCTCTTGAAAAGGTGGATGATTTTCCACTTGATTCATCCAATGAAGAGGGGCTTGTGTCCTCATTAACTTTATCAACAATTGGATCTTGAATTTCCTCTTCTTTATTTTGTGGAATTTTGAATTTCTCTTGTGCTTCTTCCACGACCTCTTCAATTGCTTCATGGACTTCTTAACCGAGACTCTAGGTCAGGAGTTAATGGAAACTTGAAAAATCTTTGTAGATGGATTAACTACGAAGTAAGGTAGTGGAGTAGGGGTGTTACTAATTTCACCCCGAGAAGAAATTTTGCAACTAGTCATCAAATTGAATTTTCGGACTTTCAATAATGAGGCTAAGTATGAGGCGTTGTTAGCTGGGCTTCGTGCTGCTAAACAAGTTGGTGTTGTTTGTGGGATTTCGCTTAAACTGAGACGTTGAGATGGTAGAATATGACAGAATTGTCGAGGGTCATAATTCTACAGGAGATGTAGTGCGTAGCGAAACTATCACCATGGCTAAGGAAGAATTCCAAGCATTGGTCAATCAAGTGGTGCAACGAATGTTATAGAGACTCCCTTGCCAGATCCGACTCCTTCAACTCAGCCTGTTCGACTCCCTCAACTCGGTCATCCGACCTCTTTAGCTCGATCACCCTTGGTGGAGACCTATATTCTATGTGGCCCTTCGTACCATTTTTCTAGAGAATGTGGGTAAAGCATCTGTTTTTCCCGAAAGACATGGGTAATATAGTTGTTTCTCCCGAATGACACGGACAACATAGCCATTGCTCCCATAAGACGTGGGTAAGATAGATGCTTTGCCCGAAGGACGTGGACAAACACATGAGCCACATAAGGGCACTGCTATAGCCCTTTAAAAGGTCGCCTGTTGCTGCAGGTGCATGTACGCGTACACAAGCATTCCACTTATTCTATTGTTCTATCACTTTCGCCCTTTTCTAACCCCTGTGCTAACTTGTGCGTCAGAGTGGCTCCGTTGAATCGCATCTCGACGCCCATTCTAACATCTGATTGAGTGTTGCAGACGTCTCGTACACCTTCTTCGTAGCCTCAGATATCTCCACCTCAACAGTTGCCTCCCGTTGACTTACCTAATTGTGATCTTGGAATAAATTGACGCTATCTGTGGGAATTTGCTTGAATTGAGACGTTGAGATGGTAGAACTTAGGAGAATTGTTGAGGGTCTTAATTCCATAGTAGACATAGTGCGTGACGAAACTATCACCATGGCTAAGGAAGAATTCTAAGCATTGGTCGATCGAGTGATGCAATGGATATTACAGAGACTCCCACAAACGAAGCCAATTTGTTCATGTCCGAGATCATGGTCAAGCAAGTTAACGGGAGGCAACTACTGAGGTGAAGATATCTGAGGCTTTGAAAAAGGTGCCTGAGACGTCTGCAACACTTAATCAGAGGTTAGAATGAGCGTCAAGGTGGGACTCCGATGCTCAAGTTAGTACATGGGCTAGAAAGGGGCGAAAGTGATAGAACAGAAGAAGTGGAATGCTTGTGTCGGCGTACCTGTGCCTGCAAGAGTAGGTGGTATTTTAAAGGGCTACAGCAGTGCCCTTACGTGGTCCATATGTTTGTCCACGCCCTCCAAGCGAAATTACTATGTTACTCACGTTTTTTGAGAGCAACGACTATGTTGTCCGGGTCATATAGGAGAAACAATTACGTTGCCCGCGTCTTTCGGGAGAAACAAATGCATTATCCACATTCTCCGAAAAAACAATACAAAGGGCCACATATAATATAAGCCCCCACTAGGGGTGATTGAGCTAAAGAGACTGGATGATTGAGCTGAGGGAGTCGGGCGGACCGAGTTGAAGGAGTCGGATCTGGCGGAGTCGGAGGAGTCGGATGACCGAGCTAGAATCGGGTGAACCAAACTGGAGAGATCAGGTGATTCAGCTGTCGGAGTTGGGGCGCCCGAGTTGAAGGAATCTGGTGACCTGAGTCGAAAGTGTCAGATGGAGTCGGGTGGACTGAGCAGGAGTCGGGTGGGCACTTTGACTTCCACCTCCGCTTGACCCTTGACCTGTTGACTTGACCTCTCACTTGCCTTTGTCACGTGGAGGTTTCCCAATCCACCATATCAGCCATGAATATTTAAAACACTATCTTCATATAGTCATAATTTGTGTAGTTATTAATAACTTAATTTAAGTAAGCATTTTTAAAGAAAATATACAATTATTGTCAAAAGGCCATTAATATAGAAATTGGTTACCAGTCTAATAGCTTATGTTTTTGGACAAGTTGCCAGCTTATCTCCTTTAGCATGGTGTCAAAAAGGTACCACATTTGAGATTATGGTCAACCTTGAAATGGTGTAGTGCATAGGGATACGAGTCATTCCTTTGGCTTCACCCTGTTTATCACCGGTTTGCAGTGTCATTCCACGTTTGGTTTGTACCACTCTCTGGGTTCCATGAGCCTAACCTATTTCTGATCTTGCTTAGACTTAGGAGGGAATGTTAGACCATGTATATAAGTTGGGCCCTTTCCTGATTATGGTCATCCAACAACACCGATCACATGAAGTTAATTAACATCAAGTTTAGTGCTCAAGGCCAGAAGATATGAATATGGTTTTTAACCTGATAAAGGTTTGCTTGGCAACTGATTACCTAGAGAAATGTGCAGCACCATATGCATCATGCAAACTGGAAATGCTAAGTCAACCACATATATGGTCTGACTGCATGTTCAGAGTGCATATGGCAAAATGTGAGGCAGTTAAACTCTGCATACACACTTCTGGCCACGTTGAAAGCTTCAAGCTTCTTTTTTTAATCTTTTTGATTATTTTCCCTAGGGAAATATATTTTTTGTTCTGATTTCTATGTGGCTAATTATATTTTAATGAACATTTGCCTTGCTCAGATCGGTGTTCTTATTGAAGATAAACAATATGTTGAGTCATTTATGAATGGCAAACCATGGAAAGCTGGAAAGTTTTCTCTTAGCCTTCGCCTCTCATTGTGGCTGGAACATTTGGGTCTTCGCCCTGATGAGGTCAGTAGATATTTTCTTCTATTCTTGAAACTTTATTCTCTACCGTGTGAACTATGGATGATCTTGTACCTACAGATTTCAACAACTTAATTTTCATTTTGGATTGTGAAATTATATCTTGTCGATCCTTTTTAATTCAAACCAATCTAAAGGTTCACATATATCCCACACTAGCACCTATTTTGATTTTTACTGCCTCTTGGAAGATCAGTCTACTTTATTGCAACTTGTTAATTTAGATATCTTACTGGACTGACAATGACACAAAGTTTGAATATTGTACTTGAGCGACAGTCAAATAGAATATGCATAAGTTCTTGCCTTTTTAAAATTTTTGTTTTTGTTTGTTGCAGATTAGTCAGATTAGAGATCTTGTTTTGTCAGCCTTTTAAAAACTTTTTTGTTTTTCACAGATTAGTCAGATTAGAGATCCTGTCATTGATGCCACATACAGGGACATATGGATGACAACTGCTAAGGTGAGAAAAATGTATCTTCTTTCTTTCAGCCAATTACTTGTTTGCTTTACTCCTGTATCTTTGCTACCATGCTCATTATCATGAAGTTTTAGTCCGACATTAGTCATTGACTGTGTAACACATTATTTCTTTCCAAAAATATTGGAACAAAATATGTTAGTCATTGTCATAATTAGACTTTTTGTCTACCTGATACCCATGCCCTACATTCAGCCTGACAAACTCAAGCTGGATTGTGTGACCTGCCAGTATAAAGGTAGCAAGACCATCTCGTTCCATTCTACATGGATCTTTTGCTTGCACTCTCCATTTGACCTGATTAACTTTGAGAGATCATCTTTGATCTTAACTTGAGTTCGTGATTAATTAATATCTGATAGTTAAAGATGATTATAATCAATAAACCGCAATATTGTCTTTTATTTTTTATATTTAATTTATTTATATTGTTAAGGATGCATTTGTGCAGAAGAAATGTGAAATATCAATCTTTCCTCTGAATAATTTAAAATGAACTATCATCATTGTTCTCCCTTTGCCCTTGTCTTGATAAAAGAGAATTTCTCTATTAAAGTATATTGCAAGCATGAAAGTCTTTTAAATGAAATTAAAGGGAAAAAAAGAACGTTTAAATATGCATTAGCTGAGGGTTCTAATTATGACACAGGAATGACATTCCAAATTGCTTATCATTTTCTAATCTTTTATTACAAAAACCTTTCTTTGTCTCATGGGGTAATGTTGATTGCATGCAAGTCTGCTTGGTCTAATTTTTTTTCCTGACACCTAGCGCAGCAAACTCTTTGACATCGCAAATTTGCACACTCCTTATATCACATTCATCATCCAATACGTGCCATTACTATTGTGTGCTGTTGATACTAGCTCTAACTAAAGGTACTAAATCTGTTTCTGTCAGACAAACACAATGATATACCAGGCTATCTTTTCATGCGTTCCAAATGATCTTATTCACACCAGGTACAATCATATTCTTGAACATTTATGCTCCAACATCTCAGTTTCTATTTTCACATTTCCTCTGAAAAATGATCAAATATGCAGATCTGCCTTCAGACAGAGCACTAATTATAGTAAAGAGAAACTCAGACATACCACCATTGATTTAGGAATATGTCCCGAAAAGTTGGAGACCTACGAGAATGGAGATGTCAAAGACATGGATCCGATGGAGAAACTACAGATGGTTAGAGGCCACCTGGTTTCTTTTCCTCTGGATTTTATGTGCAATGAAGATTTGAGGCCAGGTTTCAGTGAGGGCGAGTTCTATGCGTCCTCTCAGGTTTTTCATTAGCTTATAAACTTACATTCTTTTTCGATACACTGTAGATTGTATACCACAGCAGCCCCATGGCTTGTAAATGTTCTCAACTTGTACGTACAGGAGCAGAGTAAACTATACATGATAGATAAATCATTCATTGATTTTTATAGGCTAAAGAATAAAAGCCCTTTCAAAATGATGCTACTTTTGTTTCTGTCTGCTTTACGTGGGTAAATTTTTTACCATTCTAGCATAATTTTGATCGTCAAAATGGAGACTGTTTGCCCAAAAGCAAAGAGCATAGAGACTGGTTGTTTTGATCATCGACAATTTCCTCTCCAGATAATAATTAAATCTCGATAAAGTTGTCCTCTTACTTCGTCTTTTCGATGTTATTTGATTCAGATCAAAAAGACAAAAATGGTGCAGTGCACGAGAAATTAACAGAGAGAACTTGAAAAATCATCTCCATCACTTGTTTGCTGTGGCTAGGAAGACGTGAATCCGATTCTTCGACCTTATACGATGGTGCATGCATTCGGATTTTCCTCGCTGAAGACGCAGACATCTCCTCCACCACCACGGCGGTAATTACCGCCATAACTGTAGTCGTCGCCGGCGACAGCATCCTGGATGTAGCGTACACGCTGCGCGGCAGAGCATAAGGCGAGGTCCTGTAGTCAGGAGGCTCATATCTCCGAGGATAAGGGTAGTAGTGGTCGTGGTAGTAATTTAGGATGCGATCACAAGGATAGTGGTGCACCACGGGGATGATCTCGCCCACCTCCTTGGGCTCGGCGGGCACTGCCTCTTTGGTCTCCGGCGATGGCTTGTTCGCCTCAGGGGCTGCAGGCTCGCTTTGTGAAGGCGGTGCCTCTTCCTTGGGTGGTGTCTCAGCCTCAGCCGGCGGCGGCGGCGGTGCTGCTGGCTCTGCTGATCCTCCGGTGGCCTCACCGGCCGGTTCCGTGTGCGAGCAAACCGTCGCAATCTTCCTCGCCTTCTTGATGGCCTTCACGATCGCCTCTGGCTCGGCCGTGCCCACCACCGTCAGCTTCTGACTGGCTAAGTCGATGCTCGTGCTGTAAACTCCTGCAGACCAATGCAAGTTTAGCCAATTCAACGCACCGAATTCCTTTGGCTTACGACCAGAAAGGAACTCTCACCGTCGATGCCGTGCAGTGCCCTCTTGATCTTCTGCACGCAGCCACGGCAGTCCATTCGGACATGCAGCTCCGTCACTCGAGCTTTCTGCAGTTCGATATTGAAACAGTACAAAAAAAAAAAAAATCAGAACAGGCGACGATGAGTTCAGACAGAAAATTGCCACAATGCTAACTCACCTCAAGCTCTGGAACCATGGCTCTTGTGTTGTCTTCTTGGGATGGAACTGAAGGATGAGAGCTGACTGCGTATTTGTACTCGAGGAATTCGAAGGAGGGAATCGCTGAAAGCGATGGGGAAAGCACAGTGATTTTATTGGTGGAGTAGTGTGGTTGGCTTGGGGTTATGGAACGCATCCCGGAAAGAACTTTGCTTTGGCGATATATCCATCAGCCGACCACAAGGATTAAAAGAGAGAGCATTATGGGGTTTGTTTTTCTCTTCTGTTTTTTTTTTTCAAAAATTTAAAAGATAAAATAAAATCTTTGTTTTGGTTTTGGGATCTCCACTGAAGAAGAATCCTTTCGGCCAAAGAAAAGAATATAGCTATCGCTAGTTTTGACGAGAGAATGCCAATTGTTCATTTGAACGGGCATTTGATTTTTATTTTATTTTGTTTTATGCATAGAAGAGTATGATAAGCCAATATTTATGTAGAATATGGGTAAAAAGGTTTTGGTGATGATGTGAACACAGAAAGTAGATTCTTGCGTATGCTCGAGTTAAACATTCTAGTGTAGACGCAACATTATTTTTTAAAAATAGCACCAATCTTGTCAATGATCATCTACGTCTCACGAAAATTTTCTATAAACTATTAGGATAAATCAAAAAAATACTTATAGAAATCCATCCAAATTCTTAAATTCATTTTTATTAGAAGAAAAATTGCACAATTGAGACTCAAATTTGAGATATTTGATTATTCGTTGGAGGACCTAATTGTTGTACCGTACTCCCGTGAGCTAGTATAGATACAACATTGAACATGAAAGCAAAGATATAATATAGTTATCTTCTTGATTTAATTCAATTTTCTAATAAATTAAGTAGATATCATGCAATAATTCTTAATAAGAAATTCAATTTTCTTATCCCAACTATAATATAATGCATGGTAAGAGATAAGATAAGACTTCCTAAATAATAAATAATGATTCAAATATCACCCAAAATATATTATATTTAAAAAATTTAAAAAACTTATTACATTAACTCGAGGGAGACGAGAGAAGCAGCAAGCAGGAGGAAACCGAGAGCAGTGAAGATTCGAGGTCGACTGGTCCTGAATGCCCAACTTGTAGGAATCATGTCCGGCATCGAGCACTCCTCCCCGTTGAAGTAGACCTTCGAAGGGTAGCCGTCGCCGGCGAGGATGTCAATGCCCGGCGTCAATTTCTTCGTGAACGAGATCACGGACTGCTGCTTTCCCGGCACTCTGGGGTCGCCGTCCCTGGTACCGTTTGTTTCTCCGTTTATATAGTTGAGTCCGGGCATGCCCACCATGAAGATGGTGTCGTTGCCCATCTTGGTCCCGTTGAAGGAGTACATCTGCTCGAAGCCCGGATAGGCTTTCTCCATCTTGGCGGCCATGAACCAGTCGGCGAACTGGTCCTCGCGCCAGTTGAACAGCGTCACCCTGGCCGACCACCCCTTCTCGTAGTTGGTGACGACGTGCCAGTTGATGCTAACGCCGCAGTTGTCCGCGCAGGGCAAGGGCGAGGGCACGTCGTAGTGCTTGATATGCGCCCAGGCGAGGGTTTTTTCCGTCCGGTTGTCGAATGGCACCAGGAGGGCTTCGGGAGGGAGGAGCATCGCCTGCGCGGTGGCGTTGCAGGCCCGGGTGCGGTTGCTGGCTGAGCACCCGCAGGCGCAGGTGTTGCAGGGGACAACAGAGTCGTTGTAGAAGGCAGAGAAGGAGACGCAGCATTTGGGGCTGGTGCCCCTAGGCCTGGTGATGTTGCAGACCACCTGCCAACTGGCCAGTGCGAGGCTTTCCGAGTCGAGGCCGCTCGGGTCCGGGAACTGCGCCGGGCTGACACGGATGGGCTGGCCACACCTGTAGTCAGGATTGAGACCCGAGCCGGAGATGTTCCAGTTGACCGGCGGAAAGAGGACGGAGCGGTTGAGGTCCGGCATCATCTTGTACACCTGGATCTGGAATGCCGAGACGGACTGCTCCTGGTCCATCTCGGGAGGAAGAAGGCTGCCGTTGCGGCAGCAGTGGGGGATGCGGCCGAGATTGGTGTCATTGTATTGCCATGGGGTTAGGTCGGAGATGACGGGTTTCTGCTTGCAGCTGAGCACCTTGGTGAAGTCGAAGTCCTTGTAGTGCTGCCCCTGCTTGCCGAAGATGCAATCGGAAGAGTCGACGACCGTAGGGTACGCGCCCCTCATCGAGGAGATGAACTCGCCGCGCGCCCACTCCCATGAGAGATCCCAGTGGTCGAGGCGGCCGACGGGGTTGTGATTCTCGATGGTGACGAGGGCGAGGTAGTTGGTCTCGAAGGACTGGAGAACGTCGTAGGCGATTGTTAAATCGCCGGATCGGCGATCGAGGTAGCCGGTGACGTTGACCGGTTTGGGAACGTAGTTAGGGTCGCGGAGGCAGCACGTATCAACGGAGCCGGAGCCGTTGAAACCGGGGAAGGGTGCGCAGCTGTAGGAAGGGTCACCGAGATCGAGGAACTCCGGCAGAGGCACCGCAGGGGGCGGCGCGCCGAAGAGTGTGCCCACGAGGGAAATCTTAGCCTGGATCAGCGTCAGATCGTTGGCCGTTTCGATCGGAGTCTTCAGATCGGTGTTGGGGTAGCCGGAGAAGGCAGTGACATTTGCATCGATAGTGGTGTTGTAGGGTAGAGCGGAGGCGGAGCCGTTGGCGAGAACGCCGCCGTCGATGGAGACGAGGAGCTCATCGTGGCGGAAGGGGACGAGGAGCGTCCAGGACACGAGGTCGGCGGTGCCGTGGTTGAGGACGGTGGCGGTGGCGCGGAAGGAGTAGGGTTGGTCCGCCGGGTTCCTAGTGATGGGGTGGATCCTCTCCCGCTGCTCGAGGAAGTAAGAGAGGTAGATGCCGTTGCATTGAGACTCCGGCGACGGGTCAGGGGCAGGGGCAAGGGCCGGAGCAGGGGTAGGGGCGAGCTCCGGCGCCGCCGCGATTGACGGCGGCCTAGTTCGATCTGACCAAGAAGACTCAGCGGAAAGCAAGAAAACGAGAAGAAAAAGCAAAACCGAGGCCCATGAACGCGAGTAATCCATCATATGATTGCTTCCCGATCATCACAGAACAAGATTCGTGAAGCTTGGCGTGATCTCGATTCAGGATCGCTGAGAGAACGAAGAAGAAAGGAAAGGAAGAGAAGCGCGTTAGGGTTTTCACTCTGTTTCGCTACCAAATGAAGCAGAGCAAGACAGGCGGAAGCGGAGGCGGTGGCGAAGGGGGAGCTTAACATAATTTTAGGGAGGCTTTCGGACTATTTGTAGTTTTGAAAAACGGCGCTGACGTCACTGTCGTGTGTCTACTGCGTGACATGAGATGTTTTTCTTTAATAAAAAATAAAATTCAGATCACGATTATTCATGAAAAAATAAATTAAAAAATTATAATTAATTATTATAAAAAAAATATTATTTCAATTTTATTGAAAATTTAATTTTTATCCCCTCTAATGAATCTATACAGTAAGTAATCAATTCAATTAGATTTTTGGGGCATGTGAGATGTCTTCTTTTTCCTTAATTTGAGAAAATTATATTTTTACCTCCAAAATATAACTGAGTTAGTTACGACGGAGCAGACTTACAAAAAAGGATAAGGATTCGAATCTTGACAAAATCAAAAATACCTTTCTCCATCGTGACCAACTGCAGTTTCTCGATTTACCTCTACACAGATAGTCGTGGGACCGACCATATAGGACCGCTGGGATGACGTTTTTTTTTTTTTTTTTGCAGAAGAGAAAATTGCATTTTACCTCCCTTAGTTTCTCATTCTCTTCTAATTCTCTATTATAATTTAGAAATTCAATTAAAATAGAGATGAGTTGTAAGTTTTCAATTAAAGTAAGATGAAAATATTATATTTTAATTACAGTCAAATGGAAATGAATTATTTTTACTCTTATTTTTTATAATAATTATCTATTAATTTTTACACGTTGTAAAAATTAATTAATAATTTATATCAAATGATCAAATAATATTAAAATATTTAATTTTAACTAGAAATAGAATACTCATCTGACAAAAATACCTTTAGAAATTTATATTTTATCTTGTAATTGTTAATTCTTGAAAAAAAATATTTGTTTTACCTCCCACGTGTGAACTTTGTCAGGTCAATAGCTCGTTCAACAGTAGCGTCGAGTGAAAAATAAAGGAAGAGGCAACTAGCTTACATTCCATGTGTGAAAATTAATTTTTTAAACTTAGAGGGGCAATGTGAAATACTTTAATGTTAAAATATTTGCATTAATTCAAATACAAATACATCCGTACGCGGAGAGAACTTCGAAGGAGGTGTAACACAAGACGTAGCTGGCGATTAGAATGGCAGGTGGCCCCGCAGCGTGGGGTCCACAATCGTCCAGGATGGTGGCGGCCTGTTTGCTGTCCTACGTAAACATTAAATTTTTAAGAATATATTTTTTAAAGATCTTACTAATGTTAAAATGGCTCCTTTTTTTTATTTTACTATTTACATAATTTTTTATTAAAAAACAAGGGCAATCCAAGTGGTCACTAAAACAGGCAAAATAAAAATATTTAAAGTATTTTAAAATTTCCTTTATTTGTTTTCCTATTCAATCAAGAATGGCAGGCACAAGGCATCCTCCCAGGTGCCAACTCATTGTCCTAAAATAATCTGATTTAATTGAAAATTCTTCTAAAAATCAAAACTTGCCAAAAGTAAAAATTCATCGTATCATAATCATGATTAGACAAAGTGAAAGTTGAAGCTGTGTGGTGAATTAAAATTAAAATTTTATATATATATATATATATATATATATATATATATATATAAATATATATAAATTTAATGCACATCTTACAATACGTGACTTGTCCACGATAAAATATTTGAAATGCTCAGAACATGAATAGTGATATTTTTATTTTAAAAATTTTCTCTTTAGGATTTAGAATTAAGTTATAGTATTAAACACACAACAATTTTTAAAATAAAAAATTTAATTACTTATGGGGTATGCCAGATTATTATCTTGTACTTCTTATCTGGCACACCACGTGAGCAACTATTTTTTTTATTTTAAATTTTTTTATGTTTAATATTATAACCCAACCCCTAAATTTTAAAGGAAAAAAAAATTTAAATGGTTTAACTATAAATAAAAAAAATAAATAATAAATAATATCAATATTCATATTTTAGGTTCCTGAATATTTTATTACAGACGAGTCTTATAAGACATGCAGCGTGTATATATATATATATATATATAGGTCTCATATCCTGCCCGACACCTCCGCGCGACCCCGCTGCGCGATCAGCCGACCTTTCGCCGTTCATCGCCGCCGTTCGTCGCCGTCCGGTCACCGCCGGCCGCCATCCCGGGGGCTCGTTGGAAGCGCAACTCGATGGCGCACACACCGGCATCGGATTCCGGGCCGAATTGGGGTCAGAATCCGGCCGGAATTCCGGCCGAGAAATAGAGCAGACGGTTCTGGCGGCGATTTCGCCGGATCCGGATCGGATTCCGACCGAATCGGGGCCGGACACTGACTGCGGCCGGAGTCCGGCCCCGATTTGGCCGGAATCCGGCCGAAATTCCGGCCGAAACCGGCCGCCAGACACTGTTGGGCGATTTCGCCGGATTCCGGCCGAATCGGGGCCGGATCCGGACCGCGGTCGACGCGCCGGCGCCGGGCGCGTCGACCGCGGCCAGAGTCCGGCCCCGATTCGGCCGAATTCCGGCTGAAACCGCCCAACGCCCTGTTGGACGGTTTCGGCCGGGATTCGACCGGATTCCGACCGAATCGGGGCCGGAATCCGGCCACCTCCGGACCGCCGTCGAGTTGCGGTTCCAACGGGCCCGGTCCGGCGGCCGGAGGTGGTCGGACGGGTGTGACAGTGGCGGAGAAGTGGCGAAGGTCCGAGGAGAAACACTGTGCAATCGCGGTAAACGGACGGTTGCGATTTCACGCGATTCGACCGTGGACGGCGGGGATCGATCGCGCACGAGTCGGGCAGGATACCGTCGCGTAGTATATAAATCTATATATATATATATATATATATTCTTTTGGAAATTTTAATTTGAAAGATTCTCATACCACTCTAGCAATGTCTCATGAGTAATTTTCTCTTACATATTTCATACATTCATCAGTTTCTAGATTAACGCTATGTTTACTTCATGAAACGGATGAAGAAAAGAAAGGAATCCCTAGGGAAAATAAATCCCTGGGGAGGAGAAAGGAAATCCCTCGCCGTAGGAAGAGTAAACGGAGGATTTGCGTTCCGCAGGAGGCGACGAGGAGGGAGAGAAGAAGAAAGGCGGAGGCGTAGGCGGAGGCGACGAGCAGCGGAGGCGGAGGCGACGAAGAAGAGAAGCGGAGGCGGAGGCCTGGAGGCAGTCGATCGGCGGGATATATGGTCGCAGTCTGCATCGCGCCGTAGGCGTTCCAGCAGAAGGGGTCGTCGCTGCCGGTAGTCGTCGCTGTCGGTCACGGCGCAGCGGTCGAAGACGAAGCCGGTGGGAGGGGTGCGCCGGCGATAGAGGAGAAGAAGAGAAGAAATCGGCGAGATTTTTTTTATTTTTCGTCCGTCCGTCCGCGTTCCGCCCGATTTCGGGGTGACAGATTTTGAAGAAAAATTGATCCGCGGACGGATGAAATTTCCTTTCCTTCCTAAAAATTTCGAGAGGTAAACGAGGGATGCATGCATGCAAGAGAAACTTTTCTGTAGTTTCTCTTTCCGCACCTCCAAGTAAACTGGGCATTGTTCATGCTTAATTTTATAATTTCTTTTAACTGAGACAATTCACTATTTTAAGTAAGTGTCATACAACTAAGGATCACACTCAATTATATTTAAAAACACAAAATCTTTTCTAAAGAAAGTGATTTTTGATTGTCTTCTTTTCCCTATGGTCCTAAGTAAAAGATTGTTATTGGTGTATAGAGTTATTCTAGTTATGGGAAGATGACCTTATCAATATTCCATAGTTCTCATAGAATTTTCTAAATATTGAACTTGAAAAGGTGACCTTGATTTAAGAGTAGATTCTGTTTGATTCATGAGATTAACTTCTTTAAGTTATTTCCTAACAATTAGATTTCTTTCTTCATTGAAGTATAATTTCCAATCTTCTCCTAATTGTTGGTGTTGTTTGTTTATCTGCTCTAACGACTATACTATTTCTTCCAAAGTTAGATAAGCAATAGCTTCTGTTGGTAAGTAAACGTACGTTTTGTCTAGATCATCAAAAAAAGATTTGACTATTTCTGTAATATCCCCATGTCTATGATATTCATGAAGTTATGCACACCAACACTATCTTGTTGGAGTAGTTGGGGTTTTACCGGTTGTAAGTATCTGATTCCTACTTGTTTTAGTAGGTAGTAAGGATCATCATGTTCTATATTCATTAGAATTTGATTATCATTCTATTTCTTCATTCTGAGATGCAAAAGGTTGATATCCATTAATTTTTCATGTCTGTCTTTATACAATGAACGATTGGTTTGAGTCATATGCATATTAAAATTTGGGCATAAATAAGTGCATGATATCTTTGATTCCTAATTATTAATGTGATTCATTATCCTAAACATATAACATTATATTCCGTTGGATGTTATTATTTTGGAAGTCCTATCCTTTTGTTTGTACCAAGATTTTAATATGCTTGACGAAGTCTTTGATAGTCATATTAAAATTTGATAAATACATGATTCCTAAATTATTATTCATATCAACCTCTATAAGGCCTATGACTACTTTTTCTTTAAAAAATCTGAAGTCATAGTGCATAAGTAGAACTTTACCACCCATTCTTTTCCTAGTAAGTCCTCTAAGTCGAAAGACAATTAATCCTAGATGGATATTAAATAACTTGAGTTGTTCTAAATCTTTCATAGCTTCTTTCTACCTTATGTCAAGTCCTGTATTGACATCTTTGGTTATTAAGAGTCTACAAATGGTGTCGCAAAAATTGATAATATTATTTCTTTAAAATAATATATATAGAGAGAGTTTTATTATCCTGCACACCTACTTGTGAGCAATCTATGAACACATAGATGCATTATATATATATATATATATAAAGAGAGAGGGGATATGTTGTGCGCCTTCCCATACACGAGACACTCGTCCCGCGACTGAGTGGGTGCCCAAATCATTTCCAAACACCTCGATGCGCATTTAGTCATGAACATTATTGTACGTACGGGAAAACGTGCAATATCAATTTCGTGTATATATATCGATATATAGTGATATCCTACACGACACAGTGCACGACTGTGTGTCTGTAAAATTTTATTTATTTATTTATTTTGATTTACGATTAAACCATTTAAGATTTTATCTTAATAAAATAGTACCTCTTATTTTTATTATACATTCTATTTTAAAAAATATATATTAAAATACTATTCCATTTTGAAATCTCATTCAAATGATCTTTTTCAGCTGATATAGTAAGCATCAAAATTGCTTAACATTCTAGTAATTTTGATTAAAATTATTATAACAACGTGTGTAGTGTGTGTTAAAATACTTTCAATTAAATTAATTAGAGTAATTTTAATTAAGTTATAACAATTTTAATCAGTATTAATGGCATCTCCAATAGGGGATATTTGATGGGATACTTGAAGAAATATCCCCATGTATCGAGGGGATATTTGAGAGGGGATTAGAAATTTTGCCCGGTGATTTCAATTATTTTATTATAAAAAATATATATAATAATTAAAATTAAATAAAAGAAAGATATTAGGCTAGGGAGGTTAGGGTAGTGATAATATTTAAACGTGAGATAGTGATAATAGGTGGGACTCATAAATAATTGGTTTGTGGTATATTTGATTGTGAAAGTTGAGATATTTGAAGAAAGAAATATTTGATTGATGATGTGGACGTGAGGACTACAAATATTTGGATGAAATATTTGGTGGCATTGTGGATGCCCTAAGACAATTTTAATTGAAATTAGTTACAGTAGTTTTGATCTAAATGTGAAGCAATTTTAATCAACATTGTACCTTTAGATCAAAATTACTATAATAGTGGTGTTGGAGTTTTTGATTAAGTTTGAATAATTTTAATTAAATTGAAATAATTTTAATAGCTATTTTGACCATCATTATAGTAATTTTAACCGTAATTAGAGCAATATGTTATTGAATGTTATTTTGTGTGATAAAACTTTGAGATGTGATAAATTTATGTGATAAAATTTGTGTTAAACTTTTTGTTTGTTGTGTGTGAATATGTTATTGAATGTTATTTTGTGATGTGTATGTATTAGACTTTATTGTGATATGCATGTATTACAAGATATAAGGGAAAAAATAAGAAACGGGAGCAGAAAATCTGCTAGTTAGCCACGGAAACAGAGCAAATATGCTAGTTAGCGACGAATTTGGTTAAATTCGTCGCTAACCTTCGAGATTCTCCGGTGACCTATTTCGAGATGTTAGCGACGAATTTTCGTGGATTAGCGACGATTTTTATTTCGTCGCTAATGTTAGCGACGAATTATCAAAATTTCGTCGCTAATGTTAATTTGCGACAAACTTATAGCGACAAAAATAGCGACGATATATTATCGTCGCTAAGATATGTTAGCAACGAAATTATTAGGTTAGCGATGAAAAAATTTCGTCGCTAAATACCTGAATTCTTGTAGTGAATTTTGATCGATATTGAAACAATTTTAATCAATATCAAAATAAATTTATTTTTAATCAAACATTGGAGCAATTTCAACTAACATTAAAATATTTTTATTCGTATTCAAACTGTTTTGATTACCATTGAATCAACTTTGCTCAATATATATTGAAACAATTTTATCTAAAATATAATTACTACTACATTATATTGTTAGGCCTTTTAAAATTTTAAATTAGGATGAGATATTAATATTTCTCAATATGAAACTCCTTCAACTGGCAATAAAAATAAGAAGAGCACCTTTAATTTTTACCCAAAAATTATTTATAATATTTAAATATTTAATATTTATCCAGAATTAGTTTACGCTCTGTTTATGGATCAAAAAGAGAAAGGAATCCACTGCGAAAATATTTCCCTAGGAAGCAGGGGCGGAGCTATTGGTGGGCCAAGCTGGGCCATGGCCCAGTCTTGGTATTAAGAATCGTAAAAAAAAAAAAGTGCGATCGGTTCCGCCCGAGAGAACCCTAGCCTCCTCCGACAACCGAGCGTCGCATTCCCTAGCCCATGCGATCACCCCTTTTGCCCTAACGCGCCGCCGCCACCGCTTCTGCGCCACACCGCGACGTCGCTACTCGCGATCGCCACCGCCTGTCCCGTCCACGAGCGCTGCCTGCCGCTGCTCGCGATCACGTGTGGAGAGGGAGACTCGCGATCGCGCATGAAGAAGAGGGAGAGAGCCGCAACGAAGGACCCCAATCCGTCTTCCCTTCCTTTTACTTTGCTTGTTCCAGCCGGCGCATCCAACCAACACCCTAATTCCAGCCTGTTCCAGTGTTCCAGCCGGCGCATCTAACTCTGATTCTGACTAGAAACATAAACTACAAACACTCAGGAAGTAACCATCTGAGGTAACTAGTTAACCTTTTCTTTGAAACTTAGAAATTTAAGATTGATAAATGAATATGATTCACTCTTGTCGATTTTATCCCTTAAAATGAAGCTTTATTATCCATAAACTCAGTCCAGTATTGTTAACTACCTAAGTAGAAGTAGAGAGAATCTTCAATTAGAGAAATAATGATGTTTAAGAATAATCTCACTAAATTAAATAGATTGTATTATGTTTACTTGTGCTCATCCATGAATGAATGACTTGTCACATTGAATTTCTTAAATCACACTTAGATGTGGATGCAAAACTCGATCAGACATTAATTTCTTGGTACAATTGTCAATAGCTCATATGTACTTCATATTTGTTAGACCATGCAGTTTAGGTTTGAACAATCCACACGGAATATTGCTTATTGTCTCAGGCTTCCAGGACCCTAAACTCCACCCAAATTAGGGGCTCCGAGATCGAATCTATCTGTCAAATATAGGAGATTTAAGAGAACAAAAAAAAACCCTTGTTGTTAGCCGCCTTTCCTCTACGATCCTATAAACTGTTAAACCCTACTTCTTTCTAGTCAACAGTCCTAATCCTTAGAAGATATAATTTTATTAGGATGATTATTTAGATTGGAATAAAACTCTTTTTCAAAATTAGATGATGGGGAAGAATAAAACTCTGCATTCATTTTTCAAGAGAAAAAGAGATGAGATGGACTCAGAAGAACAAGTAGATGCTTCTTTTCCTCAAGTGCACGAGTCTGATGAAGTTTCTCTCATTATTTCACCATCAAATATTGATACTGAGAATCCAGAAAAACAAGAAGAAGTATCCAACAGAGGTGAAGTGATATTTATAGGAATTGAATTTCTAGAAAGAGATCCTGGACTAAGACCACAAATTTGGGAATATCCAATAAATCAAAGGGATGAAGTTCGCAGGGCTTACTTGAAATTAGGTCCTATGCAACCACAATTGGATGAGTATAAACCATCTGGTCCACCAGGGCATAAACGCAGGTTTCAATATTCATGATTTAAGCAATATCCATCTTGGTTGGAATATTCTGTGAGCAAAGATTGTGCCTATTACTTTGTTTGCTTTCTTTTTAGTAGCAATTTGAATAAGAGATCTGGATTTGATGTATTCACTGTACAAGGTTATTCTGATTGGAAAATAGTGCGTAATGGAAAGAAATGTGCATTTCTAACTCATGTTGGCTCTACTCCTTGTTCTGATCATAACAATGCTTTGAGATCTTGTCAGGATTTGTTGAACCAATCTGGGCATGTGGAAAACATCATCAATGTGCACACCAATGAAGAAAGAGAAAAGAATCGCTTAAGGTTAAAAGTTTCAGTTGCTGCTGTCAGATGGCTTACTTTTCAAGGTTATGCTTTTCGAGGTCATAATGAGTCAATTCAGTCAAGGAATCGGGGGAATTTTCTGCAATTAGTGAAACTTTTGGCTGAATTCAATCCTAAAGTTGAAAAGGTTGTCATGAAAAATGCTCTAGGTAATTCTAAATACACTTCGCCTGATATTCAAAAAGAAATTTTGAGTATTTATGCTGTTGCAGTACGTAAGCATATCCGAGATGAAATTGGAGACTTTAAGTTCTCTATCATTGTTGATGAAACTTGTGATGTTGCAAAAAGAGAGCAAATGACTTTAGTGCTTAGATTTGTTGATGGAGCTGGAGTTTTGCAGGAAAGGTTTTTTGATGTAATACATGTCAAAAACACTAAAGCTATGACGTTGAAGGATGAATTATGTTCTGTTCTACGCAATCATTCTTTAGATATTAAGAATCTTCGAGGTCAAGGATATGATGGGAGCAGTAATATGAAAGGAGAATTGAATGGATTGCAAGCTCTTTTTCTCAGAGAATGTCCTTATACTTATTATGTGCATTGTTATGCTCACCGTTTACAGCTTGCTCTAGTTGCTGCTTCAAATGATGTGGTTCCAGTGTGTCAGTTTTTTCAGAAACTTTTGTTCATTGTGAACACCGTGGACTCATCTGCAAAACGTCATGATGAACTCCGAGACTCTCAAGTAATTGAGCTAGCTCACTTATTAGCTATTGGTGAACTTGAAACAGGTCAAGGAGCAAATCAGGTTGGTTCACTCCAACGACTAGGTGACACTAGGTGGGGTTCTCACCTAAATTCTATTTCTAGCTGTATGAATATGTTTAATGCAGTAAGTTCTGTTCTTCAAAATATTGCTGCTGATGGATCATCTGGTTCAATTCATGCTGATGGAGATATTGCTTTTGGTTATCTTGTGTCTTTTGAGTTTGTGTTTATCTTGTGCTTGATGAAGGAAGTATTGGGAATTACAGATATGCTTTGTCAATCATTACAAACGAAGACACAGGATATAGTAAATGTTATTCGTATAGTAGCATCTACAAAGCAACTTCTCCAAAATATGAGGGAAGATGGATGAAACTGTTTTTTCATGAAAGTTAAAGAGTTCTGTGAAGAGCATGACATTGATGTTTCAGATATGGAACAAACTTATATTCTACGTGGTGGACGTGCACGTCGGCAACCTGATCATTTTACCAATGAACGATTCTTTCGAATTGAAGTTTTCTTGGTTACAATAGATACTCAGTTACAGGAATTGAATTACAAGTTCAATGAGAAGGTAATGGATCTTTTATCTATTATGGCTACTTTAGTTCCGAGAAATGAATTTAGATCCTTTAATGCTGGAGAGATATGCAAAATGGTGGAAAAATACTATCCAGAGGATTTCAGCCTACAAGATAGGTATATGCTAGAGAATCAGTTGAATCATGTTGTTTTGGATATTTCTCAAGATGCTGAGTTGAGAAAGATTGGGACAATTACAGAGTTGTATCGATGTTTGGTTGAAACTAGTAGACATACTGCTTATAACTTGGTTGACAGATTGCTTCGTCTACTTGTTACTCTTCCAGTTTCCACAACTAGTGCTGAGTGAGCATTTTCTGCTTTGAAGATTATTTAGACAAGATTACGCAATAAGATGGAAGATGGATTTCTTAGCAATAGTTTACTTGTATACATAGAAGGTGGAATTGCAGAGAAATATGATTATGATGATATAATTCAAGACTTCAAGAATTTGAAGACACGAAGAGCTGATTTTTAAGCATTTCTTAGATAATTGTTTACGTTTTATTATAATCAACATGATTTCAAGACTTCATGTTGTTTACTTCAAAAAAAATATTTCAAGACTTCATGTTGTTTACTTCAAAAAAAAATTTGGCCCACTCTTCGGAAGAATCTTGGCTCCGCCCCTGCTAGGAAGGGAAAGGAAAGATGAAGGAAATAAAAAACATAAAAGTAAACGTTGAAGAATTAAGAACAAGAAGAGAAAGGAAAGGAGCGACGTCGCAATCTCGCCGTCGGACTTCCCGTGGTGAGGATTCCTTCTCCAGCGAAGACTTGCACAAGCTTCACCTCACAAATGGCACCAACTCTTCCGAATCCTCCTCCTCGACCACTATCACAGTCGTCGAAAGGCTTGTAGAGGGCTCCGTTGGCACCTTCTGGTCGGAGGCGCCTATCCCTGGCAAGGCGTGGAGTAAGCACTCTCACGTCACCCCATGTAATTGTTGGTAGAACAAAGAAGGGAAAAAAAACTTGGTGGAAGAAGGCAAATGAGATATAGGTAAACTACTCAAATTTTTCGTGTTCAATCTCTTAGAAACATTACATATTTATAGGCTTATTGATAAATGATAAGCACTATCCTCAAATACATTGAGTCTAGACCCTTTTATTTTATCAACTTTCCACCTCATCTATTTTATCTCTACTAATTTGTATTTTATCAATATCAACTTTACACCTCATCCATATCGCTACCACATCATTTCTATTCATAATTAAGTTTACTTTTCAACACCCTCTCTTAGACTTAATTTTGTGACTCCAAGTAGATTCCGCATCTTGATGAAATCTTTAAACTTCAATGGCTTGGTAAAGATGTCATGGATCTTTAGTCTTCACATAGACTAGCTCCGCATCTTTGTTCTTCACATATTCACGAATAGAATGAAAGCGAACATCAATATGCTTACTTCTTTGATGATATACTAGATTCTTCCCCAATACAATTGTCGATTTGTTATCAATGCAAATTTGAGTTGCTTCATTTTGTTCAAATTTTATCTCCTTTAGCAAACTTCTTAGCCATATAGCATGACTAACACATGAGGATGCCGCAATGTACTCTACTTCACAAGTGGAAAGAGTAACAATAAGTTATTTTTTTGACATCCAAGAAAATGTCATATCTCCAACGAAAAATGCAACGCCAGAAGTGCTTCTCCGGTCATCACAGTCTCCACTCCAATCACTATCCGAATATCCAACAAGTTGAGAATTGTTAGAGTGAGAATAAAATAATCCATGATTTAGAGTACCTCGGACCTAATGAAGGATTCGCTTGGCCGCCTTCCAATGAGTCTCTTTAGGCTCCTCTATGAACCTACTCACAAGACCGACTCTATATAATATATCCGATCGAGTACAAGTTAAGTACCACAAACTTCCCACCAAGCTTTTGAAAAGTGTGGAATCAACCGTCGATCCTTCGTCACTCTTGGATAGCTTTGTTTAGCAGTCCACTGGTGTGTTAATTGGATTACAATAATTCATTCTAAATCTTTTGAGGACCTCCGTTGCATATTGTTCTTGAGTCAAAAATATGTCATCAACTCCTTGTTTCACCTCCAAGCCGAGAAAGTAGGACATAAGTCCCATATCGGTCATATCAAACGCTTTTGCCATAGTTTCCTTAAAAGTTTTTATCATTTGAGGTGAACTTCCTGTCAAAATAAGATCATCTACATATAATGATACCAATAAGATGTTATCATTATCTGCTCTTACATAAAGAGCATGCTCATAAGGGCATTGTATAAAGCCATTTTCTTTGAAGTATGTATCAAATTTTGAATTCCATGCTCTCGGTGCTTGCTTCAAGCCATAGAGAGCTTTCTTCAACTTCAACACCTTTCTTTCTTGCCCCCCTTGATGTAGCCAGCCGGTTGTTCAACATAGACTTCTTCTTCTAAGTAGCCATTAAGAAATGTCGATTTGACATCAAGCTGAAATATTTTCCACTTTAGTTGAGCGGCTAAAGAGATTATCAACCTTATAGTCTCCATTCGGGCAACGGGAGCAAACACTTCTTCGTAGTCAATGCCGACCTTTTGTTTGTAGCCTTTTGCCACAAGTTGTGCTTTGTACTTTTCTATTTCTCCTTGAGCATTTTTCTTCACTTTATAAACCCACTTCACACCAATGGGTTTGTGGCCATCGGGCAAAGTAGTAAGATGCTAAGTTTCATTCTTCTCAATTGCCTTCATTTCTTCATCCATGGCTTTCTTCCATTTGCTATCTTTAATAGCTTCTTCAAAAGATACAATCTCTTCATTAGCATAAATACAAATGAGATTAAGTGAAGTTGTCACCTCTTATAATTCTTGAAGACTCCTTGTCTTTTGTGGTGGAGGATCTTCTTCATCCGAGGATGATGAAAAGGTAGGCGACGGTGGTGGACTTGGTTCTTTCTCCTTCACTTGCTCTTCTTCTTGAATCATCACCATATTAGTGCTCCAATTCCAAGCATCATCTTCTTGAAATTCAACATCTCTACTTATGATAACCATTTTGTTCACTGGATTATAGAGTTTGTAAGCCTTCGATCTTGCATCGTAGCCAATGAAAATGCAAGGTAAGCTTTTGTCATCAAGCTTTATTCTTCTTTGATCCGGAATGTGTGCATAGGCAATACACCCGAAAATATTCAAATAAGATACACAGGGCTTGTATCTGGTTCGTGCTTCTTGAGGTGTAACTCCTTCTAGATTCCTTGTAGGACATCTATTTAGCAAATACACTGCACAGTTTACCGCTTCGGCCCAAAATTCTTTAGGCACTTCTTTCGTTTTTAGCATACTTCGAACCATGTCAAGAATAGTTCGGTTCTTCCTTTCATCAACTTCATTTTGTTGAGGGGAGTAAGGTGCGGTTAAAGGCCTCCAGATGCCATGATTTTTGTAGAATTTTTCAAATTCTTTTGATGTGGATTCACCACCACGATTTGACCGTATCGCCTTGATAGTATAGTCGGATTGATTTTCTACCAATCCTTTGAATTCCTTGAACTTCTCAAAAGCATCGTCTTTATTCATCAAAAGATAGACTCAAGTTTTTCTACTGAAATCATCAATAAAGGTTAGAAAATATCGACGACCTCCTAAGGAGACCGGAGTGATTGATCCACATATGTCTGTATGAATGAGTTCAAGAGGAATTTTTGCTCGGTTGTGTGATTCATTCGGAAAGCATGCTCTAGGGTGTTTGCCAAGAATACATCCTTCACAAATATCCTCTTGAGCAGTAATATGAGGAAGACCATTCACCATTCCTTTGCTTGAAAGAAGCTTTAGAGCTCTGAAGTTCACATGCCCGTACCTCATATGCCATAGCCATGTATTATTCTTTATGCATGCATTTAAACACTTTGCAGTAACATGATTAATATCAAGAGAAAACATCCTATTTTTAGACATAGGAATATGAACAATAAGTTTGTTTTGCTCAAACGAAGACTGTCAGATACAAGAAATTAGTTAGTTATTTATTTTATTTATTTTATTAGTGGATCAGTTTTGAACCAACTTAGTTTGATTCAGGATGGAAGAAAATTTTGGAAAAACGGAATAGATGAAAAGTTTCATCTTGGGAAGATGAATCAAACAAAACTGATTTGGGTCAAATCGGAGATCGTTTGGTTAGTGAACCAATCGAACCAAAATTGAACCTGGTTCGTTATAGTAATCGGTTCAAGGAATTACAGTAAACCTAACCCGGTTTAGCCCACACCTTAACCCCGATTTAAAAGTACTGTGCATTCCTCATTATAACTAATCTCGCCCGCCTCTTCTCCTCGCAATCGCAACCATCCGCGTGACCCGCGACCGCCGCCCCTTCTTCCGCACGACTGCATTCCGCCCGTGCCCACGCCCGCTGCGAGGATCTCGGTAGGAAACCTATAAAGGCAGCCGAGAGATGGAAACCCTAACCACCCTATCCGCCATCGCTTCCCTCTGCTCTGTTTCACCCTCGCCGCCGCCCTCACGATCCCCTCGTAGCTGGAGTTAGCCGCCGCCGCGTGAAGACCAACAACCTTGCTGCCCTATCCGCCGCCTCCTCTCGCCTTCCTTCACTACCGAAGATGCGTCGTCGCCATCCCTTGCCAACCAGCACCGTCTACCGTGATCGGTCCCCTGCTCAATCGCCGCCTGCCACGATCCGACGCCGCCCCTGCTACTCGTGTGAAGAAGATGCCCCCGCTGCCTGCCAGAAGAAGCCGACGTTGATGCCCTACCGCCGCATCTCCTTTTTCCCCCGCGAGAACCCCTGCCGCCGGACCGCCAACAAATATTACGGTAAAGGGTTTATTAATTGGTTAATTGGATTAAGGGTTAGTTAAACAATTAAATTAATTTGATAATCAATGGGTCGGCTAAATTAGTTTAATATTTAATTAGTAAATTGATTAATCAGTTTAAGTTAATCTTTAATGATGAATTGATTATTCAGTTAGGATTTGTTACCATGATTAGTTTAGGGTTTGTTCAGTTGAGGAGCTAGGTTGATATGTTGTGGAGTTAAGGTTTGATGTGAATGATCCAGGTTTCACCTTGTTGGGTTTTGGATCTCTGATGGTGATGGAGATCAAGTTAGTTATTGTTGGTTTTGAATTAATTTAATGGATCTGATTAGGTTAAAGATTAATTGGTTTAATACTTAGTCAATAATTGATTAATCATTTTGGATGAGGTTTGATAGGGTTAATAGATTTAAATTGATTATGAATTTTAATTAACATAGGGTTTATTTAATTAGAGTTTATGTCTAATTAACAAGGAGATTAATTTAATTAAATGAATAATTAATGACTAAGTTATTAATTGATTTAAATTGGGTTATTTGTAATTTAGTTTATTAATTGATTTAATTAATGTAATTAAGTAATTAGTTTATTACAGATTTAATTATTAGTTAATTTAATTAACTAATTAATAGGTGATTAAGATGTAATTAAAGAGGGATTAATTACATAGGTTAATTTGATTAGTCATTCGATTAATAAATGATGAGTTGATTTAGAATAGGGTTAACTTGAGTTAATGGGAGTTTAGTTGAGCTAGATTAACTTTTGAATCAACTAGGATTTTCCTTGATGGAAATTAATATAATAATATGCTTAGTAGTGTTGTATTTGTAAATTTCAGGACTTTGATTGTTACGGAGAGATTCTTATTGCGACAATTCATTAATCAGGTGGGTACTCCTGTGCTTGGTCAACACAGGTCTTTTCGTAATTATCATGTTGCTATGCTTATGACTTAATTAGTTGCTTGACACTTACCGTTGACCTTGATATAATCTGTTCTTCATCAATACAGTTTTCTTAATTGTTGTTTATCTATGTTGGCTTATCATGATTGATGTTGTAGTAGTTATCTGTTGAACTATGCATCGTACCATATTGTTATTGTTATCTCTCACTGTACAGTGTGGGTGAGAGCATTATAGCTACTACACAGTGTGGGTGCTACCAGGACTAGCTAGATAGCTCTCTTGAAGACTGCTCCTCCCCCTCGCGTATAGTGGTCTGTTGTTGGAGCGGGTGATTCTTGTCGTGCATCCCAGTTCATTGCACAGTGTGAGTGTTTGGGGTTGTTGACGGCAGATGGTGATATTTTTCCCGCTTCCCACTCATGTGTAGCGGTCTGTTGTTAGAGGATGTGCAGTTGTCCTATTTTGCGCCCCAGTTCATTGTGTGGGTGTCTGGAGGTGGCGAATGCAGACAGTGACCATGCATGCATTTGTTGTTGTTTATTGCATTTATAGTTGATTCACTTGGTTGATATATGATTTATGTGACATGACATACATTATTATATGATACTTGTTAGTTATACGTAGTTGACCTTGTTCATATTGAGACTGTATATCTTTGATATCCATGCTTATATTCCTTTGATACCTTGTTATGTTGTGCACTTTTATTCTAGTACCCACTGAGTATTTTATACTCACCACCCAGACCCTGAGATTTTCTGTCTCCTCAGGTAGTAGATAAGGATATCGAAGCTTGGAGTTCTGTCGGACTGCCCCCATCTTACAGCAGGAAGAAGATTTTGATTTTTTTGTGGTTTTACGAATTTGAGTTGTATCCGTTATATGGATTTCATCGTGGATGTTATTGTTATGTTGTCGCTGCATTGTTGTAGATTTTGGTATACGTTGTGTTTTTGTATAATTGTGGTCGATTTTTCGTTGTTGTAGTGGTGTGTGTAGCTGATGATGAGTTATATGTGTTGTTATTGCCGTGTGAGCCTTTATCCATGTCATTTAGTAGTTAATTACATGTATTGTATTGTTGTTTCGGCCGTGTAGGCCTCTATGTTGATATGTACTCAGGAAAGTTGAATTGTTATAAGGGAGATGCTGCTGAAATTTTTGGACGACCATCTCTCGGGGTGTGACAAAGACTAACATCTTTTAGTTGCATATCAAAGCCTTTCTCAAGCAATTATCCAAGGCTAATAATATTTGTTTTCATGTCGGGCACATACTAAACATTGGTGATGTATGTGTGAGCTCCATCTTTAAGTTTGATGAGAATCTTACCAACGCCTCTTACTTGGATTTTAGAAGCGTCTCCAAATGAGACTTGTCCATTCACCGTTTCATCCAACTCGGCAAACATATCTTTACGCCCACACATATGATTGCTTGCCTCGGAATCTAAATACCACAAATTCTTATTTGTGGAATCTCCATCCTTTCTTGCTAGCAAAACCACATCATTGTCATTGCCTTCTTTTGATGCGTAATTAGTATTTCCTTGTACATTGTTAGAGCGACATTCCGTTGCATAATGTCCAAATTTGTTGCAAGTATAACATCTTACATTTCTTTTGTCATACCTTTGGCATCTACCTTGATTGTTGTCATTACTTCTTCCTCGACCTCGAGCAAAGCCCCTGCCACGACCTCTACCTCGGCCACGTCCACGGAAATCACCACGGCCACCACCGTTTTCTTGTGAACCTTCAATCTTTGACTCTTCTTTCTGGTCAACAATCGTGAGCTTGGTTTGTAGAGCCTGCTCCAAAGGCTCTCTCCGTCTTCTTTGCATTCTTGCTTCATGAGCTTGTAGAGAGCTTAATAGTTCTTGTACCTTCATTTCTTTCATATCTTTTGATTCTTCTATGGCCGCAACTACATAGTCATACCTTGGCTCCAACGAGCGTAGAATTTTCTCTACGACGCGACTATCTTCAATGTCATCGTCATTTCTTTTCAATTGGTTGACAATAACCAATACCCTTGTAAAGTAGTCTGATACACTTTCGGACTCTTTCATCTCCAACGATTCAAATTCCCCTCTCAAGATTTGAAGGCGAATACTTTTTGCTCTTTCATCACCTTTGTATGCTACTTGTAGGATCTCTCATGCCTTTTTGGAACTTGTAGCTTTGGCTACTTTCTCAAAAGTAGCTTCATCAAGAGTTTTATAGATAAAGAAAAGAGCTTTCTTATCTTTTCTCTTTTGTTCCGCCATTGTCGTCCTCTGTGCCTCAGTTTGGTTGACTCTTTCTTGAGGCGCTTTATAGCCTCCTTCAACAATATCCCACAAGCCTTCGCTCTCAAATAAGGCACTCATTTGGATACTCCAATTACCATACTTCAAGTCAGCAAGACGAGGGATAGGAAGCATCGACATGGCTCTGATACCACTTTTGTTGGTAGAACAAAGAAGTAAAAAAAACTTCGTGGAAGAAGGCAAATGAGATATAGGTGAACTACTCAAATTTTTCATGTTCAATCTCTTATAAACATTACATATTTATAGGCTTATTGGATAAACGATAAGCACTATCCTCAAATACATTGAATCTAGACCATTTTATTTTATCATCTTTCCACCTCATCTATTTATCCCCACTAATTCTTATATTATCAATATCAACTTTCCACCTCATTCATATCACTACCACATCATTTCTATCCATAATTAAGTTTACTTTTCAACAGTAATTAATCCTCCCAGCTATTGGTCGTATCCCAGCCATCGTTCATCTCACCTTCCCCTGACTAGGAGCTCATCGTGCCCCCAACGCATGCATCCCGCCCAAGAAGATCACGAAGAGGAAGGAGTCAGTCAGTCTCGCCTCCGTGGACGGGCTTCACTGCATCCACTGCGAGACCGACAAGACGCAGTAGTGGTCGACAGGGCTGATGGGGCCCAAGATGCTTTGAAACGCCTGCGGCGTCCGCTTCAAGTCCGACCGCCTAGTCCTAGAGTATCACCCTATCGCAAGCCCTACCTTCGTCGTCTCTCAACACTCCAACTCTCAACGCAAGGTCCTCGAGCTCCGCCATTATAAGGAACTGGACCAACTCATTGCCCCACCTCTCGGAGAGGTTGTACATCCCATGCAACCTTGTGGCGGGCCAGGCCATGGCCGATTTGCAGCCCCGTCGTCGAGATGTTGTGACGGTGAGGTCGAGATGAAGTTGCGACGACGGATGGAAAGTTAATTCCGTCCGATTTGGATGGATAAGAAAACAAGTTAAATTTGATCTACTGATAAATTTAAAATCCGTAGCTAATTTTTTCCCCAAGAGCAAGTAGTGGAAAATGTATGATTCGTATATAATTTATCCTTTAGATTATCAGTGCTTCGAGGTGACGTGGCAGATTCTCATTAATCTTACGTGGCAGAAATGAGAAGGCACGAGTAGATGTGTCAATAGATAATATTGAGTAGGCTAGCACCTTAGTCTCGACCTGGACCGTCTACTACAAAAATATAGGCTATTAGCAACGAAATTTACGATGAAAATATTTCATCGTAAATTGATGATAAAATTTGCGATGAACCAAAGATTTATCACCGATTTGCAACGAATTTTGCGACGAAAATACTTTAGTTGCGGAAGTTGTGATATAATAATTTTCGTCGTGAAAATCATCAGAAAACTAATATTTGTCACTAAAATCGTCGTCAATTTGGCAACGAATATGGATTCGTCGCCAATTTGGTGACGAACTGTAAATTCATCGCCAATTTGATGATGAATTTGGCGATTAAAATGAATTCGTCGCCAAAAACTCTAACTTATCCCCCACCGCCCCTGACTTTCCCTTTCTCTTCTTCCTCCTGCGTGATTTCTCTCTGCCTAACTGTCTCCTCAGCGACCCCATCTGGCGATTTCTTCGCTTTCTTTCTCTCCGATCCCTCCGACAACTGCAACGGCGACAAGCTAGGTGACGGTGCAAAGTGGTAAATCCTTCTCCTTTTCTTCTCTTCCTCTCCCGGTAGTCGATTTAGGCGGTCGTCTGCCGCTTAGGCCACTGGCCAATTGTCGGGTGCCAATTAGCGTGCCGGCAGACCACCGACCGCGAGGTAGCTCGCTGGTCGG
The DNA here is from genome assembly GCF_044706935.1 of Curcuma longa. Taxonomy (NCBI): domain Eukaryota; kingdom Viridiplantae; phylum Streptophyta; class Magnoliopsida; order Zingiberales; family Zingiberaceae; genus Curcuma; species Curcuma longa. The sequence continues at coordinate 5,583,558 of NC_133877.1, read as the reverse complement.
CCGCAAGTCGTGAGTTAGCCCGTTGGCCGGCCGCGGGTCGTGGGTTAGTTCGTTGGCCGGCCACGGGCCTGGGTTAGCCCGTTGGCCGGCCACCGACCGCAAGATAGCCCATTGGTTGGCTGCTGGCCGTTGCTTAGGCCGCTGCCCGGCTGTCGGCCGACCCTCTGGGTGTTGGGTTGCAAGGGTGAAAACATAGTTTCACATCTAAAGTACATGGAAAAGATCATGTGGTTAAAAGGATGGAAAGTATCTCCATTGGTATGCGACCTTTTGGGGAGAGCCCAAGAACAAAGCTATGAGGGCTTAGGCCCAAAGTGGACAATATCATACCATTATGGAGATATTTTGATTCCATCGGTACTAACAAGTGGTATCAGAGCGAGATCGCTTTTCACCGGACTAACCGCTGGATGAGTTATGATCCAGATCTAACCATGTGGTTTGAACCTTAAAAACAAAGGAAGTGGGTGCTCCCGTGTCTGAGTCAAGAGGACCAGACACCAAGTGAGAAGTCCTAGTAGGTCGGGTGGACCGAGGGGCAAAAAGTCCTAGCTGCGGCTAGGTGGGAAGTCCTAATAGGTCAGATGGACCGAGGGGAAAAAGTCCTGGTGGGTCGAGGATTTAGACATCAAAAACGACGTTGAGGGGGCCTGTGGTCCTTTGTTTGAGGGGGAGATTGTTGGGTTGCAAGGGTGAAAACATAGTCCCACATCTAAAGTACATGGAAAAGATCATGTGGTTAAAAGGATGGAAAATATCTCCATTGGTATGAGGTCTTTTGGAGAGAGCCCAAGAACAAAGTCATGAGGGCTTAGGCCCAAAGTGGACAATATCATACCATTGTGAAGATATTTTAATTCCATTGGAACTAACACTGGGCACCGATTAGGCTGCTGCCCGATCGGTGGGCGGCGATTAGGCCACTGCTCCGCCGGGGGTCGCGGCTTATGCTACTTTGTAATTTTATTTAGTTTTCAATATAATTTTATTCATTGTTTTTGTTAGATACTATAACTTTGTAATTTGTGCAGGTCCCATTTTAAGGTGTGCTTCAAGTCTTCGGCTACATTCGATTGTATTCACCTGTTTTAGGTATAATTTTACTTATTGTTATAATAATTTAACATAATTGACTTATCTTATGGTTGTTAATGAGGTAGTAATAGGTAATAATTTTGTTTAATAATTTAATAAATTAAAAATAGAAAAAATGTAGAAAGAAAGGAGTTAGATGTATAAAAAGAATAAACTTGAAGGTAGAGCTTTAACTGATAAGTTTATTATTGGATTAAAATAATTTTTAGATTTTGCTTCTACTAATGTTGAGTTTATGGATGGAAATAATATAAGATGTCCTTGTAAAAATTGTCACAATGGTAAATTTTACAGTGTGACAAAGTTCGTGAGCATCTTTGTAGATCTGGTTTTACCCCAAATTATTATAATTGGACATGTCATGGTGAACCATTTATATTTGATAAGAATTATAGACAAAGCATACAAGTCTCAAGTAATGGTGATCAGAGTTATTATAATCAATTCTTTTTCTTTTACAAAAAGGTAAAATTACGCCCCAGCGGCCCTACACGGTCGGCCCCACGACCATCTGTGAGGAGGTAAATCGAAAAACTGCAGTTGGTCACGACGGAAGAGGGTATTACTCGACTTCGCCGAGATTCAAACCCTATTATAATCAATTCAATCCATATCAGAGGATGGTAGTTGATGTAGGAGATAATAATTTCTTTTCTGATCCGAGTTTTGCAAGTTCTAGTTGTCCTTCAATAGATGAACAAATATTTACTACTTATACATCACCATTGGAGAGAGTACAAGAATAACGTGTTCATGAAAATATAAATAATGAGGTATATCTTAAATTTCAAGAAATGTTGAGTGTTGCAGATGAACCTGTGTGGGCTGGTTGTGACAGTCACACTAAATTATCTCTCACTACAAGACTATTAAATATTAAGGCAGAACACAATGTATCTGAAGATTGTTTTAATGATTTTGTTCAAATTATGGGAGAGGTACTTTCACGTGATTACATAATGCCTAATGATTTTTACAGTATGAAAAAACTTGTGAAAGACATGGTCTTTCAGTGGAAAGGATTGATGCTTACAAGATGGTTGTATGATATATTGGGGAGAAGATCAAGATACAGATGTATACAAATTCTATAATCAAGCTAGGTACAAGAGAATCAATAAGAGTCAACAACGACGTAAAGCATATAGTCAGTTGTTTTATTTGCCTTTAACTTCTAGGTTACAAAGACTCTATGCATCAGAAGCCACTGCTGAATACATGATTTGGCATGCAACTTATCCAACAGAAGAGGGTCTAATGTGTCATTCATTAGGTGCAAAAGCATGGAAAAATTTTGATAGGACACATCCTGAATTTGCGAAGAAAACTCAGAATATATGATTAGGTCTCAGTGTTGATGAATTTGCTTTATTTGGCAAATTAGGAAGAAATGATTTATGCTGGCCAGTTATATTAACTCCGTATAATCTTCCACCTGGGATGTGTATAAAAATACCATATATGTTTTTAACATTGGTTGTGTTTGACCCGTAAAATTTGAAAAAGTTAATTGATGTTTATATGCAACCACTGATTGTAGAGCTGAAACAATTATGGGATGATGATTTTTCTACATTGATGTTCATACTAATCAGATGTTTGTAATGAAGGCTGCACTGTTTTGGACGATAAATGACTTTCCGGCTTATGACATGTTATCAGGATGGAGGTACTGTTGGAATTTTAGGATTCCCAATATATATAGAGAGATCAAAATCATTCAGATTGAAACATAGGAGAAAACCGAGTTATTTCCATCTTTATTTTTTGATTCCATGGAACATCTTTTAGTTCATTTACCATATGAGGCCAAAGTTTGAGGTTCTGTCCATTATCGATGGATGTATCCATTTAAAAGGTAAAATTTTAAATTTTGATTAATGGAGAAATATTTATTAATCTTATTATATATTTTTGATATCTAATATGATTTCTTATATGATAAACAGATTTCTATATCATTTAAAGAAAAAAGTAAAAAATAAAACACATGTTGAAGCCTTTATTGTTAATGCATACATTGTAGAGGAATTAACAACTTTTACATCATATTATTTTAAATCTCATGTTAAGAGCAAAAGGCGGATACTAAGAAGAAATGATGAGGATTCTATTGATCCAAATTTAAACTTATTTTTAATTTTTAACTATTTTGGTTGACCAAGTGGACAATATAAGCAAAGATATTTAACTGATTAAGAATAACATACAACCCAGACATATATTTTACTGGATTATCTAAAAGTCACGTCATATTTTGAGTGAGTATATATATTTTATATTTTTTGATTTCTTATATCGTCGCTATTTTATGTTATAATTTAATTTTTTTGAAAGATTTTTCAACACTTATATTTTGAAATGTTGACATAAGATTTTGATCGATTTTGCGATGAAGAATTTACACCGTGGTTCAAATCATATGTAAGTAGTCAATCTAACTTGCACTATAATTTATACATATACAAACTTTTAAATATATTTTTTTAATTTTAGGTTCATGATAATTAAGCTCACCTTGAGCAGGAATTTCTATTTCATCTTTCTTAGGGTCTAAAAGCATTGGTACACACTTGACCAGCATATTTTATAAATGGATATAATTTTCATACTCAAGAATATGGAATGGAAAAGAGTACAATGAATAGTGGGTTTATCTTTAGTCATCAGATCATGATAGAGGTGCAAGCAATGATTTTTATAGTTTGCTCGATGAAATTATAGAGGTAGAATACTCTGAATCAGAAATGTGAGTTATTTTATTTATGTGTCGTTGATTTGACCTTGTTAGATGAATGAAGGTGCATCCACACTATAATTTGATTGAAATAAATCATAAGAGATTTTATAAAAGATATAAATTATTTGTGTTGGCACAATAAGCTATTCAAGTATTCTATGCTTTGTATCCTAGTTTAAGATGTGACAAAAATTATTGGTAGGTTGTTTGTAAAGCACGGAAAAAGATTGAGGAACGTTGGGAAGACATTGTATATCAACAAGAGGATGTTAGGAACACATTTCAGATTGAAGAATATATTATTTCAACATTACAAAATCTCAGCGGAGTAGTAATAAATATGGATACAAGTGAAATTAATGAGAATAAATCTAACGACGACGACGACGAGGAGAATGCCAATGAAAATGAGGACTTTGATATTATTATATAAAAAAATGAATAGATCTTTTAAAAATGGTAATGAAATTTTCATGAGTAATTTAGTTTTATTCTGCATATTTATATGACTTGTTGCTTACTTAATTGTTTATATACTATCTTATTGTTAAATATTTGTAATTAACTGTTAATGCACTGTATTTTTTTTTATAGGTCATTATAGGTGATATTATTTGCATGTTTAGTTTTGTACCTATTTATATTGTAGCAAATATAGTAAAATTTTTCATATTCCTCATCATGTAATCAATATTTATTATTTTATCTCATAACAATTTTGGTTGATAGTTTCGTAAAGGTGGTCACAGACGGAGTACTCCTGGCCAGTCTGCTTCAGCACTTAGCACTGCAAGACCATTGCATGCACCTTTGCCAGATTCATCACCATTGTAGTCTCCAGTCCCTTCTCTCAGACAGTCCGCTATCGAGTTGTAGGATATTCGGGAGTTTATAGTCTCTCACGGAGATTCGTAAGTATTTAATAATTTTGTATTCATGATTTTATCTAAAAATAATGGTTATCTTATCATTTTTCTAGATATTCAGATTTCATCTTATTTTGTTTATTTAATAATATTTGTTTAGAATTTTATGATAGATTTTAAAATTTTGTACGTGTTATTCATGAAATTAATAAAATCGTGAATAACCATTGGGGAGGGGTTTCAATGACCTATACCAACACTCCAACACCCACAAAAGAATTATGGTGGAACGAATTTAAGGTATATGTTTCCTTCAGTTGATATATCAAATTAAATTGAATATATATAATCATTTGTTATTTTTTCAATTTTAACGAACATTTAATTGGGATATATCTGAAGAATTAAAAATCAAGCGGATCTTTAAAAAAATATGGGGATCACATTCGACATGTTCTAAATCATGCCAAGACAAGGGAAAAAAAATCATCGTGCATCATCGATGAAAATTGGGCTAGGATCCTCGATTTTTGGAAAACTGAGGAAAGTAAATAAAGGAGTCACCAGAACAAGGCAAATCAAACATTTAATTTTAGGGACTCATCTACAACATTTGCGGGAGGCTCCATCAACATTGAGGAACATACACGCAAATTGATAAAATTTTTATAAATATTACGTTACTAATTAAATTTAAACTATTACATTATTTTTAACAATGCATTTTTAGGCTAAGGAAATGGGAAAGGAGCCACTTTTTATTGAGCCTTTTATCCGCACTTTTCAAAAGAAAGATAAGACTTGGAGCGGGGATAGAGCTAGAGCTATGAAGGTTTGGATTTTAATTTTTAACTTAATTGGATTTTAATAGTTATGTACCTTCTCTAACTTATTAAATGTATTTATATTTTGATACAGGAAAAATATAATGTGCTAGAACTAGCACAGAGAAGTTCAAGTGCTAGTGATAATAATGATGGATCTGAGCCCTCTATTGGGAATGATTTGAATATCTGGTTGGAGGCGAGTGAAGGATTCAAGGGGAAAGGATATTGGGAATGGATTCTCTAAGTAGAACTCATCAGTTGCTGACACATCTTTTTCCACCCCACCAGCAGTAAGGGCATCGATAAAAAGCCTAACTAAAGAAGTTTCTAATTTGAAGGACATAATTTTGCAACATCAGCATTGAGGAACATACACGCAGATTGGTAAAATTTTTATAAATACTACGTTACTTATTAAATTTAAACTATTACATTATTTTTAACAATGCATTTTTAGGCTAAGGAAATGGGGAAGGAGCCACTTTTTATTGAGACTTTTATCCGCACTTTTCAAAAGAAATATAAGACTTAGAGCGGGGCTAGAGCTAGAGCTATGAAGATTTTGATTTTAATTTTTAACTTAATTAGATTTTAATAGTTATATACCTTATCTAACTTATTAAATGTATTTGTATTTCAATACATCAATATATGAAAAATATGATGAGCTAGAGCTAGTACAGGGAAGTTCAAGTGCTAGTGATAATAATGATGGATCTGAGCCCTCTGTTGGGAATGATTTGAATATCTGGTTGGAGGCAAGTGAAGGATTCAAGGGAGGAGGATATTGCGAATGGATTCTCTAAGTAGAACTCATCGAGTTGCTAGCACATCTTCTTCCACCCCACTAGCAGTAAGGGCATAGATAAAAAGCTTAACTGAAGAAGTTTCTAATTTGAAGAACATAATTTTGCAAAGGGATGAAGAGATGAGAGAAATGTGCAGACAACAGGATTTTATTATGCAACATCTTCAGTTAGGCTCCGCTCCGAGTCAGATTCCTCCTGGTTCTGGTGATGACGGTGATGATAATGATTCTTCATAAGCCTAGTTGTGTATCATTTTAATTTTTCTCACAATTAGTATTGCTTTATATTTTCTTTCATTTGTAAATCTTTTATTTTTTTATCGATTAACACTGTTATTTTATTTCGAACAGAGTTGGTGAAACCAAGGATGACGGTGAAGTAATTACATATTATAATTAATTTGTACAAAATAATATTTTTTTATTTTCTAATGTAGGAAAAGAAAAAGAAGCTTGGAGGGAGAAGAAAGTGAAGCAGAAAGTATTTTTCGAGATCGATGCCGTGGACGATGATACTTTTTATTTCTTGTAGTTTTGAGACTTTGTTAGTTGTTTGGATACTTTATTGGATGTTTTAAGACTTTGTGTTAGATGTTTTGAGACATATTTATTCAGGATGATGTATTGGATGTTTTGAGACATATTTATTCAGGATGAATGTTTTGAGACTTTGTGTGAATGTTTGTTAAACATTGATGTTATTCATGATGATGTCTGATGATGTGTTTGTATTGATATTAATGTTTCATTGATGTATGTTTGTTTGTTTGAATGTGTTTGTTTGTTAGGATGTGATGTGATTGATTGGTTGTGATTTATGTAAAGAATTGGTTGTTCTGAAATGAAGTGAAGTTGTATATGTAAACAGGATTCATATTTTCATAGAATGGAATGAATCTGTAGGAAATTTTAATGGTTTGCGATGAATTTTGCGACGAAAATAATTTTATCGCAAAAGTATCATAATTTTACTGTGTTATCAAAACATTGATGACAAAAATTATTTTCATCGCCAAATTGACGACAAAAATAGAAAATCATCGCCAAATTGGTGACGAAAACTGTTTTCGTCGCCAAATTTAGCGATGAAAATTCTTTTCATTGCCAATTAGTGACTTTCCTGTAGCCTCTCTATTGCAATGAAGTCAAATTTCGTCAAGACATTGGCGACAAAAATAAATATTCATCGCAAAAATTGCGACAAAATGAAATTTTCGTCGCAAGTTACAAATAGTGAATTTTGCGACGAAAATATTTTCGTCACAAAACTGCGACAAATTTAGCGATGAAAAATTTATTTATCGCAAAATTGGCAACGAATCAGTTTTTTCATCGCAGAATTTTACGACTGAGCTATTACCAATGAAAAAATTTTTGTCATAAAATTCATCGCCAAATGATTTTGCGACGAAATATTTTTTGTTTTCGTCGCAAAATTCATCGCAAATGACCTTTATTTTTGTAGTGTATTCCAATTCAACCACGGCCATACCAGAGTTGTTGCAATCACTGCTTAAGTAGCCAAAACCCCGTTACCATAACCGTTTCGAATGCTTCTTTTCGGCTTAAAACCCTCCATATCTGATGAAGTTCTCGCTAAGGCATTCCAAGTGGATCAGAAGATTGTTGACCGGCTCCAAGCTCAATTCTGGATGGATAACAACAATTAAATTAGATAGGATCGGAGACATGTGTGATTAAATATATTATCAATATCGTTACTATGCGTGGGTTGGAATAACCAACATAATAGATTAACTTAATAAAGTAATGTGTTGTATAATCATTTAATTTATTTCAATAATGATGATAATAAGAGATTTTATTTGAATAATGATAATATGAGATTTTGTTTGAAACTATGGTTTAATGATGCCAAAAAGATAAAAGCATCAAATTTAATTATCATCTTTGTACTTTTTAAATTAGAAATTAAGTTGCAAATTATATGCTTGAATATGACTTAGTTAATCAATGTAAAAGTTTGTATGGTATATCCACTCTACCCTATCTTTTTTTTCTCAACATACCTAGCTTTGTCGACATGCTTAGTTCAATTGAGATTTCATAGCACATAAAGCTTGTTTGATTAATTATAGGTCATATCCATGTGATTTGTCAATCCATCTAATTGTATGTTTAACTCAATTGGCTTTCTTGAATCGTCTTGCACATAATTAATCCATTGAACTTGGTATGACTAGTTTGCTTGAGCTACCTAACACAATGACAATTCCACTTAGCATGCTTGGTATTTCTAGCTTGATTGGCCTACTCAACTTGATGACAATTCCACTTAGCATGCTTGGTATTTCTAGCTTGATTGGCCTACTCAACTTGATTGGCACTACTGGCCTAATTGACTTAATAGACACTACTAGCTTGATTGATATGCTTAGCTTGGCTAACCCACTTGGTCCTCTCATAAAATGAAATCTGCCTAGACCACCCAATACAATTGACCAACCTACTTCTCCAAACATAATACACTTCCCCAAATCTATTAGAATCCATATATCGGGTATTTGATCGGTGTAAATCGCAAGTACATGATCGTTGTCAAATAATAAAATTATTATCTTTTAGGATTGCGTGTTAATTACCAATTTATATGTAAAGTAGGCTATCTAGATGAATCGAATTGAAAGAATTGTTGTAAAAGCAAACTAAGAAGACTTTATGCAGAGATGAGAAAATCAATTCTTGAAATGATACTAGGACTTTAGTTTCACCACAATGGCCATTGATAATTTAGTTGTAATTCCTTCTCTTACCTTATGTTAGATATGCTTAAAGGTGGTTTATTTAAGGTAATAGTCTATAAAGAGAAAGAAAAGAAAGAAATTCACTGATATATCTATCCTAACACGACCTCTACTTTCATGGTAGTCAAATCGAGATAGACCTTCATGCTTTGTGAAATCAATGTTAACCCTCGAGAAAGTTTGAACTACTTTCGTGATCAAACCCTCAAGTTCAATTTTATAGGTACGAGATTAGAGTTCACCTATTGGTCCCTCCTCTAATCTCTAATATATGCAAATATATGTACGCTAATACATCAATAGTTAAGCATGCTAAAATTGAATCAATAATCGAACATGTCATAGATAAAAGAGAAATCACATATATCAATCGTTAACTTAACATTGGGTTACTCTCTAGTCCTAGAATTAAGGAAACTACTTAATCATGATGAAGAGACAAGCCAAAGACATCAAACACAAAAAATCTACAATCAGAAAATAAGAGTAAAGTGTAGAAGAACTCAATTGTAAATGTCATCATCGTCTATGGAAGATCCCTACGTGCTCTTCGATGATCAAAATCTCTTGGCTCCTTAGACATCTTGGAGTCTCTTTTGGGGTCTCCTATTACGAGATCTCTGCCTCTTCTTTAGTTGGTGCCCCTTTGTTTTATTTGTAGATACCAAAATATAACAAACTTTTCTAAAAATAAGAGAGGGCATTGTCACAAAACCCTACTATTTTACGGCCATGGTGGCTACCACGGAGTGGCCATGAATCACGTTGGAATTTTTCTCATCAAGTCTTAGGTTGCACCATGACCGTGGCAAGTGCCATAACTTGGTCGTGATTCTTGTGACTTCTTCTGGGTGATGCTCCAATAGTAATTTTGACTCCTAGGCAATGCAATCAATTAATTAATTAATTAATTATCTTGTATTTTATTAATCCACGTGCCCATTAATGTTCATCTTTGAACTATACATATTTCTTAAATTATATATATATATATATATATATATACAGGATTGATATCCTGCGCGATGGGTTTACGCGACTCGTCCGCGACATCTGACGTGGCGAGGAGTTTCACTGTTCATCCTCCTCCACCGTGGCCGAAACGAAATCCCGAAATAAAATCCCGCCTCTCCCAAAATCGCGCGGCCGATTCTCAATTCGAGCTTCCGCTGTGGTTGAAAAGGATGCAGAGAAGGATGCGACTGCAGCGAAGGTGAAGAACGAGAAGGGTGGTCCGGTTGTGGAGAAGGCCACGTCCTTCAGGGAGGAGAGCAACTTCTTGTCGATTGGATCTCAATAAATCTGAGAGGAAGGCGCTGGTGGAGCTCAAAGCCGCCGTCGAGGAGGCCATTCTCAAGAACAAACTATTTAGAGATGAGTCAGAGCCGTCGGAGGGGAAGGAGAAGGTCCATGGAGAAGGGAAAAAACTAGAACTTGCAAATCTGTTGAGGCGAAGCACATCGACGAAGAAAAACCTGACCTCTCTACCCAAAATCCTAAATCCTATTCGCTCCTCTTGCGTCGCTACGTTCGACCCGCCCCCTTGCTCGCCTGTCGCTCCTCTCGTTTCGAGTTTCCTACTCGAGTTTGGTTCCATTTTAGGTTTCGACCCTCAGTGCGAACAGAGGAGGAGAAACACATCAAAATCGAAGATCTCGCTCTCAGGTATCGGATCGCGTTCTCTTTGGCCTCTATCCACTGTCACAGAATTTAATGTGATTCCTCTGTTTGATCTTTTTCTAGCTATTTAACTTGAAGATCTGATGTTTTCTGATATTGAGTTCCTAGTTTGCTTTCTTGCGTTGCTGTAGGTCTGTTGTTTTGCTTCCGATGAATCTTCATAAATAATTTTTTTTATTGACAACGTGTTCTTTTGTAGGTTTTTTCTGTAAAATGTACGTTTCTGATTTGTTATATTATTGTAGATGGTGGAATTTGTGGTGTTGGTTCAATAATTTTATTTATTTATAGTTACGTACATGAAGATGTTCCTTGGATTTCTCATGTTATAGTCTTTGTTCATGAATTTGATGGTGAGAATCTCATAAATTTGTAGTTTCTTTGATTTCCTCGTTTGTTATTGGTACCGCTTGGTGATCCTGTAAAATTTCTTAGTGACACTAGGAAGAAAATACATTTCTAAAGCCTTTAGACTATGTTGCCTTTTCTTCTGGACGTTTATATATTTGATTGCCATGTATTTAAGTTGTGCTGAAATAGGGTAAATTAGTTTGCCTTTGCAGATTTTGTCATTCAAAACATTGCACAAACCACACATGACACACTGCAGTTTGTGAATTATAAAATTTCTTTCCTTCAAGCAACAGGTCTTTATGATGACTCAATATTGGATATAAAAGATTTTCCAAGATGATGACTTTGATAAGTTGTTGAATAATGATTAAGATTTTTGAATTTTCTACCAAAATGAGATTTATGCTGATTTGTTTTGCTTTGTTTTTACCAATGTTGATCTCACATTAGGCATTTTGGGATACACTATATTTTGATTTGTTTGTTCAACTTGCAGTGAGGTTCTTCATGATCAATGGCACTAATCAAAGCTGGTTTCATGGCTCGAGTTGGCCGCCGTAAAGCTAACACATGATCAGAATATTCTCCAAGTCAACAATGCTACTCTTCAGCCATTTCAAGAGAGGCTCTTCTTTTGTTGTTCAGTTGTTTGAACCCTTGCTCTGAGCTTGTCTTTTCATGTACTCTTTGATTGCAACACTATTTAAAATAATTTTTAGTCATGAGAATCTTTTGTAAAAAACTTATTTCGACTTAAAATTATGTTTCTGCCTTCTTTAAGGATGTGTTTGTTGTCATTGTTTGTCGCAGCTTGTGCCCTCGAATTTAGACGATATTGAGAGCATGAATATGAAGCATAATATTGAGAGCATCCTTAATTGAAAATCATGAACTTCATAAGATCTCAATTAGGAAATAAAAATGTAACAACGTCATTTGTCTGAAGAGAGCATGATATAAAGCATACGGTGAAAAACCATCAGCCGTTTATTATCAAATGTTCCTTGGACTCCCTCACTCAAGTAGATATAAAATTTTAAATTTTTTATTATCAAATAAGCCATCAGCCAGTTTTGACCAAAACCGGCTGATGGACTTAAAGACCTCTAATGCACATGATCCGAACACCTTTTTTGCTCCTCTTGCACTCTATAATGTGTACATCAACTCAGAATGCATTGCGATACATCGTGTTGGAAGTAGAAATTTTTTTCGCTCGTGCTCGGCATGTGGATTGGGTTGAAAATTTATTTTTAATTCTACATAAATGATACTTGGTGTTTAAACACACCATTGAGTTCCTTGGACTCCCTCACTCATGTAGATATAAAATTTTGAATTTTTTATTATCAAATAAGCCATCAGCCTATTTTGACCAAAACCGGCTGATGGACTTAAAGACCTCTAATGCACATGATCCGAACATCTTTTTTGCTCCTCTTGCACTCTATAATGTGTACATCAACTCAGAATGCATTACGATACATCGTGTTGGAAGCAGGAATTTTTTTCGCTCGTGCTCGGCATGTGGATTGGGGTGGAAAATTTATTTTTAATTCTACATAGATGATACTTGGTGTTTAAACACACCATTGAGTTCCTTGGACTCCCTCACTCATGTAGATATAAAATTTTAAATTTTTTATTATCAAATAAGCCATCAGCCTGTTTTGACCAAAACCGGCTGATGGACTTAAAGACCTCTAATGCACATGATCCGAACATCTTTTTTGCTCCTCTTGCACTCTATAATGTGTACATCAACTCAGAATGCATTACGATACATCGTGTTGGAAGCAGGAATTTTTTTCGCTCGTGCTCGGCATGTGGATTGGGGTGGAAAATTTATTTTTAATTCTACATAGATGATACTTGGTGTTTAAACACACCATTGAGTTCCTTGGACTCCCTCACTCATGTAGATATAAAATTTTAAATTTTTTATTATCAAATAAGCCATCAGCCTGTTTTGACCAAAACCGGCTGATGGACTTAAAGACCTCTAATGCACATGATCCGAACATCTTTTTTGCTCCTCTTGCACTCTATAATGTGTACATCAACTCAGAATGCATTACGATACATCATGTTGGAAGCAGGAATTTTTTTCGCTCGTGCTCGGCATGTGGATTGGGGTGGAAAATTTATTTTTAATTCTACATAGATGATACTTGGTGTTTAAACACACCATTGAGTTCCTTGGACTCCCTCACTCATGTAGATATAAAATTTTAAATTTTTTATTATCAAATAAGCCATCAGCCTGTTTTGACCAAAACCGGCTGATGGACTTAAAGACCTCTAATGCACATGATCCGAACATCTTTTTTGCTCCTCTTGCACTCTATAATGTGTACATCAACTCAGAATGCATTACGATACATCATGTTGGAAGCAGGAATTTTTTTCGCTCGTGCTCGGCATGTGGATTGGGGTGGAAAATTTATTTTTAATTCTACATAGATGATACTTGGTGTTTAAATACACCATTGAGTTCCTTGGACTTCCTCACTCATGTAGATATAAAATTTTGAATTTTTTATTATCAAATAAGCCATCAGCCAGTTTTGACCAAAATCGGCTGATGGGCTTAAAGACCTCTAATGCACATGATCCGAACATCTTTTTTGCTCCTCTTGCACTCTATAATGTGTACATCAACTCAGAATGCATTGCAATACATCATGTTGGAAGCAGGAATTTTTTTCGTTCGTGCTCAACATGTGGATTGGGTTGAAAATTTATTTTTAATTCTACATAGATGATACTTGATGTTTAAACACACCATTGAGTTCCTTGGACTCCCTCACTCATGTAGATATAAAATTTTGAATTTTTTATTATCAAATAAGCCATCAGCCTGTTTTGACCAAAACCGGCTGATGGACTTAAAGACCTCTAATGCACATGATCCGAACATCTTTTTTGCTCCTCTTGCACTCTATAATGTGTACATCAACTCAGAATGCATTACGATACATCGTGTTGGAAGCAGGAATTTTTTTCGCTCATGCTCGGCATGTGGATTGGGTTGAAAATTTATTTTTATTTCTACATAGATGATACTTGGTGTTTAAACACACCATTGAGTTCCTTGGACTCCCTCACTCATGTAGATATAAAATTTTGAATTTTTTATTATCAAATAAGCCATCAGCCTGTTTTGACCAAAACAGGCTGATGGGCTTAAAGACCTCTAATGCACATGATCCGAACATATTTTTTGCTCCTCTTACACTCTATAATGTGTACATCAACTCAGAATGCATTGCGATACATCATGTTGGAAGCAGGAATTTTTTTCGTTCGTGCTCAACATGTGGATTGGGTTGAAAATTTATTTTTAATTCTACATAGATAATACTTGATGTTCAAAGACACCAAAGAGTTCCTTGGACTCCCTCACTCATGTAGATATAAAATTTTGAATTTTTTATTATCAAATAAGCCATCAGCCGGTTTTGACCAAAACCGGCTGATGGACTTAAAGACCTCTAATGCACATGATCCGAACACCTTTTTTGCTCCTCTTGCACTCTATAATGTGTACATCAACTCAGAATGCATTGCGATACATCGTGTTGGAAGCAGGAATTTTTTTTGCTCGTGCTCGGCATGTGGATTGGGGTAAAATTTTCACCCCATTGGTGTGTTTGACCACCAAGTATCATCTATGTAGAATTAAAAATAAAATTTTCACCCCAATCCACATGCCGAGCACGAGCGAAAAAATTTCTGCTTCCAACACGATGTATCGCAATGCATTCTGAGTTGATGTACACATTATAGAGTGCAAGAGGAGCAAAAAATGTGTTCGGATCATGTGCATTAGAGGTCTTTAAGTCCATCAGCCGATTTTGGTCAAAACTGGCTGATGGCTTTTTTGATAATAAAAAATTCAAAATTTTATATCTACATGAGTGAGGGAGTTCAAGGAACTCATTGGTGTGTTTGACCACCAAGTATCATCTATGTAGAATTAAAAATAAAATTTTCACCCCAATCCACATGCCGAGCACGAGCGAAAAAAATTTCTGCTTCCAACACGATGTATCGCAATGCATTCTGAGTTGATGCACACATTATAGAGTGCAAGAGGAGCAAAAAAGGTGTTCGGATCATGTGCATTAGAGGTCTTTAAGTCCATCAGCCAGTTTTGGTCAAAACTGGCTGATGGCTTTTTTGATAATAAAAAATTCAAAATTTGATATCTACATGAGTGAGGGAGTTCAAGGAACTCATTGGTGTGTTTGACCACCAAGTATCATCTATGTAGAATTAAAAATAAAATTTTCACCCCAATCCACATGCCGAGCACGAGCGAAAAAAATTTCTGCTTCCAACACGATGTATCGCAATGCATTCTGAGTTGATATACACATTATAGAGTGCAAGAGGAGCAAAAAAGGTGTTCGGATCATTTGCTTCCGAGGTGTGTAAGTCCATCAGCCGATTTTATCCAAAACCGGCTGATGGCTTAATTGATATTAGAAAAATAAAATAATTATATCCATATGAGTGACGGAGTCTAAGGAACTCATTGGAACTCACATCGAGCTGTCATGCTGGAGTACAGGGAACTCATTGGGAGCGGTTTGTGCTCAAGGAGAATGTGGTTTAGGCATTTATACAAGCAGGTGAAGGGCATGCTGCAAGTGAGGTGGAGATTAACCCAATTTAAGAATTGATTCTTGTTGGTCATTCAATGAACAATATCGAAAATAAACCAAACTTGAACTCAAAAGTTTGATGTCAATTTAACATTTACTCACAAAAGGATAATTGTGCTATAAGAATACATTAGAACAAGCTGTACAGGAACATTAAAGAATGGATTTAACAAGTTGAAAAAAAAGTTAGATTGATGAGGACGGATGAGTCAAACCAAAAACTCAACCATCAATCAATTTTTTCCTTCAGTTTAATCATTCAAGATAAAAAACATTCTTTGAACATCTTGTACAATAGGTGTTCCCTGTCTTGCTTTCTCCAATATTTGTGTGATTAAGGTCTTCATTTCTTGATTGTCAACATAGTCAACTTTATCCATTGCATGAACCTCATGAGTAGCTAACAATCCCATGTCCTTCGACTTCTGATCCCACAATGACTCCCATATCAAATTCTCATCAGATGAATGCAAGTAATATCCAATATGGTCCTTTGATCGAGTTAGTTGCAATGATCGGTTCTCCTCCATGTTTGCAAGCGAAAGTCCCTGTTAAACCATAACCGTAAACAAGCTGTAGTAATTTTCAGCAAAGGGGAAAAAGAACAAGTCTCAAAAAGACAATGGTAGATAGTAATTGATCAGCTAGAAAGATAAAGAAATATACAATTCAGATGAATCCTGATGGTTAAATTAAGTACGTTAATGCATTGACTTAATCTTCCTCCTTCTTCTCTTCCTCTTCTGATCCCCTTTCCTCATGAATGCGGAGGTGCCCTGCAAAACTGGCCTCGTCAAAATCTAAAAATAGGCAAAGGGGGTGAAGAAACGAGAGGAGCGACGGGCGAGCAGGGGGGTGGGCCGAATGCAGCGACGCGAGAGGAGCGAGTAGGATTTAGGATTTTGGGTAGAGGGGTCGGGTTTTTCTTCGTCGGTGTGCTTCGCCTCAGCAGATTTGTCAAGTTCCAGTTTTTCCCCTTCTCCATAGACCTTCTCCTTCCCCTCCGACGGCTCTGACTCGTCTCTAAATAGCTTGTTCTTGAGGATGACCTCCTCGACGGCAGCTCTGAGCTCCACCACCGCCTTCCTCTCGGATTCCTTGAGATCCGACAAGAAGTTGCTCTCCTCCCTGAAGGACGAGGTCTTCTCCACAACAGGATCACCCTTCTTGTTCTTCACCTCCGCTGCATCCTTCTCGACTTCCTTTTCAACCATAGTGGAAGCTCAAATTGAGAATCGACCGCGCGATTTTGGGAGAGGCGGGATTTTATTTCGGGATTTCGTTCAGGCCACGGTGGAGGAGGATGAACAGTAAAAATCCTCGCCATGTCAGATGTCGCGGACGAGGCGCGTAAACAGAGCGCGCAGGATATCATTCCTGTATATATATATATATATATATATATCTTCCTTATTTCCAAGATTTATTTTATTTAAATATCCTTATAATGCAAATTTTGTAAAAATAACATTTTTCATAAAATATCTTATCGTACTTTTCAAAATAATTTTTAATTAAGTCATTTAAAAGGTTATTATTTCATCAAAGAATTTCATAAAAAATCATTAATGATCTTTTAAATAATTAATTTTGAAATTTAATAAAAAAAAATTAAAAGTACAGAAGAAGATTAATAAAAAAATTATAAAAATAAAAATTATTTTTAAGTATGATAATTGGAAGAATGTAGCTAATTTGTAAAAAAATGAAACAAACAAAGTGATGATCAGGAATTATTATTATTATTTTATTTTTTCCTCATATAATTAGCTATATATTGGAAACAGATAGAAAACTTTTTTTTGAAAGGCAATGGCTGTGGAATAATAGAGCCGGAATATAAAAAATATAATAGATAGAAAATTACAAATAAAAAAAAAATATCATGAAAAGAACACGTTCCAAATCTTCAAAGTCTGCTTCAGTTGCACCGGCCGTTCCTGCATGCCCCTCTCCCAACCCAAAAAAAAACAAAATTCTAGAACAATCAATCATAGAACAACCGATCAATGGACATAATTGACTTTATTGATCTCCATACGGAGTTTAAAGCAATCTCTTTTCACCATAAGTTAGAATTCGCTATCCCAACGGTGTCACATAGTTGACTTCACGACTATCTATAAAGAGATAAATCGAGAAATTGTAGTTGGATTATTACGAAAAAACTAAAACATTACCTTAACTTTATCAAAATTCAATTTTTATCCACTTCAATAAATTTATCCTCTCATAATTAACTTAATTATGTCTAAATAAGTCTCTCCATATCATACAAATGCATAGATTTTGATTAAAATATATCAAATTCCACTAAGTATACAAATGGTACATGATCGTACATGTCCTACGGAAGGACTCAGAAAAATTATATCGAGAGAGATGAAAATTAAAAAATAAAAAGTTGAGAGGAGCAAGTGTGGCATTGCCACCCTTTCCTATACCTTTACATCCAGTGGCAGTTCGAGGGGTATCTTTAAAATTACATGTCCAAGTAGAACCGTCAATTTGGATTATGTCCGTTGGATTGTCCTATCTCATCAAATAATTTAAATGAATTGAGTTAAAATTTTATCGATCCATTTTAAAATGGGTTCAAGTGGATCAACCCGCGTGGGTCGACACACGATCTGTGTGGATCGGCACGCGACCCGCATGAGTCGGTCCGCGGATTGAGAAAATTTATTTTTTAAAAAAAAATTAAAATTAAAAGAGAAAATTTAATGAATTAGTGGGCTCTGCTTGTCTAAATCACAATCTAAATTTAAAAATTTCAACTTAATCCGTTTAAACTACAATCCAAATTGAAAATTTTTAAAATTTTTTATATTCTTTTATTTTTTGATATACCCGTGAGTTAGCTCATCTAATCCACAACCCGTTTTAAGTTGGATTAGATTAAAAAAAATTTAACCTGTCAAATTAATGAGCCGATCCACCTCGTCATATGATGAATTTTTAATGGATTAATCCGTCCTATCATAAATGGATCCGTTTAATATCTCCTCTGAGTTCTAATGTTATTGGTGTTCATAATTTTTTATATTTTGATATTATTTATATTCAATTAAAAAACATTCACGATCAACATCACTTAAACCCTTAACCTCTAAACATGATTTAAGGACCAAGGGCTGAAACTCACCTTCATGGAAACCCTAGGTTTCTTTAAACACATGAAAGCTAATTTACTCAATGGTATCATAAACCAAATAATTCATTTAACATGTATTAAGCCATCTTTAGGTTTAAAAATCATTCCTTAGGTTCCATAACCTATCTTGGCCGAATGTTCCATTTAGGGTTTCCCTTTGGTTGGTTTTGAATCTAACCACAAGAACTCTAGATCCTGTAAAATACGTTACCAAGCATATAGAACATGGATTAGGTTTTAAAAATCATCATCTATACTTAATCATGCATTGGCCGAAACATTCAAAAAGGTTCTTCATGGCTTTTGCAACACAAAACATAACACATGAGAAAATATTCATGAAACCATAACATAACAAATATGTTGCAGGTGAGGGGAACTTACAATAGTTTCTTAGATAATTCCTTTACCCTTACTTTAGACCTTCTCTTAGCCTCTTAACCCTTGCCTAAGTTCTTCACTTTTGGAAGCTTGATGAAGAGTGGAGACTCCCCAAAGCTCTCGGCCACACAAGAAAGGAAGGAGAGCACTCCAACCTTCGGCCAAGAAAGCAAAGGAATGGAAGGTTGGGACTTCCCTAACCTCTCGGCCAAACCACCCAAAGGAAGGGAGAAGAGGGCTTATGGCTCTCGGCCAAAAAATGGAGAAGGGAGAGGGGGAGAGCTCACGGCAAGGAGAGGAGAGAAATGAGAGAAATGAGACTTTAGGTGGAGTGGAGAGGCTTATATAGAGTTTAGCAAGGGAAGAGTTTCAACACAACTTGACTACTCCCCCTTTAACTCTCATTAACTCCATAGTAAAAGAGAACAATTGTCTCTTTTCTTGTTAAACACCTCTTCATGAATCCTTAGGTTTAACTAGCATTTCCCTCTTCCTTTTCATAGCAATTGCTTGCTAGAACTAGTGGCTAACTCATGTTCACTTAGGCTTGCCACTTTGCATGAGGTCCAAGGTTCAATCCTTGGCACCTCCATTTTTTTTTGTTTCTTCTCTTTTTTTTTCTTTTGGCAAAGCCCACGCATGAGAGCCCATTTTCATTCCCTTAAGCCCATATAGGCACCTCCATTTTTTTTTCTTTCTTCTTTTTTTTTTTCTTTTGGTAAAGCCCACACATGAGAGCCCATTTTCATTCCCTTAAGCCCATATAAGGGTTAAGACTATTACGAGAACCTTGAACCCATATAATCCATTAGGATACATC
The DNA here is from genome assembly GCF_044706935.1 of Curcuma longa. NCBI lineage: Eukaryota > Viridiplantae > Streptophyta > Magnoliopsida > Zingiberales > Zingiberaceae > Curcuma > Curcuma longa. The sequence continues at coordinate 5,563,398 of NC_133877.1, read as the reverse complement.
CCACTAATGGTCTATTTAGGGTAGAAGCTCATTTTGTATTAAATGTCCATTTAGTATTTCTTTTCTATTCTAAATTATTTTTCATAATCTTAGCCATCATTTATCAATATTTAAGGAAAATGTTGAAGCCTTTTGTGGGGTGTTACAACCCGGCTATACGGTCACTTAGTCTCTCGGCCACTAGGTCTTGGCCACTCCATCTCATCCCGTCTCGGCTACTTGATCTCTTAGTCGTCTCGGTCACTTAGTCTCTCGGCCACTAGGTCTCGACCACTCCATCTCATCCCGTCTTGGCTACTCGATCTCTCAGTCATCTCGGCCACTCAACCATACGGTCTCTCAGTCGTCTCGACCACCCGGTCATACGGTCACTCAGTCTCTCAGCCACTAGGTCTCGACCACTTCATCTCATCCCGTCTCAGCTACTCGATCACTTGGTCATTCAGCCTCTCGGTCATACAACCTCTCAATCATCTCAGCCACCAGGCCATACGATCACTCAGTCTCTCAGCCACTAGGTCTCGACCACTCCATATCATCCCGACCTCGACTGTCTCGGTCTTTCGGCCCTTCGGCCACTCAACCAATCCACCTCTTAATCACTCGACCACTCAACTACTCAACAACTTGGCAGCCCAGTTCTTGGATGACTCAGTTCCTTCACCAATCATCCCCTCTGAATCCCTCAATTAGGCGGCCCCTCGGCCCGCTCAGTCTCTCCATGCATCATCTCAATCACCGCCCCCGCCTTACATAGAAACTGCCAAAATCTCCCCCAGTGTGCAAGGTCTGCTAAGGGGTCAGGACGATTATGAGATTGCCAGGCCTGGTTCCCTGAATCCCCTCGTGCCTACGCATATAACCAAAATGTAAAAATAATCAGTAATGGCAAGCCATAGGAGGTTATGACATGTGGGATCCCCGTATCAGCAACTTGCAGAATTGATCTCCTCAGCCTCGACAAAAGTCTTCCCTCAGGTCGATGTGGAGATTCCTTTCTCGTAAGTATATAAACCCTCCCACAGATATAAAAACTCTCTCAGAGCAAGTTTAGCAACTTCACATACTTTCACTTCTACATCTTCTTCTACCAGTATTAACTTAAGCGTCAAAGTGACCTGTTTGAAATCTCCAACACCCATCTAACCCTCCTGTTCAGTCTCTTTTCAAATCTCTTCATCGACGAGGGCAGCTGTGCATGAGCTGAAATTTTATTGACTGATGGCTTGATTGTCCACGACATCCAACCGGAACACAAGGCATTAAGGGTCTAGACACTTCAATTATTAAAAAAAGAAAAAAAATCATGATGATGGAAGTGTCCTAAATCATCTTCTCATCTTTCAAACAAGAACAATATTCTCTTTAATGATTAGGTTGTGATTGGATTAAGAAAGCACATACAAGTGGCTCCAATGGTTGTTCAAAGACAATGAAATAAGCTGATGGAAACCTGCTAACAACCGAATTGTTGTTCATAATCAAAATATTGGCCACAAAAATGGCACAATATTTTTAGCACAAAATTATGTATTAAAAAAACTGACTAAATCAATTGGATGAATCGTATCCTTCTCTTTCAGCTAACGTGGACGTCGTTCCTAACACAACAAGTTTGGCTAGCCACATAACTACTCGTCGAGACGAGCTCAAATAGGTATGAGGCCTAATTTGGACCATTTGCTATCTCATCCTTCTGCTGCGAGGGTAAACAAATTATGCAAATACAATCCTCAAAGCTACGATGCGGATCCTATGGAATTTCTCAAACATCTAACGATCAAATTCTAACTATAATGAATTATCAAATGAATTTCTTTCAATGAACGATTGACCTAAAAACATTAGACGGTTGGATCGCCCATTGTAGCACTTTCAGATTTATCTTGATTGTCAATAGAAAATTTTCATAAAACCGAACTGATCACTTTAGGATTAGTCAATTTCTCGATTTACCTTGATAACTGATTGAAAATTTCTGTAAAACTAAATCGATTATCTTCAGAATTAATCAGTTTCAAAAAACTAGATACCTGATGTCAATAAAGAAAATAAAAAATTATACAAATGCAAATACTCTTCTCATCTGCTCCATGCCCTTCGGTGTGTGCAAATGAACCCTAAACCCTAAACAGTCCCGACTACAAGTTTGATGGATCATAATACAGAATCCATCCCTTTCCCTCCCCGAAAAATGAAAACTTATGAGGTGCCACTTCAAGAAACAGACCTAGCACAACCCTATCATTCATCGACACGACAAATTTGATTTCGCTGTCCTCATAATGGTTAAAGAGTATTAATCACCCCCTAAAAATAAAATGCTCTATGGACCCAGGACAGGAATTATGTGGTCGAATAGAATATGGTATGGACCTCCACTTACTTCGAACTCCTAAATTGAGCATCCAAATTGTCTATTCTTCTTAATCAATCTACCCTTCCAGCTCAGTAGCTGCTGCCTGCATAACCACTCATTGGTTGACTAACTCAAAAGCTTGACTTGTCCTGAAATCGAAGGAAGATCGGTGGAGGGCTTTTGAGGACTGCTGCCAGGAACAATACAAATTTTCTTCTTTGTTAACGTGTGATGATGGCAGGATGCAATTGCTAAAGAGAATAATAAGATAGATATGCAAAAGTGGCCATAAACGATGAAGCAGTCTAGGTCATCGGAACCTACCACCGACAGCCAACTGAAGAAGGGATATATAAAGCGGGATAACGATGGAGCACCTAATTCTCTTTCATTAGAGGAACAGGGGCTGCCTTTACCAGGTATTTCACAGGTTTTTTCTTACCAAGGTTGAATCTTTCTTCTGATATTGGAAATATCAACAAAATCTAAACCGTTTCGATGGCTAAAAAACAGATTTTGCACACCCAAACCAAGAAGTTGGACATTGTTTTTTCCCCCCGATTAACCCAATGCGTGAATATTACTAGATTGGATGAACTAAAACAAGGCAAACGCAAATTGAGAGAGTGGGATTCCGAATGGAACAAATTTGATCATCTTGCTTCCCTTTTATTCATTGAGGCAGTAACAATGGAATGTATAAAATACAAATCGCCTCGCAAGAACGGGGTTGGGGGAGCAAAAGTAAGGGAAGCGAAGAGAGGAAATCACTAAATCCACATTAAAACCGAAAAGAATAACAAACGTGAAATTTTGATAGAGGGGAGCAGAAGATGGGTAATGGTCGACGATTCTGATTTTTGTTTGTATGAAAATTGATGGGGAGCGGGAGCAGTAGAAGTAGACGAGGCAGAGGATTTACCGGAGAGCAGCGGCCGTGAATGTAAGGTCAGGCGACGTCGGGACCGTAGAGATCGTAAGGCGCCCAGAGGTGATCGAGCGGGCACGGCCTATTGGAATCGAGCCGCACCCACGGCTTGCCGCTGCCGCTCCAGTGGAGGAGGCTCACCGGCCCCGCGTGCAGGTCCCTGCAGCTGCCTTTGATGTTGTCGCCGCCGAGCCCGTGCTGGTTCCACCGGTGCTCGATGGGCGCCACGTGCCCGGCGAACACGAGAAGGAAAGGCGGCAACGAGCCCAGCTCGTAGATCCGCCCCGGGCCGCCGGGTGCCTCACCGCCCTTTTGTATTTCCATCCACTGCTCGATCTGCCGCGTGTACCCAGAGCGTCGCCACTGGACGAGGTCGAGCACCATCACCCCGGTATTGAAATAGCATGGCCGGCGATCGGCGAACGCCGCTGCGAGTCGCTGGTCGGACCAGAAGCGCGGGGTGAAGTACTTGGTGAAGTTGGCGTGACAGTACTCCGGAGCTCCGACGGCGCGCGACCCCAACCCCGTCCGCCATAGTTTGGCGATGTCGTCGACGACCACGAGGTCCGAGTCCAGGTAGATCACTCGGCTCACGCACCGTTCGAGGATGTCAGCGAGGTAGTTGCGTGCGTAGTTGAGGGGCTGCTCCAGGGCCTGACGCACCGACGTCGAGACCAGCCCCCGGACGCGATCCGGGTCGAAGAAGTACGCCTTGAATCGGAGCCCGGGAAAGGCGGATCGCACAACGGTCTCCAACCCAGGCTGCGAAACCATGAAATGGAAGAAGATGCTTTCGGGGCACCGGGCGTAGGTGAGCACCGAGTTGACCGCTGCGATGGAACCGCGCAGGTACTCCTTATCTAGGGTAATGGCGATGTGCACGAGCGACGGGTCGCAAACCGAGGTTCCATTGGCCGAAGGGACCTCGCAATCGACGGCATTGCGGAAACTCGGCGCGCGCCGGAATCCAGAGACGTCCTCGAAATCGGATAGGGCGGCGACACGGTGGTACCTGCCGCCGGGGATCCGGAGGAAGTGCGAAGACCGGATGGCCTCGGCAGGAGGTAAGGATTGGAAGGAAGGGGACAGGACGACCATGAGCATGGCGGCGGAGCAGAGGCCGGATAGGCGGAGGAGCCAGAGCATGGTCCCGGCACCCAAACTGCAGGCCGCGGCCGCAGGCCTTGCGGCGCCTGCAACTCCGGGTCTTGAAATGCAACAGATCAGCGAGCAGGGCGACTGATCGCCGGATCGCCGCCAGCGAAGAGGCGGAGGAGGAGAGCCGGCCCCGCAACCAATGGGATGAGCAAGGACCACGGCCTCAGCGCCGGAGGAACCAATTGGATCCTCGTCGCTTCCCTTGAGCCCGAAGCAATCGCCGGAGACGTGGGGAAGCAGCGAGGAACCCTAACGAGAGAGAGAAGAATCCATGGACGAGGAGGCGACGAAGGAAGCGATGCGGTAAGCCCACTCGCGGTGAGCTCCTCCGCTCCTCCCTCTCTTTCTCTCTCTCTCTCTTTTTCGCTCTTCTGCTCGCCGCAGCCTCTCTTCCTAATTTCTATTCTAAAGCAGTTCCAGCGAGAGAGAGAGAGAGAGAGAGTGGAGGACATTTAATTGAATGAACCAAACCGGCGGAGAGGAGCCGAAAATAATATTTTATTCTAAAATTTCCTTTTAATGCATTCTTTTTATTTGATTGCTTTTTAAAACTATTTTAAACCGCCAAAATTAGAAAGCATTCTTAAATAATATTAAAATAATTTTTTTACCAAGTTAAAATAATTTTTAATTGAATATTTCTTATTAATATTAACATAATTTTATATTAGTATTATAATAATTTTGATTAGTATTATAATAATTTTGATGATCAACATTGAATTACTTTTAACTCAAATTATTATAATAATTAAAAAAATATTTTAGAAAATTAAGATAGGATATTATTTTCATATGTTTTAAGATAAGATATCCTTTTAATAAGGAAAATAAAAAAATATTTTTAATTATCATGGATAGAATTTTAATTGAATCTTAGTGCGTCTAACTAAACCAAAGTTGTGAGATGAGTTGAAAATTTTTAAATTCAGTCTAATTCAAAATAGATTACAAGTTAGATAGACCTTTCAAAAAAAATTCTATAATTCATTAAAATTGATAATTTCATAAATAAATTTTAATTTAAAGGCCTCTTTCCCTTTTAAATTTTTTATTTTTCCTTCTTAATCCACAAGCCAATCCGATTCCATTTTGTCTCATTTCGCTTAGATCCACAATTCACACAGACTAATCCATTTAGATCAATTTTTAAATGAATTAATAAAATTTCAACTCAATATATTTAAATTATTTAGTAGGTTGAGTCAATCTAACGAGTTTAATATCAAATTGACGGCTCTAACTAGAACTAAATTATTCTAGTTATTGTTGATTGTTTCGTTGAATAAAATCAATTTCAACCAATGAGAGGCGTAGTTAACGGTCAATGCAACTTGAATTAGTCTTATATGTTGTTGGTGGTTGAGTCAGGATCCGATTCGAATTAGTTTGATCCATGAGGGGTCTCTCTTCTTAGATTACTTGGGCTATCCTTTATTATCAATTTCCTTGGGACCTTATGAGAATAATTAAACTTAATGGCAATGAGTGTACGTTTGCTCTTATTTATTGGCTTTAGGATGTTAAACATAGCATTAATTAAAACAAAACTCATTTGACTAGAAAGAGATTCATTAGTTATTACCTATTATTATATGTTAGTTGACATGTTGCTCTAGTAGTCAGTATATCTACTACTAATACTTAATCGTTATATAATTAACAAAACATCTATTTTAATTGAACTTTAACTTTGATACGTTGTCATTGTTTTGTATTAAAATAAAGCTTCTTGTCACAACAAATTCCTGTCACAAATTTGTCATAACAAATTTGGACCGTTCGATTTTAAAATTAAGATTAAATCCAGGCCGTAGATTGAATGGGTGATTGTGATAGCTTGGATTTAATCTTCTATTTTAAAATCTAACGGTCCAGATTTGTTATGACAAATTTGTGACAGAAATTTGTTGTGATAAGAATCTCAACTGTTTATATTATGCAACGTTAACCAATACATGTAACTAGTAACTAAAATTAGATTACATCGTAATAGAATGATGTTGGCTATATAAATTCTTTTATGATAAAAATTAAGAAAGCGTTTAATTTTTGTTAAATCTTATTTTATTTTTATTATTAAAAAGACATCTCACTTTACTAGTAATTTATGTATAATTACTCAATTATTCTTCAGTACTATTTTAATTATTATTTTTCATCTATATCTTTTTTTCTAAATACTGAATTAGTTGAACACGTTATAGCAGTTATAATTTCGTAGTTGCTACATCATAAATATTAGATGAGTAGATTAAATCCACATTGTAATAGTTACGATTTTATAGCTACTACAATGTGAATAACATGGATGAATCTGCATTGTAATAGCTATGAAATCATATCTACTACAACGTGAATATTTTTTAATAGATTAAGTATGCATGGCAGCAATTACTAAATCATAACCGCTACAATATGTATAACAGTTACGATTTACGAAATCATAATTGTACAATGCACCCAATCAGCTCAGGATTTAACTAGGAGATATAGACAGGAGATAATAACGAGAATAATATTAACACGTAAAAAAATAATTCTTTGATGATTTGAAAAAATAGAAGCTTTTTATAAAACTTTTACCTCCTAAATTCTTTTACATATCCTCTATTAAATTAATATTATGAAGTAAATAAAAGTTTTTGAGTATTGGGAGACAACAATTGATGTTGGCATTTGGGAAAGGGCAATCAAAGCATGAGGCGATCTTAAAACTTGAGTTATATATTTTGTCCCTCCCAAGGGAGGGATTGCTTTCAAGTACGGCAATTCCTCCGAAACTATCAACACTCGAGTTTCATTATCAGCTTAAAGCAGGGCACTTAAAGGGCAGGGCCCTCCTGCCTCACAAGGCACATGCACGCAGCAATACAAGTGCAAAGTCAAAGGAAGAAACAAGCTGCAAGATTGAATAATTGGATGCCAGTGCAGATTCTTTTTTTATTTAATTGGCACCCAATATTCTGTTGTTCGATTGATTAAATCAATCAAATCAATTAATTCTAACAATAATTAATTTAGTCATATAAAAATTTTTTATCGACCATTAACATAAATCAAAAAGTGAACATGACAATCCAATCTAACAGTCAACATTCTCGAATTTACTATTCATTTGACACTTGAATTTGGAATTTCATATGTCTGATCTATCGTTAACAAACTTAACCATCTCACCATTTCCGGAAGCGAAGCGCCAGTGCAGATTCACATAGAGAAAAGTGGATTGTGTTGATGACTTCATTTTTCCAATTAAATGAATCCATGGCAATTGTTTTAGCTGTAAAGATCAACAGAGGAATCACATGGATTTTTGAAAATGGGCCAACAATCATCGATTGACTTCTTCTTGCATCCACAATTCTTTTTCTCAGGATAAAATGAGCAAAAAGCAATACCATTGCACAAGTTAATAGATAGTAGCATTTTAACTGTATTTCATGCAAGCGTTTGTCCATGATAACAAGAGAACACACTTTCAGCGGTACACTTATTATACAACCATCCTAATTCGAGAAGGGTAAGAAGACCATGGACTCGATTGACTTCAGGATCGTATTCAAACAAACCCTCAGGTTTCGAACACCATGCTTTCTGCTTCTTTCTTGATTGACTGGAAAAGCACAGAGGAAAGGTATCGCTCCCCAAAACTCGGGAAAACAACCTAAATCAGCAAAAATTCATTGGCATGAATGGATCTGTAAGCATGCACTGTTTGAGCTAATGAGAAAGACGTGCCACTGATGGCATGGCGCATGGTTTCGTGGATAGGAAACCAAAGATGAAGCTGAGATTCTCCTTTAGTTGTAAGCAGATACAAAAAATTTGTATTCTTTACTCGGATACAAATCATTGTGCATCTTGCAATTATAAAACTAAATTGTGGAACAAAACAAAGCATAAGGAAAAGCAGGAACTCACAACAATCAATTTCCCCTGATTCTCCGGTCGCTGTGCGAGCTTAATAGCAGCTGCCGCTGCAGCCCCAGATGAAATTCCAACCTGCAAAGAATTTGCTAAGATATGTTTGTATTGACATGGTTGAGTGCTAAAAATTAGGCTATAGTGGTCTTGCTAGTAGAAACAATCACCAGTAGCCCTTCTTTCAAAGCCAGAAGTTTAGCCGTCTCAATAGATTCATCACTTGAAACCTAAACAGTGAGCATGTGAAATAAGAATTTTAGGTACATAGCAATGAACTATTTCAAGATGGAATGCAATTTGCTCTTAATAAGAGAGGCCAACTTGGATAACTTCATCGATGAGATCCACATTAAGAACACCGGGAATGAAGCCAGCTCCTATTCCTTGAATTTTATGGGGACCTGGGCCATAAATCAACTTAGATCAGATTCAATAAGACTTTCATTTTTTTTTAGATGGAAAGTGACATTGTTATTATGACCTGAAATCATGTATTATTCCACAAACACTGGGAGGTCATCCCTTGAGTCAACAAGAAATTACAAAAGGAATGATGTCTTGCCAAAATGAACCAAATATATGCTGGAAAACAATAATGTATAAGATGAAGCATAATTGGTTTCAGATAATATAGACTGAACAGAAGAGCAGAGTCTGAGTGAAAGAATAGTTCTTAAATTACTCATCAGCCAGCAGAGCCCCACAGAGCTCCTTAAATCATCGAAAACAAGAGTTCCACAAAAAACATCATTTGATAATATGGGAACAATTCTTGTTAACCACTGTACCTCAAACATTGTTCCTTGTGGATTAGCCACTTAAGTCTTGTTTTTTATTTTGCATGACTGGCTATATTTCATAACTTTTAGATGGACACAAGGATTTGCCTCTGCTAACTGCTTACCATCCCACAAGGACCCAGTTCATTCCCTCAGAAAAAGAAAAATTATAGATGTAACATAAATCAGCTTGAACAATCAGATGAATGAACACAATTAGGGTAGGAAAAGGAACAGAGTAAGTCATTGAAAGAAACAGGCATTGATATTTCCTCCCTATGAGCTTAACATTAATGTTTGCATTTAGAAAATAAGCACACAAGCTAGTTATTCAGTCGAATGGAAACATCAGATGACAAATACAGTGGAAAGAACAGCCTACCAGGTTTCCCTCCAGAAAGGACTGCACTTTCAACTGGCTCTACACCATATAACTGAGAGAATGGGGAAAGATGCCAGTATCAAAAAGAGTGATTGGACTTTTGTTAATATTAAAAGTATTCAGAAATGGTACTTCATGGTTGTCATACGATAATCTCAATAGTGAAGGCTGTCACTCTGCTCATGGTAACATAACTAACCTTAACATTAGGGTTTTTCTCCTTTAGATAGCTGCCAGCTCCTGTAATGGTACCCCCAGTCCCAATACCAGACACAAGAGCATCTATTTTTCCACCTGTTCCATTCCATATTTCGGGTCCAGTTGTTTCGTAATGAATCTGAAACCACAGAAATGTCAAATTTATGACTCAATTAAGCTGTATCTAAATAAATCCATGTACTTGACTGAGGTTTACCTTTGGGTTTGCTGGATTTTCAAACTGTTGAAGAATGTATGAATTTGGGGTTTTTGCAGCCAACTCTTCTGCCTTACTGACAGCTCCTTTCATGCCCAAACTAGGATCCGTTAGGACTAATTCAGCACCAAAAGCTTTAAGAATGGTTCTTCTTTCAAGGCTCATGGATGCAGGCATTGTAAGAACAAGCTTGTAACCCTTGGCAGCAGCCATGAAAGCTAGGCCGATCCCAGTGTTTCCACTAGTAGGTTCAATCAGGATGCTCTAGCAATAATAATCATGGAAAACAAACAGCAATGTCAATGAAGGTTAATGTCTATTTTTTTGTTCTATTTCTTGAATGTTTCAAATCCTCTCAATTACTGAATGTTGTTTTCTCAGAAAAAAAAATGCCTATATGGTCTGTACATCTGAGGTCAATAAAAAATGTAGCCCAAATCTTTCATTTCAGTAGATGGCATATCTTACAGCTTCATGTATAGCTTGCATAGCCTATGGAAAGACTAATGATCAAGGATAAAACATGGCTTTCAAACTTAATGAAAATTTCAAAGATCATTCATTGGAGGAGGAATAGTTAGGGTTTTGTGTCCTTGTTCCCACATGAAAATGGGCAATCTTTTAGATAACTGATAACGACTGCCATAACTGATAGACAAATCCAAATTGTTCCTTTCCAATCCTATCCTATATTTGTATTTTTTTGAAAGCCAAAAAAAAAAAAAACTATTAAAGGGCAAACGTTTCTGCATTCGATAACCTTTTAGATACTGATGAAAATTGCCACAATTGATAGACAAATCCAAATTATACCCACCCAATTCTAATTCATGCTTTGTTTTTGGAACCAATAAACATAGGTGTGAAACAGCTTACCTTCCCAGATTCGATAAGCCCTTTCTCCTCTGCATCAGAAATCATGCTATACCCAATCCTGTATTAAAGATTCACCCATCATAGAAAACCACATCACGACAAAGAACAACATGAAACTATTGGATTAAGAACCTAAAAAAAAACAAAACACTGATTCATCAAGACCTGTCCTTTACACTGGAGCAAGGCTCCATGCTCTCCAGCTTAGCAGCGATCCTAGCGACGCAGCCAGTGGCAACATCGTTGAGGTACACCAGTGGAGTCTTGCCAATGATCTGCGAATCCAGAAACGGATCAACATAACAAACAAATCCAAGGGATGTAACATAAGACCTAAAATCTTACCTCAGTGACATCCTTTGCAATCGAATCACCTTCCGCCATCCTTCAGATACTTACCTATAACAAAAGCATACATCGCAAACACATGAAAGCCTAATAATCCGGGGAAAAAACCACATGTTTTTAGCGCTCCGGCAATGATTTTAAGACCAAAACATACGCAAAGGAGCAGCAGCGAAATCGATTCTAACAAAATAACTAGAACAAGTAATGGTTAAACATCAGAAGAGAAAGCAAATTACTCTAAGAACGCAATCAGCGGACTCTGGGAACCACGAAACGGAAGGGAGGGGATAAAAATCGATGGGAAGGAATGGCGAGGCGAGCGTCGTATTTGTAGCGACCCCTTTCGATGAATGCGATGTCTGCGTCGTGACGTGTGTTAATCCCTCGAATATATCGGCAGGGCCGCTACGGTGTGGACTTTTACGGGGATTAACGTCGATGATTTTGTCGTCAACGAATGGCCAGGTCAAGGTGAGGTGCATCGGGACGCTTTTCCGTTCCCAAGTCAACTATATTGATATATCTGCAAGAAAATTCTCCAGGCTGTTCCCAGTGTAGTTTCTACGAATTGTCTGGGTTTTTAAAGGAAGTATTATCAAGAACGTTAACGGTGTGTGGCTAAGGACGAAGATAAGAAGAACAAAAAGTCAAGTATCAGATAAAGTTTGAGCCACTGAAGACGTGTTTTGGAGCATAGAATACATACAAGCAATGCCATTGTGGAAAGAACTCTATGGCGATATACATGATGAGATTGTAGTTATACTTCATTGAATTTGTCTTATAGCTCTTCCTTTTACTTTACAAATCGCAGACACGACTGAAAAAATATACATAATATGATGATATATGTTCATCCCTCGTCACAACACAAGTGATCCACTCATCACCTGGGATCATTGCTACTCATTAACTCTGCTTGAGAAAGCCGTCGAATAGAAGAAAGAACAAGTTGCAAGCCATTCTACTAGAAATTACTGGTTTGATAATCTTGCCAACCAATGTAGTTCATTGATGTTTTCGGTCACCGGCACTGCTGGAATTGGTCGGCCTTCCTATCCGATTAGACCCATTTGATTTCTTGGAAGACGATAATTTTGTTTGATTTGGAATCCTAAATTGCAGATTCAAACATAAAGAATAATCATGGTTAAACTAATGGAATACTTAAAATGAAAGAATTAAAGAATGAAGAAACGCCAAAAGGAATAATTAAAATGCATGTGCAATGATGCTTTGAGCGAGTGGTATTTAAATTCAAATTTACATTCAAAGGATGTCTTCCAAAGCAAACTAGAATTGTAATTCAAATGTGCAAATTTTAGTTCATGCACAAGTTAATCAGCCATTACTATTCTCAGTAAGCCAATTATGATCGATCAAGCATCAGCATCTCAAATTTCAATTGATCAAATCTTGAAACAAATATTTTTTTCTATATTCATAGAATGAAAATCTAATAGTAAATTGGTGTTTCATGTACATAGTGCCAACATATTCTTTATTCATTGTTTGAAGTTGCTAAAGATCAATGAGTATAACTAAGAACCGGAAAGCCCTAGGAAAAAATAACTGATTTCAAGATGCATTTACAGTACATAAGTTTATACAACAGACAAAAGCTGTGTATGAAAATTATCCTTGTTTTCATTTCTAGTAGGAAATCTTCATTTGGTTCTCCAACTGCACAATGAATGGGATAGCAAATCTGACACTTGAATCTTCTATATATCATTCTAATTGGATATTGTTGACTACTGTCAATAACTTGTTTCCAGCATAGTATAGAATGATATAATAGTTTTTCCCACAACGAATTATACTGCAGTATAGAACAAGAACAAAGTGGGGTTGGTTTTTCAAATTCTAGTTTGTATTAAATCAGATTAGGCATAATACTAAATGCCAAACAGAAAGAATAAGACGTCAAGAGAGTATAGAGTTTTATAGTTGCTCCATGGAAGTTTTATGTTATCAAAAAACAAAGAGAGTCAAGTAATTCATAAAAATTGTGTTATTTCTAAAAGTAAGATATTTATGGTATTTTCAAGTCTGGCAAAATTACCTTATATCTGGTGTTTTTGGTTGAGGTTTTGTTTGAGGCTTCTTGACCTTTGAGCCACTCTCATTGTATGTGTTATGTACATTTTGGAGATTGAATTGCCATAGCATATCTGCTTCAGAAGAGTCACTAGTAGCAACGTCTAGGTCATCTGAACCATCAGTTGCAGCATAAAATGACTCTTTTCTTTGCCTATTCAGCTCATAGCTGCTATCTTTTCTAGTGATGGCATTTTTGTGGTACTGTTCATCAGGATGAACTCTCATATCAGAAAGACTTTGATGGTAAAAGATATCAGGTGATGTTCCATAACTGCCCTCCCAATCTATCATGGAATTGCCATCTGTAGCAACTCTGTCTTGCTTGTTCACCATGACTTTATCAACCCAGTCATTGTAGACAATTTGTTTATCATCCTTGTTAGGATGATTCATTCTGGAACTACTTACAGGCCAAGGAGAAGAGTCATTTGTTGTCAATAGATCTTGAAGATCAAAACTTGGAACTCTTCGTCTCAGAACAACATTTCCCCTGACCTGAAAAGAAAGCACAGTAGTTCTGTAAAAAATACAAACAGTAACAGACAGTAATATTCTAGATTAAACCATATTTCAAGCATGCTACCAGAAAAAGAAATTTACATTATTTGCTTGAAATTGTGTAAATGACATGTTATTGTGAAAAGGCAATGATAAAAATGTCAACTAGAAACGAGATACTGAAAGGGGACTAACTTAGACACCAAATACATGGAAAAAAAGGAAAAAGAATCGTGCATGAACTATATTTGCAGAAATGATAGACAATACTGCTGTTCATGTCAACCAGAAAATTACCAATTGCTATGAAACCTTAAAGCGTGGTAACTAGAACTTCTAAATTAGACGATACTGCTGAACTTGCAAATTCATGACAAGTATAAAGAAATGTGTATTGGTATATTCCGAGAGATAGATTTATCATTTATGGCTCTTCATCTAGAAAATTTTCAGAATTATACACTACACTATTGTACTGCCTTCTGTGATGTGTATTATCTAACAAAGCAATGACACCAAAATGGATTGTTTGATTTGAACTACAATAGAACACTTACTTCAATGTTTCTAACTTCTTCCATTGGTTGTCTGAGAGTAGTTTGACTGCTTAGATAAGCCCCACTACTCTGTCGACTGGGATGTACAGGTGATGGAGTTGCAATATGGATGGGATCTGGACTAGGTAATACATTCTGGTGATCAGTTTCTTTCCTTGCTAGGGCTGCTTTCAAGCTTGCTATCTGCAATATAGAAACAATTGTATCTAAGAAATAAGAGACAATAAGAATACCACAAATGCAAAAAAATAGCACTAGTTATTGGAGTATAGAAATGCTACTGAGAGAATAAAATAAATAACCTGCTGCCTTAGCTCTTTAACTTCTCCACTTTCTTTATTCACTTGTGCAGCACCAAGCTCAACTGTGGAAACCCGTTCTGCAAATTTAAGTGTGCTAAGGGTTTCCCCAATGGTGTCCATTTCTGGACTTATATGAACAAACATCAAGGTCTTTGCTTGTCCACCTATTTAACAAAGGATATAAAATTTTAAATCCAAATAAGATAAAACTTATTGATCTACATCCTTGGAAGAAAGCAACTTACCAAGAGAGTCTTGAAGAAGTTGTGTGAGTTTGCTATTTCTATAGGGAACATGTGAGTTCTTTTGTGCAAGTGCAGATATAACATCACCTAAAGCTGAGAGTGATTTGTTTATATGTTGTGCTTCTTTTAGCCTTTCTCCTGTGACTTCAGATTTGTCAACTCTCTCACTGCCCGCCAGATCAACCAGGTGTAAGCATCCACGGAGTATAGTTTCGGAAGTCATATTTCTTCCTTGAACATGAACAGTCAAGCAACTGCATGTAACACACTTAAACAATTTATAGGATGTGTAAAAGAAAGTCAATAACAACAACAACAACAAAAAACTTATAACGTTACCTATGAGACCGACTGCTACGATCGTTCAAAGCTGTAGACCCAACAGCACGATTCTTTTGCCCAATGTTCATTAATTCCATCACATCAGATGTTGATGCAACAGGCACTAAGTTTGCATTAGGAACATTAAGTCCTTTCTCCGAAGTATTCCGAAT
The DNA here is from genome assembly GCF_044706935.1 of Curcuma longa. NCBI lineage: Eukaryota > Viridiplantae > Streptophyta > Magnoliopsida > Zingiberales > Zingiberaceae > Curcuma > Curcuma longa. The sequence continues at coordinate 5,548,027 of NC_133877.1, read as the reverse complement.
TTCTAATGTTCTTTCTTATCAAGGAAGCAAAAGATGTAAAGATAATTGAAGCATTACCAACAACATGAAGGAACATTGAGTATAACAATTCATTTTCATCCATTCAAAATTTTACAAAGTAATTATAGACAAATATCAACAAAACAAAGATGATAGATTGTGAATCAAAACATCGCTAGGTAAGAGGATATCTTTTGTTAATGCCTTCATTGAGAAGATCCCTAACTTGCTCGTTATATATCTCGATCATTTGAACAGCAATTTCATAAGAAAATGCACCCCTTCTTTGTTCAGCAAGTTTAAATAGATCGCTTAAAGCTCTATAATTCACACCTAATGTTTGCTCATTAAGAACCTTGGGTCCACTCTGCAACCATGAAAGAACTTGGATCATTCATAAATGCAATTTAATTGTAAACCAAAATAAGCTATACTTCAAGTGTCATGAAAATTTTGTTTTCCAAAACACATCCTTCAATGAAACATCAGTTATGCAACATACCATAGTGTAAGTCTTCCCAGATCCAGTTTGGCCATATGCAAATATACAAACATTGTAACCATCAAGAATGGAACGGATTAGAGGTCGTGTATCGGAAAATACTTGTTCTGCAATATGATTACATGTAAGAGTGATGCTTCATGAAGTTTTAAGTGAATAAATATGCATATCATATAACATATCTCCAATGACCTTGTGTTGCAGATGGACCTAATACTTTATTGAAGTTGAAAGACCTACGCCCTTCTTTTCCATTCTTTGTGGGAGTTATTATCGAGATACTTCCCTCATCCAAAGAACCAATGCAATTATTACTCAATTGTCCTGCTAGGAAGGGTCTCACTCTGCAATAGACCCTAATGCTCCCTGATATTTACAAAAAAATAGTCAAAGTTAGCAGAAACACATTCCTCTATTATTACATAAAGATAAAATTCTTTTTTGTTTACCTTTGAGATCTTGAACTTGATTGTACAACATTCTGTTCTCCTCAAGAACACTGTGATAACCTGAAGCAGCATTGGAAAGACTATATACACACTCTCCTAAAATTCAGATTGCCCAACAGGAAAATTGGCAATCAGTAACAATGCATGATATAATATTTGCATTTGTCAAAGTGTACAATTTGTGGCTTACCAAGTTTACTAAATTCATCAGTGTGCATCATATGCATTACCTCTATTCCAACTTTTGTACTTTGGAGAGCATGCTTAAGTTCCTACAGTTGTAAATAATGCTAAAATTTGTTAGTCTAATATATTTAATTAATAAACAAATTATAGTATAGCTTTCTAACAGAAAAGGAACCTGAATAGCTCTATCTTGGTTGCAAATCAGTTGTTGCATTAAAATCTTTTCTTTTGACATCTCTCCTTTGTACATCTTATTAGAGCCCTGTTCTTTTGAATTTATGAAAATTCTTCCTTCAATTTCCTTTTGGGAAAAAATAAATTAGTCTACTTTTTAGTATTAAATCTGCATTTAGATATTTGGATAGTAGCAATCGTACATTGTACCTCTGTTCCATTGTCAGAAGATAAAGGACCTATTGAAGCCTTCATCTTGACTAATGTGCAATTGTTGTTGTCCTTTGAATTTGAATTAACCTGTTTAGTTAAGCAATCATAGGAACTAATGATGCTCATTAAATTATAAAAAAGCAATGTTTAATTATAGAAAAAAGATAAGTGGTAAGAAGGAGAGAGAACTATGGCATGTTTCTAGATTTCATTCAAATGAAGGAAGAGTTTTACACCCGATGTAGATGAGAGTACCCAGACATGCATTATAGACATCTATATTAATATTGTCCAACATGATAAACTGAATCACAGACTGCATGTTACTTAGCCTCTATCCATATAATAACGTTGGACATAACGAATGCAGAAGAAAACAATCACAAAATAAAAGCACACTTGAATTTTCAATGACAATTTTTTCCATTGACTACTGCTCCATCAAAAATGTTCTAAGAATTGAAACGTACCAATTTATTTTGTCTCACGATACGATGTTCAAATTCTTCCATTACTTTATTCAACAATGATTCCACAAGCTGCAATAAAATTTAATTGCCACAACACTAATAAATGGGACTTATTTTTAAAGAATAAATAACAATGCTTTCTGGAGATATTCAGCAAGCTTTACCGTAGGAAGTTCTTCAGGCTTCTTATTTGATAAAGCAGCATGGACAAGCATATTTAAAGGACCAGAAGTGGTCTGTTGCCAATGAAGACTTTAGTGAAAAGTGTAACCATTCTACCTGCTTAGAATTTATTAGTCTTTCAATTACTAACCGTTTCACTAGATTCCGCAGAGACATCCCCATCAAATAAATGCTCATCTCGTAAATGATCACTGTCACTCATAGATTGACTTCTTAGCAATGAACTCTTTGAATTCTCTGAATTTTTCCGCAACAAATGCTTGCCTGAATTGGATGGTTTAAGGTTTGCACTAGATCTCCAAATACCATGACCACCCATTCGTTTCCACTCAGCATAGCTCTTGAGAGAAAGAACACAATCAATAATCCTAGCACTCTTGCCTCCCTAGAGTTCAAGCAAACAGAGTAGAAAGTAAGAACCAGATAACTTCAAAGCTGATTTAGTTAATGATTGTAGTTTTCCACCAGGAATCAGTGTTACAATATCCATAAGTTTAGTAGAAATATTCAATATTTTAAATACCTAATTTTAACTTTAACATAGAGAAATATCATTGCTTTCTGAGAGAGAAACCTCTACTTTAAGAGTTCCAAACTCCACCTGTTCTAGGTCAGATGCCTCAAAGGTGGGCAGGCCCATTTCTTGTGCAGATACAAGGAAGTTCCTCACGTTCTCAAAATACTGATATGCTGAGAGCGCTGCACCATCTGGTTGTTGAATTGTATCTCCAGGATTGGCAACCACCTGGATAAGCAATATCTCTTAGACTAAGAAAATCGCAGTGGAGAGAAGAAAAGGGCATTGAACACATCGAGGGAGTCTAGAACGCGGACTTACTTTTGGAACTGCTCCGGGTTGAACCTTGTTCAGAGCATTACAGAGGATTATCCCATTCCTCAATCCAAGCCTAAGCTCTTCCTCCGAAGGCTCGTTGGGCAAATCTTTTGCGGCTACAACACCCACTACCATTCTCAGCCACTCGGCTGCCTCGTTCCTCCTCGCCGCTGCCATTATATCGAACAAAACCCTCTAATTTGAATCATCCGTCCGAACTCAAGCGAAACCATTTATCACACAGGAAATTTGTTGGGAGAAAAAAAATTCTACGAGAAGCAATTAACAACATAATTCTGCACAATCTCCCTCGAAACAAGCGAGTACAAGATAGTAACAGTAGTTATAGATTTACCCGCTTCCTGGGCCTTTCTGGAGGCCAAATTGGTATCGCTAAACCTAGTTCTGTGCCCCTTCAAGACATCTTCAATCACCGAAGCTAGCGACACAGACACAAACCCCTCCGACGCCGACGCCGACGCCATTGCCCACGACACGTGATCCACGGAACTTCCGACGACGTTGAAGATTTCGAGATCGACGGAGGAGAAGAGGAAGGGAGAATCCAATTCCTCCTCCCACTCCCGTGGCCTGCTTTGCGAAGCGGAGACAGGAAAGGGTCCTGAACCTTGCAGTGCTCGCTTCCGCTGCCGCTTCGAGTTATAACTACTCTTCTTTTCCAGCCTGCCTTAATACTTTATAAATTCCGAAACTAGTTGGCACCAAATTGCAAATTCTGCATTCTCCAATTCACCTTACGAGGGCCTTTCCCGAAAATTTAAAAAGTAAAGGGCTGTACGTGAGAACGATTCGTTGCATTTATTAACGTGGCCGTGGTGGTGTCAACCGGCGCATGTCGCTCCCCGGTCTGACCCACCACACCGGAGCACTCCCAACGTTCAAAAAAATTCGAAAGTTCCCGTCCGAGCCAAAACGAAAAGTGGCTCGGATCTTTTTTTTTTTTTGCTTTTTGTAATAAATATTAAATCGGTGAACCCGGTTCAGTCGAAGAGACAGGCGGTCCATTTGCCATTTGGTGGTGTGATTTCCCTCGATAGCCGCATGCGGACGGCAATACGCGGATATACATTATGAAACGCCGCATGCGGGAATTTTAACAAATGGAGTGTACAACATTTCCCATTTGGCAATAAATTTAATGTAATATTATTTTTTTTGCATGATTGAAATGGAATCAAGTGAGTTTATTAGTCCCATATTTTATTATAATATTTGAATGAATAATATAATAGTTTATTAATTCTTTAATTGACATAATAGGATAGTTTTTATTTTATTAATTTTATCCTAAAAAATTTCTTTATTTCAAGACAAACATCTCCAACATAATCTCCTACTAACAAAATATAGAGAAGTATTACACAAACTCTCTCTCGCCTTAAACTAATTGATCATTAGATCATTTGAACATACAAAAAAAAAGAATATAAATTCTATGGAGAGGGTAAGGCCAAAAAAGACACCCCTCTATGGTTAATTTCACAAAGGGCCCTCGATAAAATTTACCTTCCACAAAAGCCGGTTCATATTCATAATCATGGCGATGGTGGGAGAAGCCTCACTTGTTTGCAATGATAGTGATAACACTTTAGCATGCACAATGAGAATTGAGTTTGCATTTAGCTAATTGGCTAAAGTTGATTGAAGAAACGAAACTAAATGAATAAATATATATAAAAAAATCATAAAAGTCGACCCCTAAATCCCCTTGATTGGTGGTGGATTATCATAGACTATCCTTTCGCCTAACCACATGCCTCCTCATCATGTTCCTTCTCCTTTCGTTCGGCTATTAAACTTGAATCTCTTTGATTTGTGAACAAGGATGAATAGAAGCAACATAACAAATGTAAAAGATAGCACCTCATTATGTAATTGTAAAGCGGTTGAAGATGGACAGCTCTACTCTTCACCAAAAGCTACAAAAGGTTATGAATTCATTCTTCTTCTAATCGAAGGAGAAGCGAAAAAAGAGTAAGAAATAAAAGATTTCAATATTGAATTGGGAAGTCATAGATTGATCTTTGTTATGTAATCATGGTGCTTAATTATGTCCTTGGTAGAGCATTTGATGGGTTATCTATTTAATTATGTTATTTTCTCTTCTTTATGTGTGAGTAACAATTAGATGATTTTGCAATTTATATAAATGACGTTTACTAAAAGTTTTTTCTAATTGTAAAAACAAAAACATTGTTTCATTTCCATTGATTTTTTTTAAAGTAAAATTATAAAATTTGATGAATCAAACAAAACTCTAATATTAGTAATAGTAGCAAATAGATGATTTTTCTTTAAAAATAATATATATTTTAAAAATACCATTTAAAATTTCTATTCATATATATAATAGGACGTGATGCAACGATAAAAGATAAGGTTTTTTTTTCAGTAAAAAATAGAATTCATCATTTTAACAATCTCACATAGTCATTTTCAGTAAGATAAAATATTATTTCAACTTCGTCGAGATTCGACATTTGCCTACTCTAGTAAATATAGTAACCAACTCAACTATACCTCAAAAGTTAAAGTTATTTTTCATATAATAAAATTTTAAATAATAAAAATTGAATATCTAAATTTTAAAAAATCATTATTTTCTTATTTTGCCCTAAACTTTCCATTTTTAGATAGTTTGTCTCTCATACTTTAACAAATTATCTCAAATTGGCCCTTGCAAAGTACGATTTTACTTTACTACTGCTACACGTCACAGCCACCCTGTTTTGGCTCCAACCGGATCTGAATCGGATCTCGCTTCCTCCCCTTCCATGGCAGACCGCGCCGTCGCAGACCCGTCGCAGAAGCCCTCCTCCTGTCCGCCGCCCGCCGAGGCGGCGAGGCCATCGAAGGGCGGCGACCGCGACTTTCTCCTCCACCTCGAAGCTTATCTGGCCCGCCGCGACGGCGTCGACAAGCTCCTCAAGATCTCTCGCTACGCCGCCAAGATCGCCCTCGCCGCCCCCTCCTCCCCGCTCCCCCCGGCCCTCGCTCCCCGCCTCAAGTCCTTCGAATCCAGCGTCGGCCTCAGCCGCAAGGCCTTCCGCCTCGGCAAGTTCGTCCAGGATCTCAACGCCTTCCGTGCCGCCGCAGGCGGCGCTGCCCTCTCCCGCCGATCGCGTCCTCGCCGCCGTCGCATACGGCGGCGAGGGCCTCTACTATTTCGTTGAGCAGTTCGTGTGGCTGTCCAAGGCCGGCCTTATACCCTCCGAGTACTCCCGGCGGCTCCAAAAGATCAGCGCTTGGGCGGAGCTTATTGGCTACTTTGGCAGCGTCGCCCTAAAGGCACGAGAAGTACGAAAGATCCAATCTTCGATCCAATCGAGGATCAACAGCGCGAAACCTGGAGAGGGCGACGAGGAACTAAGGAAACTGAGAACGAAGCTATTGCTGAAGCAGCTCTCCATCGTTCAAGACCTCGCTGATGGACTGATGGCGCTCGGCGACGTCAGGGATGGAAAGGACTTCCTCTCAAACACTCTACTGATGGCTTCGGCAGGACTCCTTTCGGCACTCATCAGCACTCACAAGAATTGGACTTCTTGCTAAGGTAGTCCCTCTCCATTCCTCTCAGAATAAACAAGCTGAATGCATTACTAGTTCTGCTCTTTGTTTCACTTTTTTAGCTGAATTCAATAGATGGGATTCAGTTCTACTGCTATAATAATCAATGAAAAGGAATTGGCTTATAGAAGAAGGTGGATTGATAACTGAATTTGGAGTAAGGAAACATTCTTGATTACTTTGCTTATTATGGATTTGTGCTCTCTACAGAGCAGAAACTTGGTTAACTAGGAAGTAGTATTTAGATCACTTGAAGATTGCTCGATCAGTAGTGGAGCCATTAACAATGTCTGTATATGCATTTTCAGATACATCCACTTCTGTTCTTTGTCGATGAAAGCAACACAGTTGTTCATAGGATGCATCTTTTTGTGTCTTCTATCCAAGTTAAGTGACCCTAAAGCTCATGAACCTTGCCGGATTGAGTTTACCTCTTCTTATGTTCCATTCTGGCTAGCTTCTTCAATCTTGACATACTACCTTTATAGTACATCCCTAAAGAGAGCTATTGGATGGCCCAATTTCATCTTCAGTGTTTGGTTGATTGTTGCTCCTTTATCATCTTGAAAAAAATGCGACTCATCCATCAAGGAGAATTCAATGAACATTTAGTTCATTTTAAATTCGACCTTATCAAACAAACTTGAACACCACAAAGTTTGACTTGACTTGACACTTTTACAGTCCTAGTCCTAGTGTTTAGAAAGCTAATTTAGGGTCTTGAAGGCTTTTGTAGCAAAAAGGTTGACTGAGATAATAATTGTATGATATGGTTCTTATACTACTGGATTAGTCGGTTACTGGTATATCGATTTATCAGTTGTTCTAGCGAGCAGGCAATATTCGAACTGACTTTGTCTGAGTTATGAATTCGATTTCGAAGAAAGTATGAAGTGCCAACAAACTAGAGGAAAGAGCAAATTTATGTGCATAGTAAGCTAGAGTGAATTTGTTTAGGAGTTAGTATTCGATTAAAACCAAATCGAATCTAACCGAATTAATCAAAATCGAACTGAATCAAATTTTTTTAAACGAATCGAACCGACCGAATTTTTAAATAAAAACTGAATAAACCGAACCAAAAACTTAATAATTCAGTTTTTAATCGAATTAATCAAATTATTTAAATATTATAAAATTTTATCAATTAGTTAAGAATTTATAAATTTAATTTCTTAAAATTTTATAAATTATTTTTTTATTTTAATTAATTTGATTTATTCGAATAAAATATTTTAAAATCGAAATCAACTCGAATTAATCAAATTAATTAATTTTTTTAAAAAATAACTAAAATAATCGAACTGAATTTTTAAATTTGATCGGTTTGGTCCGTTTATTCGGTTTAATCCAATTTTGCCCACCCCTAAATTTGTTGTTAACTTGTAGATTAAATTGTGGCATATGATTCGCAACAAATTTCAATCCTACTGATTTAATAAGCGAATTAAAATTTATAATTTGCATATGATGCATTTATGTCAACGGGATAAATCAGAAGGAAAAAAAAATCTGTCATCATGATAAATGAAAAAAAAAGAGAGGAGTTTCCAAAATAGAAAACCCACTCATCATTAGTCCTCGGTCATCGAGTCACGCACGCCACAGCTGCGTTGAGAGTAAGAGCATCTCTAATAGTTAGAGTTCCAAATAAACTTTTTATAATTTTCAACATGTCATATCAAATACATAAAAACTTACTTCTTATTCAAAAAAATCTTCTTACAAACCTCAAACTTCATTATTAACTCCATTCACATGATTGATTTTGAGGAAAAAGTAATTTCGAGGAAAAAAGCAGCTTTGAATTTTCACTATCACTCTCAAACTAACAACTTCAAATCTTACATCGATTAGAGTTTTTTTTTCATAAACCTCTTTAAAAATCTTGCATCGAAGATGTCTCAAGTCAAAAGAGCTCTCTTAGTTTTTTAGAATGAACTGATATATACACTTTGATTTTTATCTAAAGAGTATTCCATTCTATCAATAATCTATGAATAATTATTCAATTGTTCTTCAATATTATTTTTATTATTATTTTTTATTTAAATTTTGAATCATTTTAATAATTATAATTTCATCTAAAATTTATATTATTGTAATTATGATTTCATAGTCGTTATAATTGTTCGATGAATTTAAAATTTAAATGAGAGATTTAGATGGGGGATAATAATGAAATAATATAGAAGGATAATTGAATAAATAAAATCGATGGAGAGGGAAAATCAAAATGGATATTCCATGATTTGGAAAATAAAAAAGGACGTCTTTTTTTTTTTTATAATTTTTTGCCCTACAACAAAACACCTCTCCCACACACCGCACTTCTTCTTCGCATTCTACTCACCGCTTCCCTGCCTGCAGACACACAGACAGACAGAGACTTTTGGCTTGCCACCTCCACCTCCAAATTCGTCAGGAAAAAAATTACAAAATAAACCAACCTCGTACTTCCACCTCCACCTCCGATCGCAACGACCGACACCCACCGCTCCGCCACCACGCCTCCCTCTCGTCCGCCGCTTATCTCCCCACTCCCGTTCCTTCCTTCCTTTCCTTAGCTGCACATTTTTTTGCTTCCTGCTTAAGTAAATGGTCGGCTATTTCTACCCCCACCGGGCATTCCTGGCTCGCCCTCCACCACCAGGGCGGCGCCGTCCCATGGAGGCTTTCTTCGACTCCTGGCTAACTCACCTCGACCGCCTCCGGACCGAGCTCCTCCACGGCGTCACCCACCGGCCCGACCTCATCCCCCACGCCGTCGACGCCTTCCTCATCCACTACCGCGACTACCGCGGCGCCAAGGCCCGCCTCGCCGACTCCGACCTCCTCCGCGCCGTCACCCACCCGTGGCTCACCCCCTTCGAGCGCACCTTCCTCTGGATCGGTGGCTGGAAGCCCTCCCTCGCCTTCCGCCTCCTCCCCGGCCGCTGCCTCCTCGCGCCGGACCAACGCACCGCCGTCGAAATGTTCCGGCGGGAGGTCGAGCTGGCGGAGCACCGGATCTCGGAGGACATGGCTGGGGCGCAGGAAGCCATGGCCGGCCACGCGGTGCTCGTGGCCATGAGAGCCAGACTCCTCTACGCCAACGGGAACGCGTGGGAGGCGGCCGTGGACGAGGTGTCGGGGGCGCTGAGGGCGGTCGTCAACGCGGCGGAGGAGCTACGGGACGCCACCCTGCGGCGACTGGTGGAGATCCTGACGGCAGCACAGACGGCGGAGTTCCTAGCCGCTGCTGTGGAGCTCAGGCTCCGGGTGAGGCGGTGGGGTTTGCGACGCAATGAACGTCAGTTCGCTTGAGATAGATGTGCGGTGACCGACGGTGATCTCTAGTTACCTAGCTATATATATAAGCGTAGTAGTAGTAGTAGTAACTGGTAGCCTGCTTCGATCGGGTAGTTACTAAATAAGATAGAGCAATAGATCGAGCTGTAGTCGTCCGTTTACAAAAAAAAAAAAATAATAATAATAATAATAATAATCGGAAAATTATGTTATAGTTAATTATGGGTTTTTGATCCTACAGCCAATCAAGCACATAAAGACTTATGTTACATATATACAGGAGAAAAAAAAATGCTGAAAGAGCAAGTACACCAGCTTCAATTTTCCCCAACCGTGCAAATTATCAGAATTATATTACAGATTAAATTACTACCTAAGGTGTGTGTTATTTCAGACGAGCCATATCCATCTAGCATAGGCCAGTTTCGTGGGGGATTAGTCATTGATTAATTTAATCAATCAACGAAGAAGAATCTTTACTCGTCGGATGGATAAACTAATAATAATAATAATCAGAAAGACCTCGTGCTTCGTTGTTTTCAATTCGCAGATAAATGAATGAAGAATCTCATTTCACAGAAGAGAAGTGAAGCCTGGCTTAATACTAATTAACCTTCTTTTGATATTATTTTTTTTCTTAAGCACAGCGTAGAAATGCTTACTGTATCGCTGAATTGAGGTGGAAAGGTAGGAGGAGAAAGGGAGCTTCAAATTGATGACAGATTTGGGAAACTGTAAGCTTCCAGATCAAAGGGCAAAGGGGCTTTTGCTTATGCATCTCTCGCCTTCTGGATGTGAAAATAATAAATAGATAGTTGATGACAAAAATTGTACGTGGACATGAAAATGTAGATGAAAAATGCTTGTTGCGATGTGATCATGGTACGTTGCACAGCAATTGGATGCGGTCAGAGCAACACCGAGCTGGAGAATCTGTCCAATCAATAAATGGATATGATGAACTAACTTCAGGCAAGGCAACAAAATCACATAAGCAGATTCATCATTGTGAGTTGTATCTGCAACAACACAGTTCTAGTTTGAAGCTATGGCAAAATAAAATATATTTAAATTCTGATGACTGAGACTATATAGATGACAGCACCATCATCATTGTACATCCCCAAGTTCCATCTTCACAAGTTTCTTGTAAAAGACACGATCATCTCTCGCTGAATTACTTTCCAGGAGAGCACTTTGCACCAGTTCCTAGCATACAGAAAAGGTTGGTTGAGGATGCAACCGAGATTATGCACAACAGAAAAACAAAATGAGGAAAAGAATTTCCCATTAAAAATACGTGTAAATGTGGAATTAGATGATACTAACCTTGACATGCCTGTTAGACATGAATTTGCCTAAGTTGTGCAGAATGCACCTTAAATCTTGAACCTGCAATGGTAAATATACAAAAACAAATTGAACCAACCAACCATGAGAAGGAAAAAAAAGATTGAAAGCAAGTAAAATGATCTTGCTGAATTACCTTGATGTATCCCACTCTGTTTTTATCAAAATATCTAAACGCCTGCAAATGAGGACATGCCCATTGTTATCATGAAAACAACGTACCAACCAAAATGACCAAAAATTTCAACAAAATGAAAATTCACTCACCTCCAAAAGCTCCTTATCCACCACTCCATCCACTTGTGATGCTTCCTTGACAGTTTTTACAGAAACTTTTTCGTCCTTTACAGAATCCGTCCTGTCATCATTCTGTTTATGATCCTTCACGACTGCTTCATTGTCATTTGCAGCCTTATCGATGCCAGTTTTGTCAGTATTACTTTCCTTCATAACCACAGGATCTACATCCATCTTAACATCAACTTCTGACTCAGTTTCTACTCTTAGATCAGTATTATCATCCTGTACATATTCATAGAATTATAAAAACTCAAAAATCAAAGAGACAGTAATGTGAAAGAGTATTGCAAATCTGAGGGATCACTGAATAGTGTTTTTTCCATACTAAATTTAAATATGCAAAAAGCACCCCTTTTGGAACTCGATTAGGATTCCCACAAAGTACACAGATGTGCATCTATTTTAACATTCAAAAATTAACAATGAGCTTAGCTGATATCTACTGTATTGCAGTCTTCATGATATTCAAATGTTTTGAGTAACCAGCATGAGACAAATAGGACTGCGAAAAATGAATCAAACCTCCAACACTGGTACCCAAAGTAGTGTTGTACCATTTTGGCAAACCAAATAGATCTTAATGCATGCCATCATGGGAACCAAAGGAATCCAGTAGTTACTTAACAAGATAAATGAAATATCAAATCAATAAGAATGCTTATCTTTTGTAACTGATGATTCTGAATGTAAAGCTCAGTATACCAATGCTACCAAGGCCTATGCAAAGAGACACATCAACTTAAAAGGTGTGCATATGTTATGCATGCCAAAGATGGAAAAAAATACTTCAGCCACATTTGAATCTAAAGCGTTCAATATTGGTTGTGGATAAAGAAAGAAGTCTGAGAACATCAAAATTAGGTCATCTCATTGGGTTGGGAACTTATCCCATAGATCAACAGAAAAAAATAAACAATCAGAACAAAATCCTATAGGGTAACTAGGCTAGAATGTTCTAGGGCTTTGCTTCACATGATCAAACACAAGAATGGCACAAAGTAAAGAAAGCATTAATTATAACTCAATGAGAGGAATGATAAACATTAATCATAGCTTGCCTTTTGAACATCATTTGATATAGAATCATCATCAGCTTCCTCTTCATCATCTATAATTTCTTCTGGATCTTCATCCTCATCTATCATATCCTCATCCGTTGCCTTGTCTTCAATTTTAGCTTCATCCCTTCCACCTGAAGAACCATCTATGCCACAATTTTCAGGATCTGTTTTGTCAGACACATCTTCCTTTGCTGATTTTGTAGACTCACTAACAACGTTTAAAGCTTCATCTTTGTCTTTGTTAGATGTACCCTCCTTTGCAACAGGAGGGCTATCATCAGTTTTTGGACGTTTGGTGGGCGATTTCTCCTTTTCAGAAACCTTCTCGAGTTTTTCATCACGTTGTCTTTTCCGATTATTTCTTTTCAATATATATCTTTTATTCAATTTCTGAATATCAAAAAATAAAGATAGTTAAATTAAATAGCAAGGCAACTCAACCAACAAAGTAACACATTTACATTATACCTCAAGAAAAGACAATATATGATGGCCCATCTCAAACTGAAGCATTTCATTGAAGGCCTCGGCAAACAGGGAAAGCTGCAGAAATCCACATTTAAAATGGCACATAAGACAAAAATCATAATTAGTGCAGATAAATAGAAAATTCTTTTGCATATTTATTATGCTTAGCTAAAAATAAGCAAAGGGTAAACAGATATGATTCTGTTACGACATAAGCACAGCAATATGCATTGATAGATTAAATTGTGTATTTTTCAAGGACATGTTCACAAACTTATGCACATCAAACACGCATTTCATAGAAATATATCTACCAGCAAGGATATAAACACTGGTTTATTTCATGGTATATCATTCAGTTTGTAATTCATGTTTTAGCCAGTGATGCTTATTGCATGAGCATGTTAAATAGCACAACAAAGCATCATGACTAATAAGGCATTCGGCATGCCTCAGAAAAGACTAGAAATTATTATATAGTAGTTAATGTAAACAAACCTCAAATGATGATTCTTCTATGTCTTTATCACTATAATCTAGAAGTCCATCCAATGAGAGGGACACAGAACGAAGCTGCAGAATCAAAAAAAAATTGTTAGGCAAGTTGGTTCAGGCATTCTGAGAGTGAAATATAAACAATGCAACTAAACATACTTTGGATCCCTTGCTACGATGGGATTTCATAATCAATCCAGGATGCTTAGGGGGTTCTCTAGAACCTCCTTTCTCTTTTTCTTTGCTAGACTTTTGGTGCAGCTCCTGCTTTCCATCTCTACTCATCTCTTTTTCATCTTTTTTTCTCTCTTTTCCATCTTGCCCACCTTTTTTAGAGTCTTTTTCTTTCACATTTTCCAAACCATTGACACTCTTTGAGCTTCCTTTATCTGGGATGACATCACTATCAACTGATTTAGTTTCCTTTGTCTTATCATTTGTCATTGTTATTTCATTCAACTGATCCTTGTTAGGAATATTAGATCCCTCTGTTGTCTTTTTCTCAGGAGTATTCACTTCAACTGCTGTTTCCTTCTTTTCCAAATCACCTTTTACATCTTCCTTAATTTCTTCAGTGTTTTTGTTTGCATTTGCATCCTTAACTTTCTGAGTGGAAATTTTTCTTTTAATAACTCTTCTGATGATTTTCCTTTTTCCAGGTATCTTAACTGCTGCACCATGTCCACTGGAGCCTCCATCATGTTCTTTCTTCACTACTTCTGTTCCATCCATGATTGTTGACTCATTTTTAGTTTTCCCTTCAGTTCGGGCTTCAGGTGAATTAGCTTTATCTTCCATAAGTGGTGACTTATCAAGAGTACCTTTTGTGACAATTGTTGTTGTCATAGTTGCAGGGTTCTGTGGATCAGCTGAAATTGTATCTACTTTATCAGAATTGCCATGTTTATTTTCTGTGTTTTCATTTTGCATATCCATATTCACTTCCTGCTTGGTGATACTGTCAGCGCCAGCAATAATTGCTTTCTTACCAACAGCCTTTCCTTTCACTACCTTCTTAACAATTTTCCTTTTGGTTGTTTTTTTAGTCTCAGCTGACAGCTCAACAGAACCTTCTTCACCAGTCAAATTCTCGCTAGTTTTACTTTGTCCACCCACAACAACATCATCTTTTCTTTCTGTATCAGCTAATGTAAGTGTTTTTTCTTTCTGTTCAGATGGAATTTTATTGGATTCACCAACTTCAACCTTGGACTGGTCATTACTTTTCACATCAGCGGCCTCATCCTTAACCAAGTTGTCTTCAGATTTCAGTGTTCCAGCAGAGTTATTGTTCACCATTTTGCTTTGAACTTTTTCCCCTGCATATGTCAATAATGATATGCATAAACGATGCACTTCTATAAGAATGGCTAAAATTACGAGGGAAGAAAATCCTTGGACTTACCTTGCCCAGATTCCTTCTTTTCTGCAGGTTTCTAGAATAGATGTTAAAAGACAAAAAAAAAAAATCATAATTTAATAGGGTTCTTGGATGAATTAATGTATAGGAAAAGCAATGGAAAAACAGATTTGAGAGACAAGGAGAAAATAAACCTTCTCCTTTGAAACTCGTTCCCTCTCAGCCATCTCCTTCTTATATGCCAGCCACTGCCCTCGCCACTGATCCAATGATGGAAGGCATTCCGACAGGTTTGGCACATACAACACTGTAACTTCCTTGTGGCTAAAAAAACCATCCTTTCCAACCCTATCATAGTGTATCTAACAAAAGTACATAAAAAAGATCTCAAATTATCATAGAAATCATAAAAGAATACCTTCGAGCCTACAAGATTATATGAAGAACTCAGCATATGCATTAAAACAAATGTAACTTTCTGATTAGTTTAGTCAAGGACACAAGGAGCATATAACTAGACTAAGATATGCAAATATAAAACATTAGAAGTAAAATTTGGTAGATGCAAAGATAAAAATAATAATAATAAAACCATGATTGGACCACAGAACCAATGGCAGATTCTGCAATCTACATGCAACTTTGCTTTCATTGGTAGATAACACAGTATGCACTTCACTGTCGCATAAAAAGTAAGTGTGAAGATGTAATAGACATGTATGCATTTTAATCCAAGTAGTGGTATATATATTAAATAATGTTAACTACTAAAGAAACACTAGAATACTGCCTCTAACACAAGCTAAGCCATCATAGAATTAAGTCACAATCAGTTAAAGTCAGACCGGACCTGCATAATCCATCCCACTGAAGTCCCTACTCAAGCAACCAGGAGAGCTGGTAGGTTTGATACCTTGTTGAGCTACAGAAGGGGCAAGCCAAACCCATCCCAAATTGAATATTTATTTGGGATGAACAGCCCCTTCTCTCAAGCAAGGTGGAATTAAGATGCAGACTAAGCACTGACAAAATAAGTAACAAACTCAATGAGTGATTTTTCAAGTAAATTTCTGTGTTTCAGTATCATTTCCTTCTGAATAAGAAATGTTAACTGCATAATTCAAACTAAGAGGAAGGTTAATAACAGGCTCAGTGAGATTTCATTAGGCTGGTCACTAAGAAGACTTGGAAGTGCAAGGCTACAAAACAAATAAAGGTCCACAACTTATCTGTGTAATAAGTTTGCCTTGTCTAATAAGAGTGTAGGTATTCTTTTCATTGTGCATACAAGATCACTTGAATTGGTATTTTAACCAAGTACAGAATCAGTGGGACCAAGTAAATAAATTACCTATAATAGTTTGCGCTTCATTAGCTCACCAATTAAAGATGAGGTTTTAACTGATCAGATTCTAATGCATAGGGGGAAATTTGATGTAAATAGAAATAATAATGAAGCATCTAAGAACAATTGGGGTCCAAACATGAATAAATGAAGCACAACTTAATGTCCATCTACAGCTCAGATTGTAAAAAATCAATCACATCTAATCAATGATAATAATGAATTGGCCTTATGAATTGTCCATCTACAGATGAGATTGTATAAAATCAATCACATCTAATCAATGATAATAATGAATTGATTGATACTAGTTTCCCTGGAAATATATTGGCCTTATATAAGCAAACTTGTTCATCAAATTTAAATGCAGGATAACCCAATTAATAAATCCAACAAAAAATAGCAAAAGTCAGAAAATCTTGTCCATGTAATAAAGAAGAAAAAAATAAAAATTTGCACAATGATATTCAACAGACAACTTTCCAAAAAAGGAGGGGTAAGAGGAGACCTAGAAGGCTACATGTAAGTATTTGAATAAGACACAGCAATCTGTATGCTCAGATTATATTAGGAAACAATATGCTGAAGTCAGTCGCTAAGCCTCGCTATCCTTACCATATAAAATAATTGCATTTTTCAAATGAATTAAAGAGATGTCAAATCATCTAGAAAGAATGGGGCAAAGGATATATTAGATAACAGAGAACAATGAACTTTTCTTGCAGGTCACCACAGAATAGATTGAATTGATATTAAAATATTCCTTAGGGCATTGTATCAGAACAACATACAAGCAGAAGTTTTGCAAACAAAGTATGAATAAACTTACCCCATAAGTGCACAAATGTCATACAAATAAAGAAAAAATAGTAAAAATGAAATTCAAAATACAGACATGTACCTCAAGGAAACGATTCCAATGATGGCAGCAATGTAGGTCAAGTTGAGTTAAATGTTTGACATGTCTGCGGGAGAAAGAGTGCTTCATAGATCAATTATGACTCACAAATATAGGATGATAAACCATACTAAAACAAATTCACAAGTAGCTTGCCTGATAGCTGTATGAATCAAGGAAGAATCATCAACTTGCATATCCCCATCAGAAGTCATATGTGATGGACCTCCAATTGCCAGAAAAGAATGATCTTTCTTCATAATAGCAAACTTCAAGATGTTGTTAATATGCACTGGCCTCTCATCATTGTCTTTACCAAAACACAACTCATTCAAAGCTTCAGCACTGACTCCACTCATCAAGATAACCTGAAAATAAAAATAACATGCAAATAAGATCATAAATACAGAACCAGTTTACAATATTTCTTTTAAAAAAAACTTTATATAATTTTATTTTTACAGATCTGCTTGCACATTTTCTTTGCATTATCACTGAATGTTTAAAGCATTTCTGCTAAATCTAGAAAGGCATTTCTGCTAAATCTAGAAAGGAAGTTCCTTTTGGAAAATGTGCATTTACTTCTCAGAATAATGGAAAGTGTTTTGATCAAGAAGTAGAAGGAAAATTGTGTCTATGGTTATATGGCTATGGAATAGCAAAACATAGAGCAAGCAATAGCCAGGTAATGTAATATTGAAGAACAGAAAAGTACAAGCATGCAATAATAAATTTTGAATTTGGAAGTCTGATAGTCAAGACTCAGATAGGTTTAACATGTTCAGGAGTACACAATTAATTCATGTTTAAAGTGCCAACACATAGAAAGTGTTGTATACAGTTACATGTCCATAGAAGTAACTCAAAAAGAAGGATGTGTAGTTTACCTTCGAGTTCCAAACAGTTTTAACACCCTTGGATTCAGAGGAGTCCAGCAAGAAAACAGGCCCTTTCTCCTCACTTTTATCTTCCACATCCAAGCAACCATGCTCAAAGCTACAGAAATAATATGGTACAATGACTTATTTATCACATTTGCCAGGAAAAGAAAATTAGAGAAATTAGTACTAAATTAACGACAGAAGAATTTTTTGGTCTCAAACCTAACAGGAGTATGAAGAGAAAGATTCAGTGTTTCCCTCGGCCAGTTCACAATAACCTGTGAGATATACAATTGCAGTATCAATGTAAGTAATACAAGAAGAATGAAAAGTTTTGAACCAAGAAATTATATTATTGCATGTAAGTCAAACCTTCGAAAAATCTGCTGATATCACTAGCCTAGGATATCTCTTGCTCAAAGACAAGTGATCTCTTTCAACATCCACCAAGCAGAATGGATAAACCTGCCATCGTTATGTTAATCATTCCATAATATTATCATAAACATTTACGAAATGGATATAACCAATTAATAGTTTCAACTGTGCATTTTACATAGATATGTTGTGTCCACAAATATATTATGTCTTT
This sequence comes from Curcuma longa, assembly GCF_044706935.1. Lineage (NCBI taxonomy): Eukaryota > Viridiplantae > Streptophyta > Magnoliopsida > Zingiberales > Zingiberaceae > Curcuma > Curcuma longa. Next base: position 5,529,386 of record NC_133877.1, on the reverse strand, counting down.
TCTAAGTCAACGCAAACATCAGAGCTTAGCAAATTTGCCAGGACAGAATTCTAATTATGATCACAGCAAAGAAGATGATGAACAAAGGGAATTAAAGGAGACAATAAATTCCCAGGGGAAGAGAGGAAAGGAGAATCCAACATAGAGAATTCTGAATTTAGGTTTTCAATAACTGCAAGTTGGGCTAATAGGATTGCATCAAGTAGACATGTCTGACAATCTAAATGAACGATCGACTATATAGTTATGATTCTATCTTTTACCTTGCAGATGTATTCTCTCTTTTTTTCTTTAACAGGTGAATGATGCCTTCAGTACCAAGAACAAACAGATTAGTTAGATAGCTGCAAATCAGAAGCAGCAGCAAGCAGCAGGCATAAATATAGCAGGAAGATCCACCTATGCACAGCCTCTCGATGTGGTGTTGCTCGACGAACAGCCTTCTCATCCTTTATTAAAGAAGAGCCTCGATGATCTCTAATAGGTCTTGGTGGTGTTCGTTCTCGCCTTGCTTGAAGTGCACGCCTGCGATCTCGTTCCCTTTCCTTTTCACGACGCTCTCGAAGGCGTTCCCTTTCACGTTCTCTTTCACGTTCCCTTTCGCGTTCCCTTTCGCGTTCTCTTTCACGTTCTCTTTCACGTTCTCTTTCACGTTCCCGCTCTTCTCTTTCACGTTCTTTTTCTCTCTCCCAAATCAATTCTCTACGACGTTCTTCCTCCCTTATCTCGAGCTCTCGGCGGTAAGCATGCCTATCATCATTCCTTTCGTCCACCATGGAGACTCCAAGGGCTGGATGTGAACGTGTAAGAACACTAGGTTGATAATTAGACTCATGAGGAGTGCCAAGGATACCCTTTCCTGCAGCATAATCTCGACCAGGTGGCAAACCCACCCCATAAGCAGCATTCAACGATCCTTGGCCATACACAAGGTCATCAACATTTCTCCTGGGAGCTCCCCCTATAATGGAAGCTGTTTGTCCACCATAAGCAGCACCAAAACTAGATAGACCACGCGGATCAGCATCCACCCTTGCACCATAGCCGCTAATTTCTTGTGAATGAGTAGGAAGAGTCCTTGCTGTATAGTATTCATCTTGTCTGCCAGAAATGCATATTCCATCTCAGTGCAATAAGATTCGTAATTTCCACTATTTATAAAGCAGCGAATGGAGCTGCATACAATACCAAATAAGCAAAAGAAGATCGGCGCAATACACCACTAATATCGACCATCATTTTCTTAGTAACACAGGAATCTAATCATACCCACACATAATATTTAAATAGAAATGTACACATAGGAAAACTGAGAAAATAATGGCATTGTCTTATAAGTGCATCAATATACCTTATTTCTGCACCAGATTGCAGTTGCTGAGCTTTCAGCAACTGTTGTCGCAATGATGCCTTAAGAAAATGCACAATAGGATGATCAATATCTGCACCTGCAGAAACAATTCATAAATAGGATAAAAGTCTATAAGCAAGTACCTGGTCCATTCGATCATGCAGTTCAACCTGCAAAGATAGACAGATTTCCAAGTAATTTAAGAACCAAAATCATCAATATCGCTAACATTTAACAAGGTTTAATATGGAACAGGTATTAAGGCACAAAAATAAAAATGAAAACCTGATGACGACTATTGAGAGAAACAGACTCAAGGTATCTTCTTGATGAATCACTCTGCAAATCTCTGCCAGCAAAAGCACCCTGATGTTCACCATAGTGCCTCCTGTCTGCTACACCATAATCAGGATTTTTTACTGAAGAAAACTGATCCCCTTTCTGGGAATATGCATGAGTAGTTGCAGAACCATAGTCATCAGTTGTAATGCCCAAGCCTGATACAAGAGTTCCAGAGGGGAACTTGGATGACTCTGCCAGTGCAGATTGATAAGCAGATTGACCTTGTAAGTTGGATGATGAAACTGTTTCTTTACTACTCACTCCACCAACCTAAACCAGAATGAATATATGCGTCAAATGTTACTGACTCACTCAGGGAAGTCATAATCAAAGTAATCAGACTTATAACAAAAATCTGGTCAAAAACATATTCATGGCTACAAAAAGTTACTCCTGGAGGAATTCAACCGTGCAAACCTGAAGCCAATAAGGCAAATATCAATCAGCAACAACAGAAGAGGTACTTATCCATTTTTTACATTGTATTTTTCATTTTGTGGTTTTCCCCTCATTACTTGTAAACACTGAATTCCACTGTTACATGTATATGAAAAGCAAGAGAAAGAAGTAATAAAAAAGATCCTTTGAATGGTTATAGGCTGTAATCAGAATATGGTGGTCAGTACTTGAAATCACATAATAAAAAGACAATGATAAGTAAAGATAAATTACAAACTGACAAACTTTATTACATTTAGATAGCTCCAAATATTTTGATGTAATGAGCCATTTTTTAAAAAAGTTATTTCTATTCTATGTGAAAACAAAAGTTACTTCTATTCTATGCGGAAACAAAATAGTATACAGAATTTAGATTTTAGAACATGACCTCAAGTATCAGTCACGAGTCATTTTGACCACAGGTTACTCCTATTGTGTTCCAGAAGTACTATTATATAAGATATTATTTCAGAATATAAGATCAAAAAATGTGTCACAAAATCTCAATCCAAAGTTGATACATTTACTATTTTTTCAGTGGAACCTAAGCAAATAATATATTACATGTTATCTCAAGGTAGCTCCTTCCCTCATTAAGTGAGCAATTTTCTTGCATCACATCTTTCCGTATATCTAAAGGTTTATTTTTTAAAAAAAAAAAAAGAAAAAAATGATAGGATATAACATGAAAGAAATTAAATATGTTATGTATCACATCAATTTTCTATGTACTAACACACATTTGTTAACCTAAACCCAAATTTGCACTAAAACAAATAAGCGGCATTCTTTAAGCTACTAGCTATAGATAAAATTAATAAACTAAGTTACAACTTGTTTGCCATGTGCAACAACTTGTTTATGTTTTATGTATTAGTATGAATATGAAATTAAATGTTTAGGTAATGCTTACTATCAGATATTTAATAAAATTAATACTACATTAAGTACATATATTATTCCATTTTACAACATTATTCAATATAAAATATAACTACATGAAAATTTGCAGCAGCATATAATTAGATTAATTTAACTGTATATATTATTAGAAATATGAAATTACTCTTTAGATGATACTAAATTACTGACTATCAAATACTGATCATTAGATGATACTAAATTACTAAATATTATATAATTTTATCAAAATTATTAACATTAATAAAATTATCAAATTTAGCATAAGCACGCAAGTTTGTCCAGAATCTAAGCTAGTACACGTCCAAAAAGGATATCCATGCAAACAATTTACAGTTAGACACTCATAGAAAATTGAAGGAAAGTCGATAAATTCTGTAAATGAACATAACAAGCTTGATGAGAATTATTTTTAACAAACAAGTGACGTGCAACCTTATCAAAGACTATAAAGGACATCAATAGTCCCCCACCAAACCAAAGAAGAGTTATGAGAGATTGGCTTAACTACTGTAAAAATAAAGTTAAAGTAGCATTAAATAAAATAAAAGGGTAAAAGGTCTATTTTGCTAATTAAGGAATCCGTCATATGACCTGTTGCACATTGCTAGCAGCAGAAGAACCATAAACGGCAGCATATGGCCCTCCATATTGTGTTGTTTGTGAAGAATAGGCTCGGTATGAGCTCATATCCGCATCTGAACTGCCAACAGTGTTCCCACTATAGCCACTAGCAGCCTGCAAGATTGAGATCAAATGGAAAGTTGATGATGCATAAAAAAGAAAAACAAATACAAAAATGCATTGGCCAAGGAATTTGAATGCTCGCATGAACTTCCATAAGAGAAAGAACAAGAAAGTATGCTCACGATGTGCCCATATGCCTGGGAGGATCCATAAGGCTGCTGCCCGTAGGTAGGGTTCCCCTTGGAAGGGTACATCTCCTTTCTTCGCTTAGCAAAATAATCCTGCCTCAAGCACAAAATTTCACCTTTTATACCAAAAAATACATATAGGTAGATATTGAGAACCATAATCCATCAACAAAAGCCTAGAAAAATTCTCCCCTCTTAAACCACCATTTGTAGGGTTGGCATGACTTTAACGTTCAGGGAGAAGGATACCTAACCAATCCTCTTTCACAGGACTGCAAACTATAGACACCAGAACAAAGGCAAAACCCTATGTACTGCGTCTTTCCTTATTCCTCCATTCAAACAAAACCTTATCAAGACGAACTTTGTGTTGTCTACACCGAAGAAATCTATCTTCTTAATAATTGGTTAGAGAAGATCAATAAAATTCTTTATAATCATAGGGAGAGCATCAGATCTATCTCTATGATCTCAAACATTCGAGACGAGAAAAAAAGAATAATCTCTAAATAACACGAGAGAGAAAAAAATTGATCGATCGATCGAGAATAAGAGACACTGACCTAATGGAAGAGGCGGACCAGGCGAGATTCCAAATCGATCTCCTCCAGAGGAAGAGGTCGAAAGAGAAACACAGGCCGAGAGTCGGAGAAGATAAAGCGAGGCCGCTTGGAGCCAGGGAACGGAGCCGACGGATGACGAAGAGCAGGAAGAGGGGCGGTAAGGCCCCTTTTATGTACGCGACGCGGTTGCGAGCGGGGCTAGCAGCGCCGTCGAGTCGTAGGAGATCTACCGTCAGGATGCTGCCGCGTGTCCGAGGGTTTCTTTCCTGATGAATAAATCTTTATGTATTGTGGTGGACAACTGTTTGTCCGCTGATTTTATTTATATAAAATTATAATTGTTAATATTTCTTAATATATTTAAGTGACTCTATATAAAGGCATATTAAAAGGCACTGTGTGCATAGACTAATAATCCGGGGTACACTAAGCTCAAGTCAATATGGAATCTCATACAATAATCTATTATAAGTAATTTTATCTTACTTTAAAAAATATAATTTTTGAGAAACGAACTCGTAATTTTTAAATCACACTAACAATAATTTTAATACTGTACCAAGACTCTATTCAAAAGTAAAATACATACTAATTTTAATTTTTCACATCTTTAATAAAAAAAAAAAGTGAAATACATTATCCCAATTACCCCACACAATCAGCCCCACGATTATTTATAAGGAAGTAAATCAAAAAATTATAATTAACCAATACAAAATAGAGCATTATTTCAACTTCATCGATATTTGACCGTTGTTCTACTTCAACAAGTCTACTCCACACTAACCAATTCAATCATACCCCAAAAGCTTTTAATTTCTCACCTCAAGTCATTGGATGAGATTGCCTCATATTATTTAGTTGAATGCTCATATCTTTTGGGCTTTAGACAAGTAATTGAGTTCAAGCCAAAACACTACACACTAGCGTAAGTATTAATAATTGAATCAATAAGCAAAACAGGTCCTATGAATTTTACATGTCGGGCAATGGTGTTCCAATTAGCAGATTGAAACTGCCGTTTTGTGGTTTGTTTGATCGAAAACTGAGGATAAGGATCACACAAACACTATTATACTTTCCTAGGCTGTGAGCCGCGAGGAATGTTTTACAAGCAAACTTCTTGCAGATTGTAGTGCATATGTAGCTTACTTCTCTTGAACTCGTCATAGAGTGTCGATCGGTGTGAATGGCACGGCTTTAGTTCTTGCAACTCGGTATCCTATGAAAACTGAAACACAGAAAGAAACTACTGAGAGCAGCAAAGCAAATGCAGAAGCTGAGTTCCATGAACCATTTGAGGAAGACGAGGAAGCTGATGCAATGTCCAAAGGTAACCAATTGCAACTGGCAGAAAAATGATCAGATTCCCTCCAAGCTTTCCCGCCTGTCGGATACCAGAATGCAACAGCCACCTTGCTGGCCTGACCGATTGTGAATTGAACATCCTGCAACCGAGGAGCACATGTGATTGTCTTCTCGTTGGAAACTGAAATTTGTAACCAGAAACACTATTCGAATTTAGAATGATAAAGAATGCTCAGCAGAGGGAATTTGGATACTTGTTGGAAATGGTCCATCGTCCTCAAGGGTCTTGAGAATTCAAAGAAATAAGTACCCTTTTCACCATCTTTTCCATATGGACTGTCATCTTCGATCAAACCTGGACAAAGACAATAAAAAAAAATGAGGGAGCTAGGAACTTAAGCAAAGCAACATAAAATTTTGCTTAACAGAGTAAATTTTATAGACAGAGCCACATTCTTGTCATGCTCAGAGATAAAAGAGTCCTGTGTTTCTGACTAGTGTAGGTAATTACGACGTTAATTGTCAAGTACAAATCCTGTCTTAGAAGATGACAAAGCCCGACCTAATACTATAATAAAGTCGTTAAATAAACGAGAATGAAGCTCACATAAAACTGAAAGAGCTACAACAAAAAATATACTAAACGACACACATATATGAAAGTGGATCTGCATGCAATAAATCATGCATATCATTCACATTGCATATCTTAGCTCAAAAAGCTATTCTTCATTCTGCAATATCTACATACTAATCCCTACTATAGTCATGGTTATTGTTCACCAAAACTTGTATTTTTACCCTATCTACTTGTAGGGAGTTTTGCCATAATCAGATAGGGTAGTCCGGTATACAAAGCTTCCGTCAATACGGATCCTGAAGAAGGATAGAACCACATTGGTTTCTGATGTTTCTGCACTAATTTAATCTGACAGAGTTTTAAGAGAATTGACAATAAACAAATAGTCAACCATTAGCAAAAGTATAAAAACTTTTCCAATTTATATCTTGATTTGTTTGAAAAGTAAAATCACCATAATCATATGGATCTTTAAATTTACTTGAAGATTCCTGAACCCAATCTCAAGTTTGATCTGACATGTCTTTCCACAAATGATTTTGTCCTCTCTTGTTTTCTTAGCTCCGGTGTTTGAGAACCACTCCTAATACTAACTACACATGATGACCCTTGTCCAGTATTGAACAGCAGATGAATCTGAAATGGACTGATCATATTCTGAGAGAACATAAAATTTAACCTACTAATCCATTTGTATGCCACTAAGCCTCATAATCTAACGGTCGAATCATGCTATCAATTATGTATCTCTATAATGAATCAGAGGTCTGGCCATGGGTTCTGAAATTGTAACTTTGTTCTACACAAGCCAGGACTTTATCAAAACATGTCTAAAAAAGTTATTCAATAGGGAAAATAATTTCCAGTTTCCACTACTGAAAGGTTAATCAAGTTGATATGCATATATTGTAATGGCTCTTGGAGGATCTGATACACCATGTGCTACCTGTGAAACAGACATCTTCAATAGGAAAACTAAAGCTCAATTGTGGATCTCACAAAAAGGTTACTAAAATACACTATCATGACAAGTGGACAAATAAGAGCTTACCTGAATGAAAGTTTAGACTACTGTGCCACCAGGCTCCTTGCCAATCATTTTGAGCATTTGAAGTATTTGCTGCGATAACAAGGACAATCAAATGAGGGCTTCTTTTGCATAAAGAAAACTTTAATAAAGATACAGTAATATTAAAACTTTGTTATAATTCACTATAGAAGAAGAGACAAAAGTTCTACTACTTTTTGGATGTAAAAAATAAACAAACAAATTTGACAAATTTAATTAACTTGAGCTAACAAAATATATCAGAGATAAATTATCAATGTTGTCAGAAAACTTGGTGAATTAAAGGAATGGTTGACATGGTTTTGCAATAAAAAAAGGGTAGAGATGACGAATGCAAGGCCCATTAATAGGCTTTGAAGTAAGAGAACTAGCATTTAAGAGGACAAGAAAAAACAACAAATATATCCAAAGCAACACAAGAAATGGCATAACTAAGTGGAGCATAGATAATGTCAGATGTATCAACATAAATCTCCAAATCTAAAATAAATATACACTTGATGATGTAACTGAAAAAGCTATAAAGGGGCAGGGGCAGGGGCAGGGGCAGGGAGTTCATACTTAAATTGTCCATTGCCTTTTTTTCTCAAGGCAATATATGGGTGGATTTCATTCACCCAAATAGATTAAAATAAAATCAAATACAAAGAGCAGATATTGACAGCAAGTTTCATTCTATAATCCAAAACAATTGATAATACAAAAGGTAGTTTTTGCCTTGTAATATATCAATAAAATATAATTACCTGAAGGACCAATTCCATCAAGATTTCGGCAATGAGGGTTCCATGCATATAGATCAACTAGGTGACCAAAACTACAAACAGAGAGCATACACAGCTCAGATTCTGGATATCAAGTGAATATCTAGTTAAAATACAAACTGAAATGGATCATTTACCTATCTTTCCCAGTCCCATTTAAGTTGTCCATGAGATTACCACCATATAGCCGCCCAGGAATAGCATTACCCAGCGAAAAGTGCATAATGTCCACTTCATGACCACGGCAGCTTTTAGCAGTGCATGTACCAGGCATGTCAGCACACCCTCCCATCTAATGAAAGAGAGCATGGTTTCACAAGTATATTTGATATATTATATAAATCAGAAAAAAGGCAATTTAGAGAAGTAACGAAGAGAAGTATTTTACAACAAACAAAGTTGATTTTGAAATCAATTTGGAATGTTTATTAAAGTCAGAAAAGATAGAAATGATGCTTTGCGACTAAAAACTCACATTCTGATATGTGGCATTTTCCCCCACTTGAAACATGAGAGCAACAGAAGGACATTGTTTACTGTTTCTGAATTTCCAAAAAAAGGAATAATCAGAAAATATTTCATTCAAATGCATAATGATGAAATTCATAAGATTCTGATAAATTTTCGATGAAATTGTCACAGCGAGTGAAATAGGACAAGAAGACTAAACAAATAGCCATTACATTGAACAATAATCTTGGCATAAAGTAAAAATTAGGAAAGGAGGTCAAATGTTGCTTATTCATGGCGCACACACACAAAATTCACTAAGGATGGACTTAGTAGGTTACACTTTACAGCTTTATTTGATAACCTCGAGAGCCATATAAGACCTCCAACTGCATTGTGAGTTCTGAATATTATGTTAAGAGAAAGAAATAACAGTAAAAATTCTCAAGCTATTTGGGATCAGTAAAAACTAAAAACTTACAAGAACCATTTCCCCTCATAGAAATAACAATAACTGCAACAAGAAAAATACTTAAATACAATGTCCCTCAAATATGTTACTGGCCTGACTAATGGCTTTGTCGTTTTTCTTAGAGACAGCTGGATTCTTATTTTTTTCAAAATGATTATGCCGATCATCAGCAACTTTAGGAAACTCACCTTTTCCAAAAATGCAGAATTAATTATCTAAATCTTGCATCATTACACATTTACATAAGCCTTAATGTCAACTACCCTGGCAATTTAAACAATCAATCAGTATGCCATAAAAACAAAAGTTCTTACCCAGTGGAATAAGCATATTCGCCATTAATTTGAAGCATGAAGAATACATTACTACCATCATGAACAGCCTGAAAAAATATTAACAAGCATAAACAAGTCAATTGGTTAAGCTGTAAGTCTCATTAATTCAATAAAATCATACACATCTAATGAGTTCAGATAGAACCAGAAACTATTTGGTACATGCATCATAAGAAAATTCAAATAGAAGCTCACTCACTCGGCAAACCAAATCAAAATGCAATTTGGTTAATTGAGTTGAGGAGAGAGGAGGCGGCTATAGCAAGACGACAAAGATTCTAGAAATAGCCTCTGAAGATGTAAAACCATGATGAGTTGGCTAGTTGGGTGGCAAAATCACAAATAATGGTCTAAGGATGCTGAAAGAGACCTCATTGAAGGGTGAAGGAGAGGCTGTTAAAGTTGAGGGAAATGAAGAATGAAAATTAGTTGAGGGCAGAGGGAACTCTCTCAAAACGCTTAATTAGGCTCAGGGAATCTGAGGCCAGTAGGGAAGTGAGAACACTAGCACTTTCATCTACTAGTTTCCTCTTTTTATTTTGTCTTTAATACTATTTGTAAGTAGCTTATTATGAGTGTTTGTATTTGTGAACTCCAGAGGTTGGCAGTTCGTATAAATGGACTCAAGGGATCAAAAAAGAAAAAAATCTAGGCCCAAAACATGAGCCAGAACAAAGAATCGCCAAGCTAAACAAATGAATGACATGAGCATGAGTAAGGTAACAGAGACATCTTATCAGTTAGATTCAGACATAACAAATAAAAGCAAATAATTTGGCCGTTCCAACATTAATTGTTTGATTATTTATGCTATACAAGAGGGCCACTATGGTTTAACACCACGATAAAGGAGCTTCACACTCCAAGAACAAGAATTTCCCTTGAAATTGGGCTTCGTCATAATTTGTAACAAACTTATCGTGCACAAAAATATATATTATCATTATGTAACTGTATGCTATCATACTGATCCTGTAATCTACATGACTAGATGACCAGGGCGAAGTAGGGACGCTAAAGGTGATGAAGGGAAGTGAGGTACGTATGAACACGGTGAAGTAGAATATCAGGATATAAATAGTTAGGCATCCCTGTGCCTAGTTCCGTAGAGCTCAGGTATTTTTACAAAATTCCTTACGACTCGAGTTGCAGAGCAGATTAAAAAAAAGATCAGAACTACTATTTCATTGTGCTTGCGCACTGCTTACTTTCCTCGGAAGCTACCAAGTTCATCATATCGCGGACAACAAAGCTTCCTATGACTGGTTCAGTCGGAGAGAAAAAGGATTCATTGCCCATTCGGTAAAAGTAAAACAAAATCCGTTACGCGGAACGAAAAGAAAAGATCCATACTTTGACTAGCAATTGTCCGCCTCCATAGGCCTTATCCTCGTCAAAGTCGAGCGCAGGAAGGAGAGGAAACTCAGATCCATCAATGTCGGCCCAGTCGTCCGCGAGACCGTCGACGGTGATCACTCCGGGCTGGAACCCGGCGATAACGCGGACATCGGAACTCGCCTCGCATCTTTGCTCCTGATCATGGTGGTCATGGGCTCGTGCGACACGAATCGACGAGTGGATGAGGAGGAAGAAGAGAAGGAGGAGAGGACGAGGCATCATCGCGGCGGCAAGAATTGGGAGGAGCTGGACGAGGAATCGGGGTCGGCGGAGACTTTTGCCAACCACGGAGGGAAACACAAGTCTGACCAGGACAAGTCACAATTACCATTCAGCCATCGGAAGCTGCCTTCTCCTTCCTGAATTTTTCAATTTTGATGGGGCTCTTTGCGTAAATTCAAACCGGAAGCGTCAAGGAATCCGCAGGCGACAGCCACGTCCAGTTTGTCCACAAAAATTGCTTTTTGCATTTCGCGCCCGAGAATCCGACGGCGTCATTGGACTCTCCAAACTTTGCAAAGCCGGCCACATCATTAGCACGCGTCAGCCGGAAAGCCACATCATTTGAGATTTCAATGATTTTGATGAAGTAACCAACCAAAGCTTCATAAATAAATTGCCTAATGTTGAAAATACTATCTCAAATAGTAATTTGTTTAAAATATTTGTCACTTTGTTATTGAAAATTAATCCGGTCCTAAATCAAGAAGGGGAGAGACCACCAATGAAAATGAGAAGGTTGGCGAGGGATCAAAGATCTTTCACTAATAAATGAGATTGATAATTAAATTTGTAGATTTCCTCTAAAATTTGAAGAGGATCCGTGGGCCCTTTTTTATACTCTTCCATTCAAGGGAAGGGTGGAACCCACTATTCCTCACATGTTCATCGAGAGAGCATCACGTCCTCCACTGCCTGTCTTACTTTACGACGCACGTTGTCCCACGTTTTCCCCTGTATATCACTATTAGTGCCGTTCCACACTCCGTACGTTCGCTATCGGTCATGCTCTCTCTATCGAGGTCGAATACCATACCTGTTGAGATTGAGAGACATAGGAGTCGGAGTCGGAGTCAGAGTCGAGATGTCGGACGTCAAGCAGATACAGGAGTCGGAGTTGGGCATTGAGAGATGTAGGGGTCAAAGTAGAGAGTCGGGAGACACAGGGTCAAAGTCGGGCACTGGGAGACGCAAGGGCTAAAGTCGAGCACCGAGAGTGAGGGCATCGATTGGCATGGGGTTCATTCAGTCATGATTTCATGTACCCTTTGACCTGTAGGTAGCTTTGACTCGACCACATGGCTTTGACCCTAGCACGTGGAGGCCAATTATCCATTGCATCACAAGTCTCCTCTTCGAGTCTAGCTGAAGGAGGCGGAAATCTAACTAATTAACTGGACTTTGGTGTGTTGTTATTATTCGATGGGCTTGAGGGCCGATGGACTTGGTCAGGTTCATCTAGTTTGATGACATTGTTGAGATCGGGTGATTATGCCATGCTTCAAGAATCAACGAGATCCCATGTCAACCATTAATGCTTCTTGTAGACGTGGTGATTATGATCATCATGGAGATCAACCAGCCGTTATGGTCGAGATTGCTTAGGTAAGGGCGTCCAATCACGCTTGATATGTTGTCAGACTTATGGATGGGGTGATCGAAGTGACATGCACTACATCGCCTAATTTGATAGTGGAGCCAAAGATGCTCGCATTTTAGGGCCTCCCATCAAACGACTCATGCAGACAAGACCGACCTTTCTTAGGGCGAGTTAATAGGAGAGGGCAAATAGTTTTGATTACTTCGTCTCTTGAACATGTGTTTATCGTTTGAATGTGCAATGAAAATTTTGATTCAAACTTATAATCACAAGTACAACTCCGAGATTTATTTTGTATTCGTATCCTATGCAACTAATACAAGACCTACTCCTAGTAATGTTCCTCCACTATAATTTTTCCATTTTAGATACTTTTCAAAAGTTGAGAAGTCTCTTATAATATGTTCTTATAAATACATAATAATAAAACAAATATAAAATATATATAAAATACAAATGAAATTGAAAATAATTTTTTCAATAGAAACTTACTTGGGATGCTTTCTTGTTCCTTGAAATTATTTTTTTATTCCAAAAAAAATTATATTCCGATTTGACTTGTTTATTCTCATCTATTCCATAGGTTTTAATTTTTTTATTTATTATAGATACGCCAATTTTAAATATTTTTTAATCTGATTTTTGTTATTTCTTTCTTTTTATCTGACATGGGCCTATTAATTTATTTTCTTTAAAATTATTATTTTTAGGATATTGTTTTCCTTCTGTGCATTATAACAAGAAAAGTCAAGATTTTTTTTGATAAACTTGTTTCAATATAAAATGTGTCAATTATAATTATTCACTAATTCTTATAAAATAAAAATATAATTACTATATCATAAAGATTAAATGTATGATTGATTGTCCATGTTTTTCTATTTTTTTATTGTAGATATATTAATTTTAATTTTTTTAATCTAAAAGATCTTTAAATTTCTTTTCTTTTATCAAACTTATTTATAATTTATATTCAATTTTATTTTCAAAAAATTATTATTTATTTTCTTATTTGTATTATTCGATGAAAATTTAACTCCTAACCAAGTTGTGTTTTTAGATCATTGTTTTTAAACCTATTTTGATAATAACTATTGTAGGTGGAAGAGATGGTGTTAGGAAAAGTATTATAAAATTAACTTTTAAATAGGAAAAAATAAAAAAAAATATCCTTAATTATTATAATCATTAAAAGGTCCATTTTTAAAAATAAAATAAAATAAAGCCCCTAATTAACAATAATTTTAATCAATTAAAATAATAAAAAAATATTTTGTATATAATATTGCTAACCAAGTTAAACTAAAATTTTTAATTTATTTTAATATGTAATAATAGTTATTTCTTCTTCTAAAAAGGTGGATCCGCCACCTTAGCGGCCCCACACGGTCGGCCTTACGACCATCTATGAAGAGGTAAATCGAGAAATTGCAGTTGGTCACGACTAGGATATTATGGCTTAATTCGATAATAATAGTTATTTCGATCCTTATATAAGGTGGTAAATAAGTCAAATTATGGTGTACAAATTTATTTGATAAGATAATTAAATTGAGTCAAATCTAAAATTAATTAAAATATTGATAAAATAACCAAGCTGAGTCAAACTGTATGATGTGCAAGTTTTTAAAATCTATTTCAAAAGTATAATAAAAATTTATTAAATATTTCAACGAGAGAAAAAAAAACTAAATTTTCATTTCAATAGTGTTAGCTATATTGGAAGATACTTGGAAGAGAGACTCCTCGGATGCTAATATACCCATGAACTGCTCCTTGCTCGTGCGCCTTCTCAGGATTTCCAATCCCATATGCTTAAATTTCTTCATCTTCTTCCGATTTGAGAGAAACCCTTCAAATCTCCTCTCTGGCATCGTCACTTGTAAGTTAATCAGCTCCAATCTTGTCGTCGATCCATGGAGCAAGTGATCGTTTTCATTGGTGCTCTCTATATGCGTAGAATCTGCCCATATGTCAAACTCGGTATTGCAATCATTGTACTTCTTCATCAACTCGGCCAATATCATAGTCGACGACGGATCTTTCAGATTGAAATGGAGGTTGAAGATCATGTCGTCCTCTCTATCTTTCGGACATCTACATTCATCAATTCCTGCAGCTAATATCTGTCGATCAAAGTATAAATTATGTTAAGGTTATGCATGCATAAAAATTAAAGAACGTCAGTTTTATCGATCGATATCCTCTCACGTTTTGGGCTCCTGTCACGTTTTGGGCTGTGCTAGAATTCAGCATGAGGCAAACGAATCCCTTTAGGAAAGGGGCTCTGAAAAGATTCTTCAATACAACTGAAGGATCTTTCCACCGCATGAAGGCGAGAAGTAACGACGCGGTCCGGACCTTGGGCGCTTCGATGTGAAGCTTATAGATGACGTTGACAACGAGGGACTCGAGCTTTGGGCCGCAGACGTCGATGGCGCGGAACCAGGGGAACATGTAGAGCAGGACTAGATGCTTGAGGGAGGCGGAGTGGATGCTCAGTTTGTCTATGCCGCGATTGAGACCGTAGCAACAGACGAGTTGCAGAGTCTCGAGAAAAGGGCAGGAGGCGAAGAGGTTGCGTAGGAAATCATCGCGAAAGGACACAAAATTCCATTTTGATGGAGGTGAGGAAGGCGCAGCCCAAGGGCGAGGAGGGGCGGTGATAGAAGTGTTTATACAACCGAATCCTGCGCAAGTAGAGAATCCGCAGGGACGTGATGCTGAAGAAGTCGGAATCCCCGCCGCTGCTGAGGTTTAACCAACTCGTAGTGGGAGGATTTCGAGGATGAGGTCTTGCACGCCCGCCTCGACTAAGCCGTCGACGAGCAGCTGCTCGAGACGGTTGGGTAAATAGGTGACGTCGTCGTGGAAGACGATGTGGCATTGGTGGATCAGGGCACGGGGGAAGGTGAACTCTTGGTGGTTGTAGACGCCGCCGGAGGGGCTCCCTACGTCGAGGCGGAAGGTGTCGAGTCGGGGGATGGAGGGGAGGAGGTCACGGAAGCGGGAGCAGACGGCGGAGAGGGCGACGCGCTGCTTAATGGATAGGAAAGATTGGATAAAGATGAGGAGGTCTTCGGAGAGGGAAGTAAGACGGTCCTCCGGCGCACTTTCCTGCTCACACCGGTGCTTGTCGTGGTACGCCATCAAAATCAAAGCGTCGGGATCGAATTGTCTGTTGCCTTCTCTTCAGCACTATTTAAACGCGGTGCCCACCGGCGGTTCCTAATAAATATGATACAGAAAGTAACAGATGATATAAAATATATATAATTTTGTTTACTAACCTAATAAATAGGATAGAGAAAAAAAATACGGTATTAAACGTTTGAAATAGTAATCAAGAATAAATCTTATGAAAAAAATTAGTTATTTGATTTAGATAATTTAAATTTATTTTTTTACGTTAATCTGTCAATTAACTAACAATTATAGTAAAAAAATTAACATTTATTAATTAAGATTTAGTTTATATTTCTTGAAAGATAGAGTAGAGTGAATAATTCTAATCGCATTGTCTTTTGAATATGTGCATTTAAATGTACAACAAAAATTTTAATTTAAACTTGTAGTAGACATGTACAATTTCAAAATTTATTTGGTCTACGTCTCAAGAATTTTTTTTTATTCGTACTCATAACTCAAGTTGCATAATGCTGACATAACTCAAGTTGCATAATGCTGACATAGTCTTAGGGAAATCCTTAAATATTTATTAAGTTGTCTCTAACCTTTTTTATTTGTCTTATTATATCATTAGTCAATTATTCTGATTCTTTTCCAAAGACAATTAAAAATAGTATTTCCTTGTTTTGGAATCCTTTATCTTTTCTTTTTAAAATTGAAATTTCCTAGATACATCTTTTTATCGAAAAAAACTTTTAATTGAATTGATTTCCTGACTGTAGATTCTTCCCCTTCCCCTTGATAAATAAATCAATTTTTTTTACTCAACTCCATCACGTACTATCAATCTACAACTAATAAAACAGAACAGATTATGTCAAGACAAAAACATCTTTTTTTATAGAAAATAATGATGGATATAAACCGTTAACAATACAAATATAATTAAAAAATGGATATAAAAATGATGGATAGCTTTACGCGCATGCGAAAGCGATTGAATTATACACTGCTAATGGTATAGATTCCTACCTTTGGAGAGCGAATTCATGAGGTTCTCATAACTCTCCCAACAGGGGTTCAAGTCGACTTGAAGATAATGCAAAAAGATGGGGCACCAGACGGAGACTTGTCAATGAAGGAAGGAGCAGGTTGGATAGCGGCATACTTGGGCTGAGCACCAATCCCGAACTGATCCAAATGCACATGATCAAGGGCGGTCACGATCTCAATCGACTATGGGTCCAGGGCGACAAAGAATAAGGTATTGAAATCGTACAAGACCGAGGTGGAGGCCATGCAACAACAACCACATGTTACGGTGCCGGAGGCTCAAGAAGGATTGCGATAGTTTTGAGATGCAGTCCAGTCCCGGTGGCTATTGTGCTCCTGGATGATGGACATGTTGAGCAGCAAGGTACTGGTACGAGAGCGCCACAACAACGCACACAAGTGGTGGGGAGGAATGAAGAATTGCAGCAAGAAGAAGTGGTCAGCCGGCCACAAGATCCAGTAGTACAGCTGACCTTTACAGGTGGGGGGAGTTCCTCCTCCTCCTCTTTGTCATCGGATGCATTATGTGATGGTATACCAGTTAGTGAGGACCATTGTACATCATTAGAGACATCTACATCTTTTATAGTGCCTCCAGCTACCTTAGCAACTCAAATGTGGACAATGGGAGTAGCACACTGGTTCCAACAGTTGGATGAACCCTAAACCCTAAACACCGGGCGCGAGCAGCCTGAAGAGGTGGACAATGAAGGTGGCTTCATGGAATATTAGGGGCTTCCACAAGCCTCTAAAGCATGGGGGAGTGCAACATCTTTTCCGGCAAAAAGACATTCAGGTTTTGGCGTTATTGGAGACAAAGTTAAAGGTTGACTCTTTAAGCCCAATTTTATAACGAAGGTTCTCAGGCATGACGCATGCACATAACTTTGGTTTTTCTAGTCATGGCTGAATATTACTTCTATGGGATTCCCAGAGGGTGGCTTTAGACATTCTAATAACTACGGAGCAATATATGCATTTCCATGTTCGTTGTCATATTTCTAGCAGGAGCTTTCTGGTCACTTTTATATATGGGCTTTATTCTATTGTCACACGGTGGCCGTTATGGGAGGCGCTTATGGATTTTGGGGACTCTATTTCTACTCCGTGGATGGTTATGAGGGATCTCAATACTTTTCTATCCATCGATGAAAAGCAAGGGGGGCACCAGTCACCAATCATGAAATGAGGGATGTGTAGATTTTTTCTAAGCATGCGGATTTGTGGGCCTTCGATCAATTGGAACTCGCTTCACATGCTCAAATGGTACAGTATCTTGTAAGCTTGATCGAGTTTTGGTTAATCCATTTTGGTTAATGGCAGATTTTGATGCATACGCGGAGTTTATAGTACCGGATTGTCTCTCCGATTATTCTTGTGCCCTAGTGCATACATTGGGAAAGAGCCGTCCACTAAATCAGTCTTTCAAGTTTCTCAATATGTGGGCATTGCATAAGGATTTTGAAACAGTTGTAAGAGACTCTTGGACAACCCCGGCAACGGGGAATGCCCAATTCATACTCAAGACAAAGTTGCTTCGTTTGAAAGGTTGTTTGAGGATGCTCAACAAGGAGAATTTTTATCACATTTCGGAACATGCGCGGAGAGCAAAGGAGGAGTTGGTGGCGGTTCAGATGGGTATTCTTAATGGCGTCCAACACCATTGGAGTATAGTAGTATTCGGAAACAAGTTAATCTCTTAGCCGAGGCGGAAAGATAATCTTATCAACAACAGGTTAAGATTGTGTATCTAAGGAGTGCGGATAAGTGTACCAAGTTCTTTCATGATGTAGTGAAGCGAAACAATAAATGTAATGCTATTATTACACTCCTAAAGCGAAATGGTGATTAAACGGAGAATATAGAGGAGGTTCCGGAAGAGTTCGTGGATTATTTTCATGGTTTGCTTGAACATGTTGGAGAGGGGAGTAGCTTGGGCGGCTTGGACAACATGAGCATGACACTGTTGAGGAGTCAAACTGAGGATCTTTGCAAGCCAGTGGAGGTGGAAGAAATACGGGCTGCCTTGCATGACATTGGGAGTCGAAAAGCCCTAGGTTCGGATGGATATGGTTCGAAATTCTTTCTCTTTGCTTGGGATATTATTGGTAGTGATTTAGTTGCAGCTGTGCAGGAATTTTTTCAGGGTGGCAAACTGCTCAAGTAATGAAATCACTCCTTGATTTCGCTTGTGCCAAAGCGCAATCATGCGGTGAGCGTTACGGATTTTAGATAAATCTCATGTTGTAATGTGATTTATAAAATCATCTCAAAGATACTTGCTGGGTGATTAGCGGCTGTCTTAGAATTTTTATTAGACTCGGCACAAGTGATTTTTATTAAGGGAAGGTCTATTGATGACAACATCTACTTGACTCAAGAGTTGTTTCGTAAGTATGCTCGGTGCATGATTAAATTAGATTTAAAGAAAGCGTTTGATATAGTTAATTGGGAATTCCTTTTTTTTTGACACTTGTTGGTTTTGGTTTTTACCAACAATTTTGTAATTGGATTAAGGAATGCATTACTATGGTTTCCTACTCTATATCTTTGAATGGTGGGGTGTATGGTTTCTTTAGTGGAAGGCGTGACCTTCGACAACGGGATCCACTTTCTCCTTTATTATTTGGCCTATGCATTGAGGTATTGTCCTGAAAACTTCGTGCATTTCCACTTTGACTACTTTCCATTTTCATCCGATGTGCAAAGAGATTGATCTTACACACCTTGTATATGTGGATGATCTCATGCTATTTTGTCGTACGGATGGGTCTTCTATGCAATATTTGAAGGATTATTTGGATTTCTTTGGGGAGGTATCGGGTTTACAAGCTAATTCGCAAAAATCATAAATTTTCATGGCCGGTGTAGAGACTACTATCAACAATCAATTACTTCAAATCATGGGCTTTCATGAAGGTTCCTTTCCCTTTAGGTACTTGGGCATTCCCTTAACGGCGGAGAAGCTTCGTATTGCCAATTATGGGTCACTTTTGGATGCTATCACTTGAAGGATTAATACGTGGCCCAAGTATACGTTATCTTATACCGGTAGATTGGAATTGGTTGGCACGGTTCTTCAAGGTATGGTATGTTTTTGGCTATCTATGCTACCAATTCCAAGTGAGGTAATTGAAAAGATCAAGGCTATTTGTCAAAGTTTTGTGTGGTCTTCTAAGTGACCTCCTATCTCTTGGTCTAAAATTTGTCTATCAAAGAAGGATGGAAGCTATGGTATTCGGGATCTCCACGCATGAAATGAAGTTTTGCTAAGTAAAATACTTTGGGACATACAATCTCAGAAGAATTCTCCATGGGTGAATTGGGTGCATCATCATTATGTTAAAAATGTAGATTTTTTGGCATGGAATGCAAAGTGTTCGGATTCTCCTCTAATTAAAAGACTTATTGAAATTCGA
This sequence comes from Curcuma longa, assembly GCF_044706935.1. Lineage (NCBI taxonomy): Eukaryota > Viridiplantae > Streptophyta > Magnoliopsida > Zingiberales > Zingiberaceae > Curcuma > Curcuma longa. The sequence goes on along the minus strand of NC_133877.1, from coordinate 5,509,316 downwards.
GATAAGATTGTCCATAGCTCGAATGATGTGGGGAGGGCTAACATGACTATGATAAATTAGTTTGTTGGTGGGAAAAAAGGAGTTTCTAATGCTTATCATTTTTTCATGTCACTGGGTTTGGAGGTAGCTTGGAGTCTGGTGGTGTGGAGGTCGGAAGTTATGCCTAAATATCGGTTTATCTTGTGGATGTAATTAGCAAATGGACACTTGAGAACCAAGGATCACGTGGAGTATGAGCCTAACAAGTTGTGTGAGTTATGCCAACTTCATGAAGAAACCAACCACTACTTATTTTTTGAATGTCCCAAGGTTTGTGAGGTGTGGGGCAAGGTCAAGCATTGGCTCGGTATTGGATAAAATTTTACTTCTTTTGAGGAGATGCAGCAGGTTCTTGGGCAGCATTACAAGAATGGGCGACTTAAAACCAAGGCGTGCTACCTCGGCATCTCTCGCTTGATATACTATATATGGGAGGCACGAAATCGAAAGTGTTATCAGGGCATTATCCCAAATTTTGATTGGATTTTTTTGCAAGGTGCAGGTCCATATGTATTAGTTTATAGATCTTAAGTCACGATAGCATTCAAGCTATCGGTGGCTCTGTTCCTGAAATGAGATTGGTTTTGTGGTCTGTAGTGCTTTGTTTGACTCGTAGATGAACATGTAAGTGTTTTGATGTGTGGACATGTGGGGCTATAGTGTCTTGGTGTTGGTGGTGTTAATGAGTTTGATGTAGTTTTTTATTTGATGGGTCATATATATGTGCTCAATGGTTAGTACTATCTGGGCTATGATATTAATCTTTTGATTGTACATTTGAGGGGTCTAACCTCTCTTATTTTATCTATATATGAACTATTAAAAAAAAAAGCCCCTTCCTAAGTCAATTTCCTAAGGTGGCTACTTGTTTGGCCTCATATAAGATTCGATTCTAGTTGAGAAATATTAAAAGGTCCTTCACACAAGGTTTGGACATCAGATTTATCTAATTTAATTTTTATTTTCATTTTATATGAATTTATTTTTCTGATAAAATGTAGATTTATTATGAACCACATCAATATTTTATTTATATATTCATGTTATTATACCGAGAGACAAAAAAAAAACATTATGAGATTTATGAATAGGTTAGGCTATTTGGCCACTTGACGCCATCAAGCCGAGGGACGTGGCTAGTGCCGCGCGTGGTAGTAAACTAGTAATAGAAACGTATGGCATGGGCGTTAGAGAAGAAGAAGAATTTAATATTAGATCCTCGTTTACGATGAGATACTCGAAAATAGAAAAGTAAATTAAAGAAGATTCAATTTATTAAAATAAAATTATAATTATGTAATTAATACATTTCTTTTTAATTTATATAAATTAAAAATAGAATCGTGGCGGAAAGAGTCAGAGTCGGGGGATAGAGAGGAGGAGGCATCGGAAGCAGGTGCAGCCAGGGTAACACACTGCTTGATAGGGAGGATGGAGATGAGTAGGTCGTCAGGCTAGCAAAGGCGTCGGGAATCTGGATCGAACTATTCTCTACTAGAGTCGGTCATGATGGACGATGAACAGTGAAACTCCTCACCACGTCAGCTGTCGCACAAGACTCAAATCACTCGCGCAGGATATCAATCTATATATATATATATATATATATAATTTTGTTAACGAATCCAATAAATATATAATATTAAAAAAGGGGTTTTAATCTTTTGAAATAGCAATCTAATACTTTTTAAATTTTATCATTTAATAATTTTATAAGATCCACTTATTTTTGTCAATATTATGAAGTAGTTTAAGAAGGATTATCCGAACAGTTACGTTCATGAGGAAATAGCGAATGATAATAGTAATAAAAGAATAAATCTTATGAGAAAATTGGGTTATTAGTACAAATCTTTTATAACGTTAATTAACTAAAATTTACAATAAAATATCACTTACTTATTTTTCATCCATCAATAATCTTATTTCTAATCTAATGAATTTAACAAAAGGGAATATATATATATATATATATGACCGTATGGATCCCATCGTTGATATCACATGCCGATGTCATAATGCGGAGATACACCTCTTAGTCTTGAGGCAGATGGCGTATCCGAGTCATTAGATGTGACTCGACCGTTGACGGTAGACCCGTCACTCTTGCTTCGACCTGTAACGGATGAGTTTGATCCGTTAGTATGGACACAACCGCTACTCACGGATCTTACTCGAGTGGATCCTCTCCTGACCCACTGTCGTCCAGTCAATCGGCTTACACCTGCTTTGAGTAGACTTGATGGAGAGGCTTATGATATGGCGGATCCTAAGTAGTCTTACGTGGAAGTGAGAGTCAAGTGGCAGGCAGATATGGAAAGTCAAAGGGTCAATAGTCAACCTTAGGTGAATTGGGTCGACCTTCTCGACCTCGATGAACTCGGTCACTCGGCCTATCTCTCGGCCACTTCCGACCTCAACAAACTCGGTCACTCGATCTATTTATCAGGTCACTCGATCTCCTGACCTCGACAAACTCGGTCACTCGGGCACTCCGGACCTCGATGAACTCGGTCATTCGACCTATCTCTCTTGGTCACTCCCGACCTTGACGAACCCGATCACTCGGCTTATCTCTCGGCCCTCCCGACCTCGACGTGCCCTCCCTCTCTCATCCCAAAAGGCGCCAGAAGCCCTCAAGCGTGTGAGCCCTGCCAAGCCATAGGGTGGTTACGAGGTTCTCAGAATTGGTCCCCTATATCCCCTCGTGTTTGCACCTATGGCTAAAAAGCCAGAATATTCCACACGGCTGAGCCATAGGGCGGTTACGAGGGTGCCAGATTTGGTCCCCTAGATGCCACAAACCACTGACAGTGATTGTCAGAACTTGCCCCCTCAGTAATAACAAGGTCTGCTCTCGTGCCAACGTGAAGATTCCTACTTGAGTATCGAAGTGGCCTGCCGGGAATCCCTAGCACCCTACTAATCCGTGTGCTCAGTCTCCTTCTTTGGGTCCCTTTGTCGGCGAGAGTGACAGCGCGGGAGGTGGCAGATTCTTGATTGGTGGCTTGACCGTCTACGGCATCCAACCGAAAGATATCTATCAACCTAATTCCTCTAGATACTCAAGTAAGTGTGTGTGATTTAGAGATTAATGAAACTCTAATTTTAATGCTTTCTATTGTCCAGTACATACACCCTTAGTAACTTAAGCATCAAAGAGATCGATCTTATCAGAAATAATTTATGGTGCTCTCTAACATTTATTTTTGGGTGTGCAGATCGAACTAAACCTCCACTTTAATAGCTACCAGGTCAGTCGGGAAACATTTACATCATTACCTCTTCATCCTCTAGCTCAGCATTCATCTTATTGACGGATTCTATAATCATAAGTCCAACAAAGAAATGCATGAACTGATCTTTAAACAATGGCACTGTTTAAAAACATTCGCACCAGAAATCCAACTTACATGATTTAACAAAGAATGAAAACATTTGTATCGACTACAATAAGTTAGCGACACTAAAATTTCATTTCAATACAATTAGTGATACTGGAGGATACTTGGACAAGAGACTCATTGGAAACTAATATATCATTGAATTGCTCTCTGCTGGTGCGACTTTTCAACTTTTGCAATCCCATCTGCTTTAATTCCTCCTCCATCTCTTTCTGATTCGAGAGAAACCCTTCAAACGTCCTCTCAGGCATGATCATCCGTAGTTTAATTAGTTCTACATCTATAGAGCCATGAAGCAAGTGATCATCCCTCGCTGTTTCAATGGTGTTCTGTATATGCGCAGAATCTACAAGTATATCAAACTCGGTATCACAGTACTCATTGCACTTCTCTAGAAACTGAGTCAATATCATAGTTGATGATTGATCTTTCAGATCGAAGTCGAGGTTGAAGATCACGAAGTCCTCTTTGTCTTCCGGATAAATAAGTCTATCAATTTCGTTTTCTGCTACTAAACCCTGCCAATCAAAGCAAATTATGTTAGAGTGTGCGTAGAGATTAAGAAAGTCAAGTTTATCGATCGATCGATCTTCTCTCACGTTTGGGATCGTGCTAGATTTCAGCATGAGCCAAGCGTCATCGATTTGAAAAGAAGCTCCGAGAAGCTTCGTCAATGCATCTGGAGGATCTACCGGCGGATGAAGGCCGAAAAGTAGCGAGGCGTTCTGGGCCTTGGGAGCTTCGATGTGTAGCTCGGCGGCAACGTCGACGATGAGCGACTCGAGCTTTGGGCAGCGGACGTCGATGGTGCGGATGCAGGAACTCTTGTGTAATAGGACTAGATGCTTGATGGAGGCAGAGTGGATGCTTCCGTTGCTCGCGTAGTGTTCAGAGCAATTGATGAAATGCAGAGTCTCGAGGAAAGGGCAGGAGGCAAGGACAGCGGGCAGGAAATCATTCTGGAAAAGGATGCAACGTTCCATTTTGAGGGAGGTGAGATGGGTGAGAGCGATGGACGGACGAGGGCGGCGGCCATCAATGCATGATATGCATCCCATCGCGATTCTGTGCAACGAGAGACTCCTCAGCGACTTGATGCCGAAGAAGTCGGAAATTCCCCTGCCGTTGAGTTCTAGGACGCCCACCTCGACTTGATGCCATCTCATCTTGCCTGAGGTTTCGAGGATGAGATCTTGGACGCCTGCCTCGACGAGGTCCTCGACGAGCACCCGCTGGAGGCGTTTGGATAAATAGGTGATGTCGCGAAAGACGATGTGGCATTGGCGGATCAGGGCACGGAGGGAGGTGAACTTTCGGTGGATGTCGAAGCAGCTAAAGGGGCACTCGACTTCGAGGCGGAAAGAGTCGAGTCGGGGGATAGAGGGGAGGAGGCAGCGGAAGCGGGTGCAGACGGCGGAGAGGGCAACACGCTGCTTGATAGGGAGGAATGAGAGGATGGAGATGAGTAGGTCGTCTTGGAGGGAAGTGAGAAGGTCCTCAGGCGCGCTTGCCTGCTCATGCCGGTGCTTGTCGTACTGTTCCGTCATCAGGCGAGCAAAGGCGTCGGAAATCCGGATCGAACTATTCTCTCTGCTACACGAAGTCGGTGGCTATTTAAAGGAAGATGCCGGCGGTTTTAATTAAGTTATCGAAAATATAGCAGTTAGATAATTTTGTTAACGAATCCAATAAATATAATATAAAAAAAATAGTTTTAAATCTTTTGAAATAGCAATCTAATACTTATTAATTTTTTATCCATCAATATTATTATAAGATTCACTTATCTTCGTCAATATTATGAAGTAGTTTAAGAAGGATTATCCGAACAGTTGAGGAAATAGCTAATGATAATAATAATTAAGAAATAAATCTTATGAGAAAATTGGGTTATTAGTACAAATCTTTTACAACGTCAATTAACTAAAATTTACAATAAAATATCACTTACTTATTTTTCATCCATCAATAATCTTATTTCTAATCTAATGAATTTAACAAAAGTGAATATATATATATATATATATATATATATATATATATTTTAAACAAATCCAATAAATATAATCTAGAACAAAATACGGTTTTAAATCTTTTGAAATAGAAATTAAGAAAAAATCTTATGAGAAAAATTAATTATTAGGTTTAGTTTATTATTTTTTATTAGATTTTTTTATTATTTAACAATTGGAGTAAAAATATAACATTTATTAGTTTTTATCCACCAATAATTTAATAAGATCCACAGATCTTCACTTATCTTTATCAATATTGTGAAGCAGACTAAGAAGGATTCCATATAAGGTCCCAAGAGAAGATTTATATAATTTAACTTTTATTTCATTTTATTAAAATTTAATATTGTTTATTAATGTAGACTAGCTTTGAACCATGTTAATATTCTTTATCTTTATTTGTAAGTTTATATTATTTTACGAAGAGGTAAAAATGTATAAATTCTTAATTAATTAATAAATCTTTCATAATATTTAAAATTTTTGATTATTTTAATTAATTTAATAAAAATTAAATTAATTGATATTTTATTGATTTAGTTTGTTCAATTTTTATTTGAAAATTTAATTGATTCGGTTAGTTGAAAAATATTTGATTTAGTTCGATTTCGATTAATTCAATTCGATTTTAACCGAATACTCACCCTTAATTATCATCCATACTTTTATTGGATACGAGCATTATATGTTATATAATTTACTGCTAAGATGATACGAGTTAATAGGGGAGGGTGAATAGTTTTGATTACTTTGTCTTTTGAACGTTTGCTTGTCATTTGAATGTGCAGCGGAAATTTTGATTCAAACTTATAATCACATGTACAACTCCAAGATTTATTTTGTAGTCGTATCCTATGCAACTAATACAAGACCTACTCCTAGTAATGTCCCTTCACTATAACTTTGTCATTTTAGATACCTTCCGAAAGTTGAAAAGTCTCTTACAATATGTTCTTATAAGAACACAGTAATAAAACAAATACAAAATACAAATGAAATCTAAAATCACTTTTTCAATAGAAACTTACTTAGGATGCTTTCTTGTTCCTTGAAATTATTTTTTATTGAACCGACAATGCAATAGTAATTTGCTCCAAAACTTCCAAAAATTAGCCATGGTTGTGAAAAACTCCTTCTTTTAAAGTCTTTAGGTCGAGCTCATTTTCGCCTATCAATCGACTGATCTTACTCATCAGTTGATTGATATGGTCTCTGACCTATTGAACGACATTTAAATCTTCTGAAATCTATCTGATTTTATCAATTATTTGAATACCAATTGATTATTTAAACATCAGTCGACTAATTCTATAAGTTGAATCAAGCATATGAGTTGATATGCTTATGTTCGACTTTCGATGGATATCAATCGATTGATGCAACTCATCAGTCGACTTAAGCAATCAAATTTGACTTACTTCTGTTTGTTGGAAACTGTCATTAGTTGACAAATATAATCCATCAATCGAATCAAGCAATCGAATTTGATTTACCTCTGATTGCTTTTCATTGACATCAATAGACTGATACTCATGATCAGTCGACTAATATCGAGTAACAAAATATATCTCTAAACCAGCTTTGTTTCACATCAAAGATTGCCTCGTTCTAATATTTGAATAAAAAATTATCGCATTCTAAAGTTTGTTCTATCATTTCCGCATCACTATTAATCAACTAATACTCATGTTTCGGCTTTATCAAAGTCGAATTCTCATCTTGTCCTCCTGTATCAAGTTGACCTTAACCTACCATAACTTTCTTTATCCGATATCCGATTAATCTTAACCTGTTAAGACTTTCTGTAGCCTAAAATCCAGATAATTTTTATCTATCGGGACTTCACCCTTACTTAGCATCTAATCAATCTTGACTAGAGCCGAGGTTGAAGATCATGATGTTCTTTTTGTATTCCATTTTAAGGCAAGTTGGGTCAGAAATCATGGCGGAGATATGCAGCAGCATAAGGGTGCTCTATCTAGACTTTTTCTATCTGATATGCAATCCATTTAATCCTTTAAGATTTTCATTGTCTATCCGATCGATCATGATTTTCTTATTTAGTAGTCTACGCACTTAATAAATACGTCAGATCTTAAATGCTTAATTTTAAACTTTTTATCAATATCGAAATATATGTTTAATTATTTAATGAACTAATACGATAACTATTTCAACAGCTTAGTTCATTTTAGATTAGACTTGATCACTTGGTTATTTTATTAAATAATCTTGAACTCCATAAAATTTATTCCGATTTACCTTGTTTATGGTATAAGTAAAAATCCTCATAAAGAAAAGATAATTTCTCATCTATTCCATAGTTTTTTATTTTTTTATTTATTATAGATATGCCAATTTTAAATATTTTTTAATCTGATTTTTGTATTTCTTTCTTTTTATCTGACATGGGCCTGTTAAATTATTTTCTTTAAAATTATTATTTTAGGATATTTATTTCCTTCTGTGCATTATAACAAGAAAAGTCAAGATTTTTTTTGATAAACTTGTTTCAATAGAAAATGTGCCAATTATAATTATTCACTAATTCTTATAAAATAAAAATATAATTACTATATCATAAAGATTAAATGTATGATTGATTATCCATGTATTTCTAATTTTTTATTATAGATATATTAATTTTAATTTTTTTAATCTAAAAGATCTTTAAATTTCTTTTCTTTTATCAAACTTATTTATAATTTATATTCAATTTTATTTTTAAAAAATTATTATTTATTTTCTTATCTGTATTATTCGATGAAAATTTAACTCCTAACCAGTTGTGTTTTTAGATCATTGTTTTTAAACCTTTTTTTTTATAATAACTATTGTAGGTGGAAGAGATGGTCATAGGAAAAGTATTATAAAATTAACTTTTAAATAGGAAAAAATAAAAAAGAATATCCTTAATTATTATAATCATTAAAAGGTCCATTTTTAAAAATAAAATAAAATAAAGCCCTAATTAAAATAATTTTAATCAATTAAAAAAAATTTTTGTATATAATATTGCTAACCAAGTTAAGCTATAAAATTTTTAATTTATTTTAATATGTAATAATAGTTATTTCTTGGTGGAATCCGTCATCCAACGGTCCCACACGATCGGCCACACGACTATCTGTGAGGAGGTAAATCGAGAAATTACAATTGACTATGACAAAATATAATAATTATTTTGATGTGGTAAATAAATCAAATTATAGTGTACAAATTTATTTGATAAGATAATTAAACTGAGTCAAATCTAAAATTAATTAAAATATTGATAAAATAATCAAGCTGAGTCAAACTGTACGATGTACAAGGTTTTAAAATCTATTTCAAAAGTATAATAAAAATTTATTAAATATTTCAACGAGAGAAAAAAAATTAAATTTTCATTTCAATAGTGTTAGCCATATTGGAAGATACTTGGAAGAGAGACTCCTCGGATGCTAATATATCCATGAACTGCTCCTTGCTCGTGCGCCTTCTCAGGATTTCCAATCCCATATGCTTAAATTTCTTCATCTTCTTCCCATTTGAGAGAAACTCTTCAAATCTCCTCTCTGGCATCGTCACTTGTAAGTTAATCAGCTCCAATCTTGTCGTCGATCCATGGAGCAAGTGATAGTTTACATTGGTGCTCTGTATATGCGTATAATCTGCCCTTAGATCAAACCAGGTATTACAATTATTGTACTTCTTCATCAACTCGGCCAATATCATAGTCGACGATAGATCTTTCAGATTGAAATGGAAGTTGAACATCATGTCGTCCTCTCTATCTGTCAGACGTGGTTCATCAATTCCTGAAGCTAATATCTGTCGATCAAAGTATAAATTATGTTAAGGTTATGCATGCATAAAAATTAAAGAACGTCAGTTTTATCGATCGATATCCTCTCACGTTTTGAACTCCCACTACAACAAAAATTGTATGTTGGGGCGCTCAAAAAGTGCCTCAATAGATTTATGTTGTGACACTTTGATTTGTTGAGGCGTTAGGATAAAACGTCGTACAAGCGGGTGTCACAACAAATACTAGCGCCCCAACAGATATTTGTTGAGGCGTTACTAAATGTTCCTTAAAGTGTTTTTGAGGCACGAAAAAATGCCTCAACATATAGCAGATGCACAAAATGTCTCATATATGTTGAGGCATTTTATTGTGCCTTTTAAAGTTCATTTTAAGGCATCCAAAAGTGTCTCATCTGCTATATGTTGAGACGTTTTATTTTGTCTCATAAATTTCATTTTGAGGCACAAAACAATGCCTCACCTGCCATATATTGAGGCAATTTATTGTGCCTCTTAAATTACATGTTGAGGCACAAAATAGTGCCTCATATATAATATGTTGAGGCGTTTTATTATGCCTCTTAAATTACATTTTGAGGCACAAAACAGTGCCTCATCTATCATATGTTGAGGCGTTTTATTATGTCTCTTAAATTTTCTTTTGAGGCACAAAACAGTGCCTCATCTATCATATGTTGAGGCGTTTTATTATGCCTCTTAAATTTTCTTTTGAGGCATGAAAAAGTGTCTCATCTGCTATATGTTGAGGCATTTTATTATGCCTTTTAAATTTCATTTTGAGGCATGAAAAAGTGTCTCATCTGCTATATGTTGAGGCATGACAAACGTAACTATATCAACTCGATTAAGAATTATGTAATTTCAAAAGTTATACACACATTAACATACTTTACAGGGTGTTTAGTTTAGAACAAGTTGGAGAGCATTTGCTCAAATATCGACCAATCGGTGTAGTTATGATATCTATGAACAAGTAGAATCAGCAAGTCAGTCTCAGTTTCCATGAAAAGCTGCTCTTCAGATGAGTGTTTGTTGTCTCTTGTTCTTGAGCTTTGCTCCTACAAGAACAAGATAGAACATAAATTATGATTAAAATTCTTGAATTTTCACAGCTAGAACTTGGAAATCGGAAGACTAATGCATTTCTCTACCTGATTGTGAATGAGCGATTGGAAAACCTCAAGCTGCTTTGTTCTACTTTTGTAAGACTTTTTCCTCCTCAAGCAATTCATTGCAGCTGTTTGGGGAAAAACGAAGATTACATCATTCTTTCAATTTTTTTTTCCCATTGCAAGTTGCAACTAATGCAATCATTTAATAGTAACTAAAATAAGGAAAATCAGAGTTAAGCATCACATGCTTCACAACAGCTAAATGTTTGATGGTTCTGGACAGCTAATGCTTCACAACAGCTGTTTGATGGTTCTGGACAACTAGATGGTCAATTTGGAACGAAAATGTACCTGCATTACTATTTTAACGTCTAAAAAATGATACTGTGTACTACAGCCAACTAATTCTATCTCGTTTAAACTGCCTGTTGAGGATTCAAATTGGAATATCAGTGCATAAACAGGAACTCGGTTCTAAGGTTATAGACTATGGTCAAATGCAAAACTGAACATCATATGCTTTACGGTATATTCAGGCAAATGAGAAAGAAAAATAAAACGAAACTCTTGTGGCACCTTCCTTGCTTATAGAAACAAATGAGAATACCAACAAAGTTCCAATTACTAAATGAGCATTGCAAGCTTTCAAAGGTTCCCGTGTCTCAGCTACTCATTGTCACTGACTTGGTTTTTTATTCTGTTCTATCAATAAACTTATGTGTCCTTTGTACTCAGATTTAACCAATTCTTACAGACCCTTGACATTATACGTGGTCCTGTTCAGATCGCATAACTGGGAGGTTTCATTCAAGAGTTCTGACAAGGCATCTACCCATACCAATTTTCCCCAATATAACTGGCCTGGTATTTACTACATGTGATGCTGTCGATGGGTCTTAGCATTAAGATAGTGGATAGATCAAGTGCTACAGAATACATGAATTTACTGATCGCATACGTATTCCTAGATTAACAGATGATAGTTAACTTTTAATTTCTAGTATATAAATGTATGTGGGTGAGGAACCAGAAAAGGAACTCTGGATATATGCAAGACTTGAATTGCTATTTGAACTTGAAATAAGAATAATCAATGTGTCCTTCAATCTTGCATATCATCTACTGATTATACATAGACAAAAGTTATCAGAAGCAAAAGACAGCAAGATATCCAATTCGCATATAGCAACATTAGATTTAAAACAAGGACTCACCTCAAGATCAGCTATTCTTGCTCTAGTTCCAATCTTCTCTGCCGATCCAAGTTCTCCTTCTTCCTTTCTCACATCCGAAACCCACAGAAGGTTCCTCTGATCTGCCGATCAAAACCCCAAGGAAACCAACTAAATCCAAAGAAATCTCACGAATCCAAGAATTTGCCTTACGAGGAAGCTTACCTCAGATCCGTGCCCTAGAACCATCTTCACCTCTACCCCTTCTTCCTCCTTGCGGCCGACACAGGGAATCAATCTAATTCCAACATTCGACTCTGAAATCCGGAAGAATCATAGAAATGAGATCAAGAAACCCTAAAGCCTAGAAATCCAAGCTTGCTATCCACTCACCGATCTTCTTCCTCTTCTTCGATTCGCTGTCGCCAGAACCACCACCACTCGTGCGATTCCAGCCACCTCCAGCGAAAGCTAATCCCCAACGGATCCAGCCTCTGGTCGCCGGCGATTCCTCCGCTTCGGCAATGGCGTTGGGTGACGAAAGCTCCCGGCGGCTTGGCTGCGGAGGTGTGATCACGCGAAGGAATCGCGATCGGGAGAGGGAACTCGCGATTTCCTTCGTTAATGAGAAGCTAGTTTTTATGGTTAACGGGTTGTGGGTTGAATCCAATAAGTCTTTAACCATTAATCCATTAACCTTTATTATCAATTAGCCCACTAATCTAATTCATTTAGGTTAATTAAACCCATTAGAGGTAAAGTCCATTTACCTCATAATTAACCCCAACATTTAGGGCAATAATTTGAATTATTACAAATCAACCCTTATAATTTTTTGGTATTTTACACGGCTGATGGTGGGGAAATGGACGGTTGGTGCTGCGGGAATGATCGATTGATGTTATAGGCTACGGGAACAATCGATGGAAGAAGAAGGAAAAGTGGTGGCGGCAAAATCAGGGTTATGTGAAGTAAGAAGAGGGAAAAGGTAAAGGAAAAGAAAAATAAAAAAATTACAATTTTCATGATTTTATTACAAAAATGCCACTCAAATTTTAAGTGCCTCAAAAATTACATGTTGATGCATTTTAACTAAAATGCCTCATTAGATAGTGTCTTCTAAAATCATTTTTCTTGTAGTGTGATAATCCACTTTTTGTTGGGGGGGGGGGGGGGGGGGGGGGGGGGAGAAATATACTGGGTCCTCAAACTTAGAAGATCACCTGTGCCGATTCAGGAATGCTTTCTTGTTGCACAAATATACTCATGGGGTGAAGAGTCTACTTGACAACTCTATCTGGATCGACGCAGAGATGATTTAACCGACTCCAATCCAATTCTATCTTCTCCTTCAAGGATCTCAATGTCATTTTCCTACATCATGTTTCCATCAACAAGCGGTAGAGGTTGAATGCGCAAGCAACCACGATGCCATCATATCCGAAACTCCTCCTACTCGGCAAGAGACGAAAGTTCATCAACCTCCCTGGAATAGGGTTCCTTAATCGACTCTCAATTACACCTGAGTAAAACTGGGGAAAAACTATCCAACCATTGGAAACGATTCCAACATTACTTAATCACTAGAGAAGGCAGCCTATCGAAAGATCTGCTCGTTTTTTAGCTCTTCATAAAAAGTATGGTCATTCTACAAATGAATGTCATCAACTTACCAAGGAAATCCACCAAGCAGTACAATATCACTAGCAGGAGAACATTAGATCCTCACCAGAGTCACCTCACCAATCTCCGACTAAACGTCCTTGGCCTGCTGAGTCTAGAGATTAGCTCAAAAATCAACAAGTAGCAAGGGCATCAAGGCAATCTCAGGAACCTCAAAACAATACCCCTCACCAAGGTACTATAAATTGATTTCAAAAGGGACATTAAGAAGCTAGAAACTTGGTGGGATGGACCTTACCATATAAGACAAAAGCTGAGCTTGTGCACCTTTTATTTACAAGATCAACACAGCCAAGAACTCAGGCAGCCTTTGAAGTCTTTAGGTCTCTGGACTTACCATATCTGATTCTCCAGGTACCTTAGTTTTGTTTCTACTGACCTCTCGGTCTCTGTCTCTTTGAATACTCATTGATAAAGATTCATTTTTTCCAACTTCTTGGGTTTCTTGGCTATCTTAATTCTCTTGGTCTCTGATGAAGGCATCCAAATCCCTCTATCTCGGATACAGACATTCTTTGAAGCAATTCCCTATCTTAGACAAACATCCATCGGCAAACATTCCCTTGATCTTGGACCAAGGAGTCCAAATCCCTCTATCTTGGGCAGAGGTGTCCTTTGAAGCAATTCCCTGTCTCGGACAAGTGTCCATCGACAGACATTCCCTTGGTTTTAGACTAAGACGTTCAATCCCTTTGTCTCGAATAGTGACATCCTTTGAAGTCATTCTCTGTCTCGGATAGGCATTTATCAACAAACATTCCCTTGGTCTTAGACCAAGACATCCAATCCCTTTGTCTCAGACAGAGGTGTCCTTTCAAGCAATTCCCTGTCTCAGACATACATCCATCGGCAAACATCCCCTTGGTCTCGGATAGAGGCATCCTCTGAAGCAATTCCCTGTCTCAAACAAGCATCCATCGACATAATTTTCACTATACTTGAAGACCATTAGTTAGTTCCTCTTCCCCTATAGAGAAGGTTCAAGTTTTCCTTACCCAGGAGTTGATTGAGCTTTGTCTCTATTGGACTCGGTCCAAAGTAGAAGAGCATATCTTCCTTGAGCAATAAGTCGATGTCAAAGTGGTGGTCAGTTGAGACATCTACTATTTTCTAATAAGCCGGGTTCTCTTTAAATTGACCTAGATCAGGTTGGGGTGACAACTCAATCTCTAATCGGTTGGCCAGGTGAATGGCTCGATTGGTCAAACGAAAAAATATAGAGTTTTCTAATATTTGTGGGAGGTTGGATATTTTTTTTCAAGAATTGACATGATGCTCGAGCCTCGAGCAGTACCATAAAACACTCTACCTTCTATTTAAGAAGAAATATTGGAAAGTTACCGTGGTAAAAGGTAGATAATATATTAGAAAAATCATGACTGTACCACACAAGATACAGAAAGCGTTTGGTGTTAATTGCTATAGAGATATGTGAAAGTACTCGGATACCTTGCTAAAGAATGCCGTCACCGGAAACCTAAAACCGCCGACGATCTGGCATAGAAGAAGGTCGTAAATCCAGCCGATGGTAAATGTGGCCATTTATTATGTGCTTGGGGAATCCGGATTCGATGGTCCAGGGCGATTTCATAGGTAATCCTGATCGGTGCTCTCTCAGCCTTCGTACAGGTGGTTGGTGTGGACTTATACCACAACTGAGTTGAAGGGTTTTTGGTCATTCTAGATCAAATCAAATGTGAGTAGGGAGGAGGACTTACAAGGTTGCGCGAGATCACCGAAGTATCAGAGAAACCGACCAGGCTTGTGTACAACACAACGAAGATGACGGTACATGAACCTTCGCTTGACAACTGCACGCCCTATTAAGGCCGAGTCTTTGCCTGTTGCCGTCCGATGTGATGCACAAAAAGATGGATTCCTCTGAAGCTTGGAAAGTACTTGATCGTGATTACTTTATTGAGTCATCCCATACTTTGATCTCGCACCGGATCACTATCAATTGACTGAGTATTGTAAATTTATCAATTGATCAAGTACTGTAATGCTTCTATAAATTATATACCTCATGCACAAACCAATTAATCAAGAAGTTTATGACATCCTATTACCTTGCTTTCTCTAACAACTGGAACACTCACATCAAGAAGAAGCTGAGGAAGATGGGGATAGACCCACTGACTCTCAAGCCCATACTTCCTCTAGCTGATGAGGAGCAGCAACCACCGCAGGGTGCCATGGTTACGTCGATCATAACAAGAAGCGGCCGATCGAGCTCACTGCTCAGAATTCAGTGCAAAGATTTCTGATCAGGAGCAAGTTGAGGAGAAGAGCATGGGGAGCTCTCCTGGGTTTTGCACGGATGAGGCGCTCACGATGCTGCCCCATGAGATGGTCGTCCCTTGCTCGTTTTCTTGATGCTGCTCTTCTTCCGGCTCCTCCGAGATGCAACACCCCTGCATGGGATGGTCCGAGTCCATGCATGTGTCTCTGGGGTTTGGATGTCTGGAATGGATCATGGGACATGGTGGGTGAAACATTTGACCTCGAGGGCTTCGCCCACTGCTAAAGAACTAGTTTGGATCAGGAATGCTGGAAATTTGAGTTTTTCTGATCACTGTTTCCGGATAAAGTTTTTTTTTTAAAAAAAAGACAATCATATGAAGAGGAAGCACTATGAAACGAAATCATTCATTTTCTCTTGTTCTCACTGTTGCTGCTGTATTGTGCTCTGAAATCGATAAAAGTTTAAATGATCAATTGAAACTAATAAACTAATGAGTCATGTGTCTTCGAAACCTTTAATTAAGTTTGTCTCTTCATTAGTCTCACCTGCTCTAACCAACTAATTTAATGACTGGCCTTTTGGCTCATTTCCCTCCGACTTGTCGGATCCTTTAGATTTGCCTGCAGATTGACTTAGTCACCTTGTTCGATATGTCAAGTTCACTTGGTCAACTTGATATATACATTATATTTCAACTCGTTTGATTTGTTAGGTTGCTTGGTGTTACATACATTTTGTCAAGTTCACTTCGTCAACTTCTTACATTTTTGATTAATTTTTCTCATTTTGTTCTGCCCAGTCGTACCATGTTGATACTCTTGTTAGCTATATTATCTATTTTGTTGATACTTATATGATTCTTTGTCTGATACATGTCATATGACCTCTGATGGATTAACTGTTGTATTATTAACCTATGTCGATTCCTGTTGACTCATGTTGACTCCTGTTGAGCATGCTAATTAACTTTAGCTATTATATGTTAGGATGATCATCATACATCCATATGCTAGTTGTAGATGTTGTTGTTGTTGGCTCTTACTTGACACCGTGTTGTGGTGGCACATGGGTAAGAGGTTGCAATATAGTTGGGTGCGACCAGGACTGGCTACATTGTCGTCCTGCTACACTGCCACTCCCCACTTATTTTTAGTGGTCAGTGTGCAGTATGTCCTGTTTGACGCCTCAGTTCACTGCCCTAGGGGGTGATTGGGGGTGGCGAGTGCAGACAGTGATTATGTCCCGTTTGGCGCCTCAATTCACTGCCTGAAGGAGTGACTGGGGTGGCGAGTGTAGACAGGGACATGCTTTTGATTGCGATAGTTGATGCATATTACATGCATATATTGAGTAGGACTATTACATAGTTTACTTTATACATATGATTGTGGCTGTTGCACTTGGTTGCTATGATTGTTGCGTACTGCATGACATTACATACATGATTATATGCTATGATTTATATACCTGTTGCACAGTATGTTCTTCCTTTGTTGTATTAGTTGATATACCATGTTCTATTATCGTGATACATGATACCTTGTTGATATCTGCTACCATGTACATGTTATTCATTTCTTCTATACATGTTTACCTTGGCTTGTACTTTTTTATTATTTCTGTTGTTTACCTTACATGCACATCATTTCTATATCCACTGAGTATCTAATGCTACTACTCAGACCCTGGGGTTGCTTTGTTTTCTCCCCAGATAACAGATAGGTTGATTTGGAGCTTGGGGATTCAGTCGGCTGGTTCTGTCTCACATCAGAGGATCTTCGTATGTGTTGGTTTGTTGGATTTTCATTTCGTCATGGTTATAGTTGTATTTTCATTTGAGACTTGTAGTGTGGACATGGACTGTAGCTGTGTTAGTCTTGTATTTGTGGTTATTCGTTTTATCGGATTTACGATGTTTTCGCTACGTGGATTTTTTTATACGTTGTTGTAGATTGACGTTGCATGTATGAGTTAGTAACTGTAGCCGTGTAGGCCTTATA
>NC_133877.1:5312865-5491736 GCF_044706935.1 Curcuma longa | reverse complement strand
TATATTTTTTTTAAAAAGTAAAAACTTTTTGCATTCGAGTTTCTCTACATCTTCTAAAATTTTTTCAATGTTAATTGGTTTCAAAATTAACTGAAGTCAATCTTGAGTACAAATAAAACTTTCTACCACCCAAGGAGTCAATGAACTCCTGAAACAATCAAGTACCCGACCACCAGAACTAAAAACATATTCTGAAGCAACTATTGATATTGGAATAACTAATACATCACGAGCAATTTGAGCAAATATAAAAAATCTGTGATAATTTTGATTCCACCATCCCAAAATGTCAAAAGTTTCATAATACTCTTCAACTATTTCATTAATATACTTGTCTAATTCTGACATATTGTTATCATCAAAAGCTTGTGCCTTTTATTTCTTATACTTCACAAATATTGATTGTCTTTTCAAATTCATTTGACTCATATTTTTGAAGCATTGTCATTGTCAATTGATTCTAAAATTGATGGAACTCTTGAAGTATTACATTGAGGCTCCATTTTTTTCTTTATAATTCTTGTACAAATCAAATAAATTGTCCTTTTTTATCTTTCCTACTCTTGCACCTTTCTCATCTCCATATAATTCAATCAACATAAATTCTAAGAACTCCAATTTATGTCTTAAATCAAAGTACCACCACAATATAAAGCAATTTATTCATCTTCTCGAGATTTCTCCAATATTTGCCAAATTTATTTTTCATTCAAATTCCCATCGAGCACACATCAAGATTATCACTTTCTTGCCACACTTTTAAGATGATATGAATAGGATTAATCTCGTGTGCAAAAGTATTGGATGTGGCATACAAAGATCCTGAAACTTTTAATGTTAGCTCATTAAAAACTTGTAGTAGAGATGCAAAAAGTCTAACATTATTCCAATCTGCATTTGTTGGCTTCTCATCAAAAGTCCTCAATTCTCTTTTAAGTTTACCATCAAATATCATCTCTTCATTTTCATTCAAAATAACATGTCAAACTGTATATTGAAGATCTAATTTAAAACATAGATCTTGTTCATCAAACCTATCAAAAGCTCTTTCAAATTTTTGAGCTATATTCGACATCAAGAAAGTTGAGTTCCATCTGGTTGGTACATCTAAGCTTAATAAGTTCTTGCTTTCAATTTTTTCAATCTCTACATATTCTTTGAACTTGCTTAATCTAGAGGGAGATTATTTAACATATTTAATTGCATTCCTGACCCTCATCACATATTGATTTATATTTTTTAAGCCATCGACAATAATTAAATTGATTATATGAGCTATACATCTCATATGAATATATTTTCCCTTCAAAATATGAATATATTTTCCTTTCAAAATAGTAAAATCCTAATTAATCATCTTTTTTTCTAAAAATATTGATTGTAACATCATTTGAACTTGCATTATCAACTATAATAGTGAAAATTCTTTTAATTCTCCAACCCCTCAAGCAATTTTCAATGGCTAAACTAATAGGTTCGCCTTTATGACTTGTAATTGGACAAAAATTGATAATTTTTTTCTGTAACTTCTAATTTGTATCAACAAAATGAGTTGTTAGGCACATATTGCTTATTTTTTGAATCGATATTCATGTATCAATAGTCAAAGAAACTCTTTGTGTATGCAATAAATTTTTTAAATTTTCTCTTTCAACTGTATATAATTCCACACAATCACGTGCAACTGTCCATCTTGATGGAATTCTAAATTTTGGACGCACCATAGCCATAAATGTTTTAAATCCTTCTCTTTTTACAAATTTAAAAAGGAGCTCATCCATTATAATCATTCTAGCTAATGTTTTTCTAGATGCATCTTGATAAAAAGTCAAACATACCTCACCCTCTTTTGAATTTAGTTGTAAACTTAACTATGCTTGAGTTGTTTCAACAACATAAGGGTGTTTTTTACATGAGATCTCAAGCTTGTTGTTCCATTCCTGTGTGGATCACAAAAAAAAAAAATTATCATAATATTTGCATTTGACTTTTATCTCTGATGCATCATTAGTAAATTTTATGAAATGATCTCATACTTTACATTGGTTTCATTGCTTTTCTCGTGGTTACCTTTCCTTTAGAATCTACGATAATTTTTATTTCTATTGAAGGACCAATTTCAGATAGTGGTACGAAACAACTATTATTAACATCCATAATTGATAAATCTCCTTGCATTGATATCAAACAAATACTAATCACAATTCACAGATACACAAACACTATCAAAAGATTGCATGATGTTACAACATTATTCAAAATATAATTGATTAAAGTCTAAAATTGAAAGACAAATATGAAACTCAAATATCAGAATATCTAGATAGTTAAATACTTAAATTTAACAAAAATTCATATGACTAGTAGAAGATCAAAAACAAATAACAACTTTCATATGACCAGTTAAATATTAGGTTAATAATTTCAAAATACTGAGCATATATAATTTTCATACTTACACTATCCACACTAATCGACGGTTGCAGACTACTATGGCGTGAGGAAGAAGATGAGGAATAGCAAGAGACGAATCACACTTAAACCGACAACAACAACAATGGGAGAAGAAAGGTCTGAGTTGGACCGACAGAACCTTAGAGAGTCGGAATCACAGGCGCCCTCTCGCAAAAGCAAAGAGAGGAGATTGAGGCACAACTGTCCTCTCACGAGAGCACGCAGAGGGGATCGAGGCAATCACCGATAACGAGAGCAATGAGAAGGCATCGATGAAAAGAACAACGACCGACAGAAAAGAATTAGGACAACAGAGAAGCGAAGGAGTTGGGGTGAGAATTGTCTTGCGACATTAGTATGTGAACAAATTTAGATTTTTACCTTTTAATGATTTTACATTTAAGTCCACTAATTTATTTAAAATTTTGATTTTTTTTCAATTTAACTAAATAATAAAATATGAAACAAAACCCGAAGTAAAATAACCGAAATAATTATTTTTTTATAAAAAAACTAAAATTCTAAAATAACAAAATTAAAATTTTAAATTTAATTGATTTTAACCAAATTATTACTCACCCCTACTCATCTATAGATCTCCCATAATTAAGACTGATATAGCTAATGATGAATTATCTCGACTAATAGTTTAGGTACATATAAAAATCCATTTTTTTCTCAGGTGAAAAGGTATAATTGTTGTTTTAAAAATCATAATTTATACACATATTTTCAATCGGCTAGGAAAATGCACTTTGAGCCTATTTTGTTAAAGAAGGGCATCTTAAATCGTCACTATAAATTATAACAAGACTGCAGAGAAACACACACCAAAACAAACAAGCTTAATTACAAAAAAAATCAGTTTATACAGCGAAAAAAAAACCTAGAAGAATGAAGGATAATGAAAGTAAATAGCAATTACTCCAGATAAAATTGGTTTTTGGCATGCAACAGGTAATGTTGAGGGATTGATAAAATTGACAGCAACAACAAACACCTAAATGTCCAGTTATCACAATAAAAAAAAAGTGACTGAGCACAAATTTGCACAAAGAATTCAGTACAAATTTGCAGTACAAATGTTGCCGAAGCGAAAACATACATCAGGGAAAAAAAGTTCAGACAATGCTTTCTAGGCATGTGCACATCCGTCAAACCAATGCAGCAGAACTGCTCGGAGCCCAGTGCATTTCATCATCCAAAGCAAAACGACTTTTGCGAAATAAGAAAAGCAGGAGATCCAATTAAGAGCAGTGGAAGAAAAAGAAAAAGGTCGTCCTCAGAATCAAGCTTATAGTTTTCATCAGAAGAAAAGAAATCAGGTCTCAAAGATTTCATGCCATCATAGGACCGCCAAACCCTAAATCCTTCAGGCAGATCAACAGAAATTCCTTAATAACAAAAAACAAAACACGACAAATTGTGCGATGGTTTCGGAGAAAACATTCGCTGCAGCTCACAAAAAACGAGGTGAAGCGACACAACATCTCCTCGAAAACCAATTTCGCCCATCTAAAAAGCCAATCCCTCATTTGTGTTCTAGGAAACAGATATTAGCTCATCAGATGGGCTCTTCTATACATAAAGAAAAACAAGATCGGAAAAACCTTAAATCAAACTAGAAAACAGAAGAGACTTAACTAGATTAGAGAGGAAAACTGCTGCCATCATCGCCGCTGCGGCGCTTCTTCGCCGAGGAAAGCGGCTTCCTCTATCTCCTGTATCGTCTGCTTTTATTTATACTAGTTCAGAAAAGTAGGGTTCAACCTGGCCGACCATTTATTTGCCACCTTGACACGATGATTACAAAAATTAACGGTTCGATTCCAGGGCCCGAACCGGATCAAATTACCAAAATAATCTCAATTTTTAATTTTTTTTGAAAAATATTTTAGATTTTTTAAAATAGTAAAATACGTCTAAAATTTTTTTTTATACTATCAAAAAAACTTACCTATTTTATAAAAAATAAAAACTAATTAATCAATTCACATATCTATATAAATTAGTAAGCTAATCGTTTATTCTACTAAAAAATATTATTTTAAAAAGTTTTAATTAATTTTATTTTAATTTCAAATGTAAACAAAACCTCGATTCTTTTGGCTCAGCTGCGACGGAGCCCTTCTCGATAACGTCATCGGTGACGTCACCTCCCATGGAGCGTTGCCCTATCTTTCCCCATCTTCGTCTTTCTGAATAGACTTGACCTCTTCAACCTCGACATCAAAAGAACACGCCCCTCCAAAGAATCTTATATTGTTCCTCTCCCCTCCGCTTCCCTTTGCAGTAGCCAACAATGTGCCCCTCCGGCCGCCCCCACCGCAGCGACCCCTCGCCCTCCGCCTTCCGCAGCGGCGCCCTGCGAGGCCTCCGCCCCGCGTTCGACGTCCTCGACGCCGACCGCGACGGCAAGATCGGCCGCGACGATCTCAAGTTCTTCTTCTCCGGCCTCGGCGCCGCGTCGCTCTCCGAGGAGGACATCGCGTCCATGATCTCCGCGGCCGATGCCGACTGCGACGGCCTCGTCGAGTTCGAGGAGTTCGAGCGCGTCCTCGGCGGTGGCGATGCCGGCGCCGGCGGCGTGCTGGAGGAGGCGTTTGCCGTGATGGACAGGGACAGCGACGGGAAGGTAGGGTTCGGGGATCTGAAGGCGTACCTGGAGATGGCGGGGTTGCCGGGCGACGACGAGGACGTGTGGGGAATGATCCGGTCGACCGGCGGAGGCGACGTTGCCGAGGGTGTGAGCTTCGACGCCCTCCTCAGGATCCTCGCCGTCGATCTCTCCGACGCCTCTTGAAATTATTTCGATCCCTTCGGTTTCTCCGCGGCCCGTCTCCTACAGCATAAAGCCTGGTTGTGGCACGACGCGTTGCTACTGCGAAATCGCCAAACCATTGTACTATGCTCAATACATATGCTGCACGATGTTGTTATTATTATGCAATAATTATACAGATTTCAAATACACGTAGTTGCAACACCGTTGTGTGGTTTCACACATAATGGATCCATAAACAACACTCTTGGTCGATGTCAAAGTCAGCTTCATTCGACTCAATTACACGAGTAGTTTATAGATCAGTTTTGAAAAGTGATCGATCTCTTATATCGTGTGGATGCTGAGTGAATCATTGAACACTAGAGAATATGTAAAACGTGTGGAGAAAACAAGACGGAATAAATGTCCGAGGGAGATATCTTCACTCTTATGATTTTAAAAAAAATTTATATATTTTAAACGTGGGACTTTTCTTGCTCGGAGTTCCTCTTCCATTATTCTTATGGTCCAGAGAATTCAATGAATCCTTGAACCTCCTGGTGGGAGCCTCCCAACTTTCCACGTAGACCAACAAATCCTCTACTGGAAGTTTCTTAACCATTATTTTTATATATCTCTATATATAATATTGTTTGTTTTGACAAATGATTTTAATTTTGAATTGTATCTCTCATACCAATGTAAATCTTCTATCTTATAATATCAAAATCTTTTTTATATATTTTTAATATAAAATTTTGATTGTATCTCAATAATTTTATTTTTTCAATTTTGAGCTCTAATTGGCATAAAAGCAATGGTAAAGAAAGAAAAACTCAAATATATTTTCATTGTTAACAACATAGGCCCAAAGTCACTTTAAATATATGTTTGATTCAAGTTATCATATATAATTTTGTTTATATGATTACCAGATAATCGCATTATCAATGTTATGAGGTATAACACATAGTCTAATATTATTTTATTCAACTTATTTATTTGGAGGAAATAAAACATAACCAATTTAACATTTAATATATTACACTTGATTCAATTTATTTTAAAATAAATATTAAATTAATAATATTATTATTATTAATGATGATAATAAATTGATAATATATAAAAAAATAAATATAGTTTATTTATATTTTTTAGATTTAAAATAAATTTATATATTTTTTAATAAAATAATCTGATAAAATAATTATTTTAATAAATATAATTCAATAATTTAATTTTTAAAATATAAAATAAATATATATATATTTTTTAATAAAATGATTTATTAAATTAATAAATATAATTTATTAATTTTATTTTTTTAATGTAAAATAAATAAATAAATATTTTAATAAAATAATTCATTAAAATAATCATTTTAATAAAATAATTCATTAAATTAATAAATATAATTCATTAATTTTATTTTAATAAAATAATTATGTTAATAAAATAATTTATTAAAATAAATATTTTAATAAAATAATTCATTAATTAATAAATATAATTCATTAATTTTATTTTTTAAAATTTAAAATAAATATTTTAATAAAATAATTCATTAAATTAATAAATATAATTCATTAATTTTATTTTAATGTAAAATAAATAAATAAATAAATATTAAAATAATTGTTTTAATAAAATAATTTATTAAAATAATTATTTAATAAAATAATTTATTAAAATAATAAATATAATTCATTAATTTTATTTTTTTAAATTTAAGATAAATTATCACTTTTAAATTTATAAATATTCAAATTAAAATTTATATAATTAATTAACTTAGTTTCAATTAGGTTTCATGGTATATTTTAATTAACTTAATTTTAAAATCGAAGAATAATCATGAAAAAAAATTTTGTTAACATTCAGAATTATATAGAAAATTTTAGGCTGCCAAGGTAATCACATTCTCAAATTATAATTTATTTATTGATGTGGCGATAATATTTTATTACTTAAAAATTGATCATAATCAAATAAAATTATTGTTGATAGATAATCAAAATTATTCATGATAATTCCCAATCCAATACCCCTTAAAGATCAACGTACTAATACACACTGTGAACAGCCACACCTTTTGCTGAAAAGACACATCTCGAAACCATGTAAAGCGGAGCGTGTTGATCATGGAAATGCACAGCACGTACACAGTGGGAATACATGCGTCCCAAATTGCAATAGATAGGGATTTTCTAGTGAGCTTTTCCAGTTCTGGAAGGACGCAATTTTTTTGAGTTTCATGTTGTTAGAATATTTAATTTAGTATATATATTAAATATTCTGTTTAGAATAAATCGTATTAAATATTCTGTTTAGAATAAATCGTCTAGAATAAGTCCCTATACTCATATATAAATAGGGACCTATGGCTTGTAATATTTCAATTCAATTCAGAATAGAAATATTTCCGACATGGTATCAGAGCCTAGGGTTTTTTTTAGCGCCGCTGCCTATTTTCCTTTCCGCGTCGACTTCCTGTTCGCTGCCGTCGGCCCTTGGATCTCTCCTCCCCTAGAGCGGGCGGCACCAATGAATCTCTCCTTCTTTTGTTGCCACCAACACCACTCCTCCTCTTCGTGCCTAGGGCCGGCGGCGGTGATTGCATGAGGCTTTTGTTGCATGGAATTCAATTACACGCAATTGGAAATTGCTTCCGTTTTCCAAACGGAATTAATCAAACAATGGGAGAAAAAGCATGCAACGTCTTCTTGCTTTTAGCAAGTCATGCATGCAACGTTTTGTTGTCCATTGGTTCTTCTAGCAAACCATGCCAGTGGACGTGAAGGCAGACGACCGCCGTTCTGTCCCACGTCGCTCTGTTCCACGCCAGTGGCCTTGCCCCCCTTTTCATCCTTGCCAAAGTCGCCAGGATTCCGTGGGATCTTGTTCGCCGGCTGCCAAAAACGGCCGCAAGTGACCCTTTCTGCCCCGCCGCGCGATTCACGCGCTTTCTGCCCTATCAGAAGCCGCCGCCGCGCGATTCACGCACTTTCTGCCCCGCCGCGCGATTCCGTGGGATCTTGTTCGCCGGCTGACGGAGACGGCCGCAAGTGACCCTTTCTGTCCCGCCGCGCGATTCACGCGCTTTCTTCACGCGCTTTCTGCCCTACCAGAAGCTGCCGCCGCGCGATTCACGCGCTTTCTGCCCCGCCGCGCGATTCCGTGGGATCTTGTTCGCCGGTTGCCGGAAACGGCCGCAAGTGACCCTTTCTGCCCCGCCGCGCGATTCACGCGCTTTCTGCCCTACCAGAAGCTGCCGCCGCGCGATTCACGCGCTTTCTGCCCCGCCGCGCGATTCCGTGGGATCTTGTTCGCCGGCTGCCGGAGACGGCCGCAAGTGACCCTTTCTGCCCCGCCGCGTGATTCACGCGCTTTCTGCTCTACCAGAGGCCGCCGCTGCGTGGAGAAACCAGAGGTGAAGCAACCTCTGCCATACTGCTCCTTTCTGCTCGCGAAGTGATCCATCACTCGACGACCGCCGCCTTGGGGTCTCTTCTCGAATTTGTTCGCCGCCTCTCCTAAAAGGGCCAGCTTTCCTATTCATCTTCTTCCCACTGCCGGGTCAGGGGAATCTGTGCAGCCCTCCTGTTATTGAGCAAACTCAAGCTGATTTCTACTCTACCACCTTGAGTTTGAGGGGGGGTGTTAGAATATTTAATTTATTATATATATTAAATATTCTATTAAATATTCTGTTTAGAATAAATCGTATTAAATATTCTGTTTAGAATAAATCGTCTAGAATAAGTCCCTATACTCATGTATAAATAGGGACCTATGGCTTGTAATATTTCAATTCAATTCAGAATAGAAATATTTCCGACACATGTTAGTTGTAAAGTTTGCTAATATCATGCATGCATGATCCTTACCTTTTTCAACAGCAAGATAAGATTTATCAGAATAACTGAGACATGAAATACCTCTGATTCAGGTACATTCAAGTTCTTCCGTGCAGCAAAGAATATAACTGGAGCAGGCTTCAAATCTTCAAACGCATCGCATCAGCAGATACAATTGCATCGAACCTGAAATGCAGAAGACAGTTCAGACATTGAATCAGTTGGCTTTCAGACATTGCTCAATGCCGATCGAGTCAGTTATCTACGTATGTTTTCCATCATACAAACTACATTTTTTTTTGGTAATTGATTTATTACAACAAAATATAAAGAATAATTGTTTTAAGGAATGCAACATTGAAAATATCAACTCATGATATCGATCATGTGCATGCGCATTGTGGATTCTCTGGATAATGTTTTGACAATAAGAAAGTAACATATCTAACACCAAACTGCCGCCCTTAATCTAAGGAATGTCTTTACAGCAAGTACCTAATTAGAAGACCCCAAACGGTGGCACATGGAACTCCACCAATGCCCTTAATTAATTTTCTTTTCTCCTCTTCTTCCAATCTTCTCACTTATGAATGCTTCATGCATGGCACCACCAGGCACGTTGTCGAAGACTCTTCCGGTCCACAAGCAACACTGCGGCGTTGTTATGCCGCCCTTATCCAACACTGAGACACACACACTGGCACAGGTATCTGGTCATTTGCCTGGCTGCAGAGCGAAGAATCTCATGTCGCTGCTGTTCCTTCCAAAGGAACAACAACTCTCCATCTCTAGGGGCCCCTTCACATGTGTCCCTGAGCTGGAGCTGCTTCATTCAGTGAGAGCTGGGAATAATCCAGGGTGTTCGTTATATGTATATATATATGGTCACTGCCTCACTGGGCATGGGAGAACAAGTAGGTTGGGAGTTCATGTGAGCCCATGTGGAATCGAGTTAGGAGAACATGTCCTGATCGGTTGTATAGGCCATGCCGCAAGCAAAGATAGTGCCACGCTACCCATTCCTCATTTCAAAAATCTAGCCATCTTTATTTTATGTAGCCATGATCACTAGGCTGCCAAGTGTGCATGTATGCATGTATATATACACTTAGCTCATTACCACCATGTCCAATATCCACTGCCATGGCTGCCCCCCTACCGTCATGGCATTCGGCCACCGTCGGCCTCGAACCGGCTCCGCCATGCGGTCACCGGGGGGTGAGTTATCGGCGAGTGCGCAGGAGAAGTTGGAAGGAGATCCGGAGAGTGCGTTCTGGAAGATCGAGTACTAGGCGAGGGCGAAAGTGGCTTCGGTTGCTTCGAAGGTTGGTGCCTAACGGTGAGTCGTTCCAGTTGGGCGGGCTCGTGGGGGAGGCGGCTGACTACGTGGAGCGTTTGCAAGCGCGAGTCGGGGTTCTGCGAGCCATGGTCGAGTCGCTATCGGATTCGGGTGGCCGAGTCTAATACAGATCGAACCTGAATGTGTGGGATTTCTTACGGTCGTTGGCTATCAGTGTGTTTGGTTAGCAGCGTAGAGCGAGTGTATTGTGTTGTATGATTAGTAGTGGTGCATTTCGGTCGGTTTGTTCTGTTGCCTTTGTGGCATTTTTATATACGGATCGGATCCTTGTTGGATATTATTCATTAACGGCTGGCCCATTTCAGGTAGGGCCCAAGTGCAATCGGCAAGGGAAGGACCAACTGATCTAATTACAAATAAGCGATCGAGGATTAATTGCAAGTTTTCGCGACAAGTAGACCTTTTGTTAACTAATTAAGCTTACAGCGAGCTTACACCATGAGAATTTTAATTAGTTCTTATGGTATCCGGGATTCCTGTCCGGATGGACTACCTTCTCACAGTCAAGCATGTCTTGAATGCTCTTCTTCGACCCTGTCTATCTGGCTTAATTTATTCAATCCAATGACTTGAATGATTCTTGCGAGTTGATTTCTTCGACCCAATATTTATACCGGATTTCATTCGATTTAACTTTCAGTTTGATTTAGAAAAAGGTCATATGATGGTATCTAGAGTTACTCTTTAGCACCTGATCTCACTTTCTGATTCATCGATCTCTTTTCTCAAGCACTTGGTGTTCATCCAACAACATCCTATTCAGATTTGAGATAGTGCTCATGAACACTAAGTCTTCATCCAATAATGTCCTATTCGGATTCGGGAAGATTAGCTAGTCTTCTTGCTTGAGCACTCATCATTTCAGGTCCAAAAACTCATTAATTGGATAATCAATCAATTGACATAGTGACATTCGATTTTAATTTCTGACAACTTGACACAAGGTGACACTTGGTCAACGGCCTCACAATACCCAGAATACTATCTAATGACTGTCATCCTTAATGCCCTAACCTCTCTTTGTGTAACACAATCTTTTTTTAATTATATGTTGTTCTGGAAGGCCAATCTCCAGTTGTTTAATCCATAAATATATCGAATAAAACCAATCAGGCAGTCAAGACCTCCTCATATAATACCAATTTTACATTCAACGCATAGCATAGGCCATAATATTTTATTGTATTAACATTTCTTTTGGATTAAATTAAAATTAAATTATTATTAATATTCTGCGTTCAATACGGTCGCCATGTGGATGATGCCGTTTCAAAACGGCGCACGTTTTCTTAATTGCTTCATGGAATTGGTGAATGACAACTAAATAATTTCTAATTTTTTTTACTTTTAACTTCATTAATATTCTAAAATATATATAATTTTATATCAGTTCAAATGGGGGAAAAAAATTCACTAATAGATAACTCACTTTGTTTATTTCAGATTATCAACAAAAAAAAAAGGAAAAAGTTAGGCAGATGTCGCGAGATAATTTCCAATCTCGATCAGAAACCACCCACCTAATCCCGACCGTTCGTCATCCCACCGATAATTATTCGACGGCTCTGGTGCTGAGACGCTGACGGTCCGAAGAAGTCGAGATTCTCGACGCCAGTTTCCTAGGTAGTTGACCTACGTACCGGTCAACCACTGTTTAATGCCCTGACCCCACCTAAGTCCAGACTTTGACTCACTCTATTCCTCCCAATTCTTTATCTCCTCCATTATAATAATAAAAATAAATAGTAAAAATTATTAAATAATAATTAATAATATCTCCTCCCAAACTACAGCGGTCAACAGTCGCAAACTATTTTAGCAGTTTCCGAGCGACGACGTTGATTTAATTTAACTTAATTTGGAGGGCGACAAGCCGGGGCATTAAATCGCGAGAGATGGGACGAATCTGAGCGCCAGGAACGTGCGAAGCAAGCAACCTCGATGTCTTTTTTATTATTATTATTATTATTTTTAATTCGTGCCAGCGTACGCTGCTGGAAAAGCGCGTGGGCCCGGACGGCCCACGCATGCGGGCCCCGGCCTATTGGGTGTGGTGGCGACTGGGCTCCACGGAACAGTCTTAATTAGTTATTAATTGGCCGATTAATCAGTGGGACGGAGCGACAAAAGGCGCAGCGCCAGGTCACGAGGCGGATTAATGGCGCGATTAAGCGCCTTCCTCCCCCTCCCGCGGCCTGATTTGGCGCCACGGAAATAGTGCGAGCAGGTGGATGACAAGATAACACTGCGACTGGAGGAAGCGAGGTAGCTCGGGGAGGAAGGCGCTGACGGATCGGGAAATTAATAATTTAATATAAATAATAATTATTTTTTGATGGGAAATTTTTTTTTCCACCCTTTTTATTTCGTATCAGATCAATCGCTAGATTTGATGGGTCGAGAGGAGGGTTACTTACTCGTGGGTCCCGCAGTCCAATCTCGACCGGGCCCGAGCCGAGTCCGTTGGCTGATGGGTTGGTCACCGACGCGACCGGTCAAGGCTGTTGACTGCTTCCCTTACGTCACTGCGAACCTCATAAATTGAGGAAAAAATATTTTATATATTTAAATAATAGCAGGAAGTATTTATTTGGGTTTACGCTTTTGGGTGTGTGAATCGCTCTGAGCCTGGATTATTCTCGCGGCGGGCGGTGACCGAACTCGTATGTCAACTGTGAGGACCTGATCAGTGGCGTCAGAGGCGCCATGATCGCGACTTAATTCGTGGACTAAACAATTAGCCCCGCAATTTCCGCTAATTATTGCCATTAAGTTTTGTTTTTTTTTCCAAATGTTTAGATAATATATAGGTGGAGGAGAGAGTAAAGAGGAATAAAAAAGAAATAAATATATTTATTGTTATTAGTGGTTGCGGAGTAAAGAAAGAGATGAAAGATAAAGATGGAGGAGAGCAAACAATAAATTCAGTTTAGACAGACAAATAATTTTTTAAACTGATTTTCAGATTTGAGGTAAGTGTGCAATATCTTTCATTAAAAGATTTATTTATTTAGAAAAATAAAATAAAACCAGCAATACAGTAGAAGAAATTTTATTTTTGTCTTTTTTTAACAAACGAAAAAACAGAATTTAAATAAAAAAATCGCCAGCGTTGGCGTGCGGGAGGGGAGCAATCGAGACACGACGCGGAGATTGTCGTCAGCAAGGGATCCGCGTGTCAGCGATCGGGACCACACGTGTCAGTGTCCGTACGATACATCCGCACGTGCGAAGCCAGTATGACTGTTCCACCCTTGCGCTCCCATGTCGAGCGGGTGGGCGTTTCGGAGAATGGACAGGCAGCTCGCCTCGCCCGCCGAAGTCTGGTCACGTGCCGACTGCCGAGAGCCTCCGTTCACACTGGTCAAAAAAGGGTGCCGGTGAGCGTGTGAAAGCGCCGACCGTACGAGCTCCCGAGGGTGAAAATATCACTATTTTTTTCCTCTCCCCTCTTTCGCGATCTCTGCTTAATAAAAAAGCTTCTGTGACAACAATCCCAGACTTCTCTCTCTCCTCCTCCTCTCTCTCTCTTCCTCATCCCAAACCCTAACCCTAGACTGCACAAGGAGAGCGTGATTACCCGATGACAACGATGCGACGATGACGGAGAAGCCGGAAGAGGAAATGGAAGCGTCGTCGATGGCCGCCTCTTCGCCTATACCGTTGCCGTTCTCGTCGCAGACGCCGTCCGTGTTTCCCTTCGTCGGGGGGTTCTTCGATGCCGACGTAGACGGCGGCGACAAGGACTCGCTCGGCTTCCTCGAGCTCCTCGGCCTAGGGGATCTCCACCACACTCCTCCTCCTTTCTTATTCGATCAGCTGCCGCCGGCGCCGGATCCTCCGCCAGCTGCTGGGCGGGGAGCTGAGCCATCGGACTGCGGAAACATCCCTGCGACCCCGTCGTCGATCTCGACGTCATCCTCGACCGAGGCGGCTACGGCGATCAGAACTTTGACCTCGTCCCCCGCCGCCGCCGGAGATGAGGGATCGGAGCAACAGGGGAACACCAGTAAAGCGTAAGGCGTATGGATTGGTGAGGTGCGATGATTAATTTAACGGTGAATTGGAATTTGAAATGGGTTTTGGAATGGGGATATTGATGCAGGGGGGAGGAGGAAGGCGGGAAGAAGAAGGGGCAAAAGCGCCAGAAAGGTCCACGATTCGCTTTCAAGACGCGGAGCGAGGTCGACCACTTGGAGGACGGCTACCGGTGGCGCAAGTATGGACAAAAGGCCGTCAAGAACAGCCCCTACCCGAGGTGCTTATTTACTCCCCTGCCACTATCGTGCTTTGTCTTTGTAATTTGGAGATAATCATAGGGGTACGATCGTCATTGCGGCAGGAGTTACTACCGTTGCACCAGCGCCACCTGCGCCGTGAAGAAGCGGGTGGAGCGGTCGTCGGAGGACCCTGCCGTCGTGGTGACGACCTACGAGGGGCAGCACACCCATCCCAGCCCCGTCCTCCCACGCGGCCACGCGCACCAACCGCTCTTGATCCAGCCGCCGCCCGGCGACCCTCTGCTTCCTCCGCCACAGCCGCCGATGGGACTCAGCGTGCTGGCGTCCATGGGTCTCAGCCTCCCGATTCTCGGAAGCTACCTCCATCCTTCTCCAGCGGCACTGCCTCCTGACTTCCGCCCCGCCGCCGCCGCTCCTCGTCATCTGCCCCCGTTGACCCCAAACGCCTTCAGCAATCGGACGGCGGCGGAGGCAGCAGCGTCGTCCAGGGACCACGGGCTGCTACAGGATTTGATACCATCGGAGATAAGGAAGAGCGACGAAACGTAGAGATGATGATCTTGTTAACGGTACGCACAAATTGGCTTCCCCTAAAAAAAATGCTTCTTTTGTTTTCATCTTGGATTTTATTTTTCTCTCCATCCTTTTAGGAGCTTGTTTTTTTTTCTCTGACCTGATCAGTCGAATGGAGGATTCTCAACGTCCATGATCTTGTACACTGAATGATATTGTACTATTTTGCCGTCACCCCAGCTTTCCTTAGATCTCTAGTACAATGACTAGAACACTAATTACTTTATAATTACTTGGTTTAATTATCTAATTATTGAAATGCACATATATTCATCTTTACTCTGTGACATGCCTTTTCTTCCCATCACTTGGTTTTCAACATTCCATCTGCTTTCTTTTTCCGTTCTTGTGCTTCTTTCGGTGATCATTGAATTGAATTGAATTGAATTGAATTAAGAGCTTTTGAAGCTTTGTTGGTGAGCTGCAACTTGGTCAGTACTTTTACTTTGCATGGTGGGAATTCAGGCTAGACGACAACTTTGATCTTGATGCATTTAGATCATCTTTCGTATCTACATTATTAGTATTATTTATTTATTTTGTTGGGAATGCCACACAGATATATAAAGAATTTACTGATTATCTTCATTCCTAGCTAATTTGTATGGTGTCTAAAACCTCCAAAGAGCTGTACTTGGCTACATGCAACTGTTTCATCGTATTATCGTTTGCGCAATATGCACCACAACTGTTCCTGTTTGTGCTGCTCATTCTTCAATATATAAATAATACCAGGTGCATTTATTATGGATCCGCCTGTTTAATTGGTGTTCTAGACTGTGTTGGGCGACAAGAGAATTGATGTTTCTCAATCATGCATTACTCTGAACTGTCAATTATATCGCGGTTGGTCGATCAACTTGCTCATGAGGGAACAAGAGTTGTACTATTTGGGATTGGATACAATGCATCGAGTTGATTCAGTTCGATGCGAGTTCTCTTTCATTTGTAATTAAAGGAGAAAATTTGATAATATTGTTTAGTCATTATCAAATGTACTAAATGCTTATGGTTGTAACTAATCTGGAGATCAATCTTTCTGTTCTTTCTCTCTCGACGCTAGAAGAGGAACTGCCAGCTGAAACCCTAATTAATATGCGGAGTCCTTGCGTAGCCAGCCACTCAAGGGTGTCGATAACCTCATTTAAATACTTAATTACTGATTTGTACTGGAACCACTCGTAGACCTTGTTAATTAATCGCTCTAGCTTTGTTTAAAATTCACCGACTTCCTTTAATTATCAGAGTCAATGCGTGTATGTACCTGCATGGACTGATTAGTATAGATTAATGGAGGAAAGGCAGCCGAAGCTAACGCTTATTACTATTTTTATGTAGCGAATCGCCGTGCTAGCTGATTAACAACTTTGTCTTCTCCCGGAGAAGTTTGTGGCAGACCCTACCGCGAATAGAATAAGACGATACGGCTGGTGCAGCTCTTTATGATTGGAACGTGCTACCTAGACTGTTCGTTTAGGATGATCTTTAAATACTAATTTATATCGTGAATTAATCTACAATTTTTCAATATTTTTTGTTTGTATTTGATTTTAAATGAGACGGACTTAAGAGTCATTATTTGTAATATTTTTAAATACTAGTTTTTTATCACCTGTAATATTTCAAATCAAGCGTTAAATGAATCAAATTTAAAAAATTTAATCATTCTAATTCTGATTAAGAGATAACTATTCTAATTTATATCAATTTACAAATAATGTTTATGAGAAAGTTTTCCATATTGTTTTGAGGTCAGGCATTAAGAAATAGAACCAAGCATACTATTCACATAGAAACGAATAACACTACCAAGAACTTTAAGGAAGAACAAAGGCCTGCATAAAGGCCATTCTGGTTCGTTCCCCAAATTTCAAGCAATTGTAGAATTCAAGAGACACGCAAAATCAAAATCAAGTCTCTTAAAACCCTAATCACTATAAAAATAACCACAAATAACGACAGATTTAGCGACCGATTCGTAGATTCCGTCGTTAAATAGCGATCAATTATAATTTGATCACTAAATTAGCGATCGAATTATAATCGATCGCTAAATTTACGACGGAATTATAATCGATCGCTAAATTTACGACGGAATTATAATCGATCGTTATTTAGCGACGGAACTTAAAAATCGATCGTTAATTAGTGACCGAATTTATTTTGGATTGCTAATTTTAGAATTGAATGGTATCTGTATGAGTTTTAGCGATCCTTAGCGACCGAACTAGGATTTGATCGCTATTTTAGCGATCGAACTAGGGTTGGGTCGTTATTTTAGTGACCGAATCAAGCTTCAAAGATGTCGACCAAACCCTCCTTCGAAGATGCCGATCGAAGTCATCAACAAAGAAGAGTCCGTCTTCACCGTCGTCGTCGACAACTTCACCGTCCAAACCACCGTCACTTCCAGCAAAGACGAAGCCGAGATGTGGATCGACGAAATCCTCCGAATCCACTCCAACCGCCTTCACCAACTCATTGTCAACCTGGACGTCGAGTGGCATCCAGGGACGGATCCAGAAATTAGAGGTGGACTGTGCTGACTTTAGGTATGAAAAAGGTCAATTAAATATCAAAATACAATGAACAAAAAAAGAATCCATTAATTTTTTTTGATACCAAATTATAATTGTAGATTACAAGTATGTATCTAATTTTTTTAAAATTAGATTAGAATCCAAAATAACCTAACCTTATATAATTTTTTAAAAATTAAATTAAGCACAAAATAGCCCTGCTTAAAGTATTATTATGTAATCTTTATCAAAAACTAAGATAAGAGAGGTTCGAACTTCACGACCTCAACAGAGTTTAAACCTATCGCTAGCCAACTGCACCACCAATTCTTTTAAAAACAATTATCAATGATAAATTATTATAAGACTAACAGGGCTGGGCTACAGCCTAGGATAGCTCCTACTTAAATCCGTCTCTGGTGGCATCCCTCCTACTCCCCAATCCAAAACCCCGTTGCTGTCCTCCAGATCTGCATCGGGATGCGTTGTCTCATCTTCCAAGTCAGCCACGTCGACTACTTCCCCCAAATCTCAATGCCTTCCTCAGCGATCACCGGCGATCACCGTTTCACGTTCGTCGACGTCGAGATCCAAAACGATGCCCATCTGCTCGACGACAATTGGGGCCTCCCACTACAAAAAAAAATCACAATTAGCGATCGAATTTTTGATCGCTAATCGATCGCTAAATTCGATTAATGACCGATAAAATAAATCGTAAAAAAATTCATCGTAATTCAAATTAGCGATCGAATTCAAAATCGATCACTAATTAGCAATCGATTTAAAATTCAGTCGCTAAAATTAGCGACCGATTTTGAATTCGATCGCTAATTTTAGCAATCGATTTGGAGTTCGGTCGCTAATTTTAACGATCGAATTCGAAATTGATCGCTAATTTTAGCGATTGAATTCTATTTTGGTCGCTAAATTTAGCGATCGAATGTGAAATCGGTCGCTAATTAACGACCAAATTTCAAATTTGGTCACTAAAATTAACGATTGAATTCTAGTTCGGTTGCTAATTTTAGCGATCGAAATCAAAATTGATCGCTAATTTTAGCGACCAAATTCAAAATTCGATCGCTAATTCTGTCGTTAATATTTTAAAAAAAATATTATCATCCCATGATTATAGCACATACAATTAATATTAAAACTTTCTCATACTATCTATACCATTCACATTTTAAATACATATTACAAATTTATCTAAATCATAAAATAATTAATTTTTTTATTAAAGAGCAACTTGTTCATACATAGAATTGTGACAAGAATAATCTTTGAAATGAAAATATCAAACAGAAAATAACAATCTTATTTTCTCTAATACCATCGTCCTATCACCGTCACTTCCAGCGAAGACGAAGTCGAGATGTGGATCAACGAAATCTTTTGAATCCACTCTAACCGCCTTCACCAACTCATTGTTGGCCTGGATGTCGAGTGGCGTCCCTCCTACTCCCCAATCCAAAACCCCGTTGCTGTCCTCCAGATCTGCATTGGGATGCGTTGTCTCGTCTTCCAAGTCATCCACGCCGACTACTTCCCCCAAATCTCAATGCCTTCCTCGGTGACCACTGTTTTATGTTCGTCGACGTTGAGATCTAAAACGATGCTCATCTGCTCGACGACAACTGGGGCCTCCCACTACAAAAAAAATCACGATTAGTGATCGAATTTTTTATTGCTAATTGATCACTAAATTCGATTAATGACCGATAAAATAAATCGTAAAAAAATTCATCGTAATTCAAATTAGCGACCGAATTCAAAATCGATCACTAATTAGCAATCGATTTTGAATTCAGTCGCTAAAATTAGCGATCGATTTTGAATTCGGTCACTAATTTTAGCGATCGATTTGAAATTCGGTCGCTAATTTTAACGATCGAATTCGAAATTGATCGCTAATTTTAGTGATTGAATTCTATTTCGGTCGTAAATTTAACGACCAAATGTGAAATTGGTCGCTAATTAGCGACCAAATTCCAAATTTGGTCACTAAAATTAGTGATCGAATTCTAGTTCGGTCGCTAATTTTAGCGACCGAAATCAAAATCGATCGCTAATTTTAGCGATCAAATTCAAAATTCGATCACCAAAACCCCGTTGCTGTCCTCCAGATCTGCATCGGGATGCGTTGTCTCATCTTCCAAGTCAGCCACGTCGACTACTTCCCCCAAATCTCAATGCCTTCCTCAGCGATCACCGGCGATCACCGTTTCACGTTCGTCGACGTCGAGATCCAAAACGATGCCCATCTGCTCGACGACAATTGGGGCCTCCCACTACAAAAAAAATCACAATTAGCGATCGAATTTTTGATCGCTAATCGATCGCTAAATTCGATTAATGACCGATAAAATAAATCGTAAAAAAATTCATCGTAATTCAAATTAGCGATCGAATTCAAAATCGATCACTAATTAGCAATCGATTTAAAATTCAGTCGCTAAAATTAGCGACCGATTTTGAATTCGATCGCTAATTTTAGCAATCGATTTGGAGTTCGGTCGCTAATTTTAACGATCGAATTCGAAATTGATCGCTAATTTTAGCGATTGAATTCTATTTTGGTCGCTAAATTTAGCGATCGAATGTGAAATCGGTCGCTAATTAACGACCAAATTTCAAATTTGGTCACTAAAATTAACGATTGAATTCTAGTTCGGTTGCTAATTTTAGCGATCGAAATCAAAATTGATCGCTAATTTTAGCGACCAAATTCAAAATTCGATCGCTAATTCTGTCGTTAATATTTTAAAAAAATATTATCATCCCATGATTATAGCACATACAATTAATATTAAAACTTTCTCATACTATCTATACCATTCACATTTTAAATACATATTACAAATTTATCTAAATCATAAAATAATTAATTTTTTTATTAAAGAGCAACTTGTTCATACATAGAATTGTGACAAGAATAATCTTTGAAATGAAAATATCAAACAGAAAATAACAATCTTATTTTCTCTAATACCATCGTCCTATCACCGTCACTTCCAGCGAAGACGAAGCCGAGATGTGGATCAACGAAATCTTTTGAATCCACTCTAATCGCCTTCACCAACTCATTGTTGGCCTGGATGTCGAGTGGCGTCCCTCCTACTCCCCAATCCAAAACCCCGTTGTTGTCCTCCAGATCTGCATTGGGATGCGTTGTCTCGTCTTCCAAGTCATCCACGCCGACTACTTCCCCCAAATCTCAATGCCTTCCTCGGTGACCACTGTTTTATGTTCGTCGACGTTGAGATCTAAAACGATGCTCATCTGCTCGACGACAACTGGGGCCTCCCACTACAAAAAAAATCACGATTAGTGATCGAATTTTTTATTGCTAATTAATCACTAAATTCGATTAATGACCGATAAAATAAATCGTAAAAAAATTCATCGTAATTCAAATTAGCGACCGAATTCAAAATCGGTCACTAATTAGCAATCGATTTTGAATTCAGTCGCTAAAATTAGCGATCGATTTTGAATTCGGTCACTAATTTTAGCGATCGATTTGAAATTCGGTCGCTAATTTTAACGATCGAATTCGAAATTGATCGCTAATTTTAGTGATTGAATTCTATTTCGGTCGCTAAATTTAACGACCAAATGTGAAATTGGTCGCTAATTAGCGACCAAATTCCAAATTTGGTCACTAAAATTAGTGATCGAATTCTAGTTCGGTCGCTAATTTTAGCGACCGAAATCAAAATCGATCGCTAATTTTAGCGATCAAATTCAAAATTCGATCACCAAAACCCCGTTGCTATCCTCCAGATCTGCATCGGGATGCGTTGTCTCATCTTCCAAGTCAGCCACGTCGACTACTTCCCCCAAATCTCAATGCCTTCCTCAGCGATCACCGGCGATCACCGTTTCACGTTCGTCGACGTCGAGATCCAAAACGATGCCCATCTGCTCGACGACAATTGGGGCCTCCCACTACAAAAAAAATCACAATTAGCGATCGAATTTTTGATCGCTAATCGATCGCTAAATTCGATTAATGACCGATAAAATAAATCGTAAAAAAATTCATCGTAATTCAAATTAGCGATCGAATTCAAAATCGATCACTAATTAGCAATCGATTTAAAATTCAGTCGCTAAAATTAGCGACCGATTTTGAATTCGATCGCTAATTTTAGCAATCGATTTGGAGTTCGGTCGCTAATTTTAACGATCGAATTCGAAATTGATCGCTAATTTTAGCGATTGAATTCTATTTTGGTCGCTAAATTTAGCGATCGAATGTGAAATCGGTCGCTAATTAACGACCAAATTTCAAATTTGGTCACTAAAATTAACGATTGAATTCTAGTTCGGTTGCTAATTTTAGCGATCGAAATCAAAATTGATCGCTAATTTTAGCGACCAAATTCAAAATTCGATCGCTAATTCTGTCGTTAATATTTTTAAAAAAAATTATCATCCCATGATTATAGCACATACAATTAATATTAAAACTTTCTCATACTATCTATACCATTCACATTTTAAATACATATTACAAATTTATCTAAATCATAAAATAATTAATTTTTTTATTAAAGAGCAACTTGTTCATACATAGAATTGTGACAAGAATAATCTTTGAAATGAAAATATCAAACAGAAAATAACAATCTTATTTTCTCTAATACCATCGTCCTATCACCGTCACTTCCAGCGAAGACGAAGTCGAGATGTGGATCAACGAAATCTTTTGAATCCACTCTAACCGCCTTCACCAACTCATTGTTGGCCTGGATGTCGAGTGGCGTCCCTCCTACTCCCCAATCCAAAACCCCGTTGTTGTCCTCCAGATCTGCATTGGGATGCGTTGTCTCGTCTTCCAAGTCATCCTCGCCGACTACTTCCCCCAAATCTCAATGCCTTCCTCGGTGACCACTGTTTTATGTTCGTCGACGTTGAGATCTAAAACGATGCTCATCTGCTCGACGACAACTGGGGCCTCCCACTACAAAAAAAATCACGATTAGTGATCGAATTTTTTATTGCTAATCGATCACTAAATTCGATTAATGACCGATAAAATAAATCGTAAAAAAATTCATCGTAATTCAAATTAGCGACCGAATTCAAAATCGGTCACTAATTAGCAATCGATTTTGAATTCAGTCGCTAAAATTAGCGATCGATTTTGAATTCGGTCATTAATTTTAGCGATCGATTTGAAATTCGGTCGCTAATTTTAACGATCGAATTCGAAATTGATCGCTAATTTTAGTGATTGAATTCTATTTCGGTCGCTAAATTTAACGACCAAATGTGAAATTGGTCACTAATTAGCGACCAAATTCCAAATTTGGTCACTAAAATTAGTGATCGAATTCTAGTTCGGTCGCTAATTTTAGCGACCGAAATCAAAATCGATCGCTAATTTTAGCGATTAAATTCTAAATTCGATCACCAAAACCCCGTTGCTGTCCTCCAGATCTGCATCGGGATGCGTTGTCTCATCTTCCAAGTCAGCCACGTCGACTACTTCCCCCAAATCTCAATGCCTTCCTCAGCGATCACCGTTTCACGTTCGTCGACGTCGAGATCCAAAACGATGCCCATCTGCTCGACGACAATTGGGGCCTCCCATTACAAAAAAAAATCACAATTAGCGATCGAATTTTTGATCGCTAATCGATCGCTAAATTCAATTAATGACCGATAAAATAAATCGTAAAAAAATTCATCGTAATTCAAATTAGCGATCGAATTCAAAATCGATCACTAATTAGCAATCGATTTAAAATTCAGTCGCTAAAATTAGCGACCGATTTTGAATTCGATCGCTAATTTTAGCAATCGATTTGGAGTTCGGTCGCTAATTTTAACGATCGAATTCAAAATTGATCGCTAATTTTAGCGATTGAATTCTATTTTGGTCGCTAAATTTAGCGATCGAATGTGAAATCGGTCGCTAATTAACGACCAAATTTCAAATTTGGTCACTAAAATTAACGATTGAATTCTAATTCGGTTGCTAATTTTAGCGATCGAAATCAAAATTGATCGCTAATTTTAGCGACCAAATTCAAAATTCGATCGCTAATTCTGTCGTTAATATTTTTTAAAAAAAATTATCATCCCATGATTATAGCACATACAATTAATATTAAAACTTTCTCATACTATCTATACCATTCACATTTTAAATACATATTACAAATTTATCTAAATCATAAAATAATTAATTTTTTTATTAAAGAGCAACTTGTTCATACATAGAATTGTGACAAGAATAATCTTTGAAATGAAAATATCAAACAGAAAATAACAATCTTATTTTCTCTAATACCATCGTCCTATCACCGTCACTTCCAGCGAAGACGAAGCCGAGATGTGGATCAACGAAATCTTTTGAATCCACTCTAACCGCCTTCACCAACTCATTGTTGGCCTGGATGTCGAGTGGCGTCCCTCCTACTCCCCAATCCAAAACCCCGTTGCTGTCCTCCAGATCTGCATTGGGATGCGTTGTCTCATCTTCCAAGTCATCCACGCCGACTACTTCCCCCAAATCTCAATGCCTTCCTCGGTGACCACTGTTTTATGTTCGTCGACGTTGAGATCTAAAACGATGCTCATCTGCTCGACGACAACTGGGGCCTCCCACTACAAAAAAAATCACGATTAGTGATCGAATTTTTTATTGCTAATCGATCACTAAATTCGATTAATGACCGATAAAATAAATCGTAAAAAAATTCATCGTAATTCAAATTAGCGACCGAATTCAAAATCGGTCACTAATTAGCAATCGATTTTGAATTCAGTCGCTAAAATTAGCGATCGATTTTGAATTCGGTCACTAATTTTAGCGATCGATTTGAAATTCGGTCGCTAATTTTAACGATCGAATTCGAAATTGATCGCTAATTTTAGTGATTGAATTCTATTTCGGTCGCTAAATTTAACGACCAAATGTGAAATTGGTCGCTAATTAGCGACCAAATTCCAAATTTGGTTACTAAAATTAGTGATCGAATTCTAGTTCGGTCGCTAATTTTAGCGACCGAAATCAAAATCGATCGCTAATTTTAGCGATCAAATTCAAAATTCGATCACTAATTCCGTCGTTAATGTTTAAAAAAAATATTATCATCCCATGATTATAGCACATACAATTAATATTAAAACTTTGTCATACGATCTATACCATCCACATTTTAAATCCATATTACAAATTTTTCTAAATCATAAAATAATTAATTTTTTATTGAAGAGAAACTTGTTCATACATAGAATTGTGACAAGAATAATCTTTGAAATGAAAATATCAAACAAAAAATAACAATCTTATTTTCTCTAATACCACCGTCCTATCAACCTCAGTAGCGACAAGAACCAAAGCAGAATGCCATGGCAGCACCTCCACAGACCCAATATAGTAGCAATTCCTAATAGCGGCATCATATAAACAGGGCAACTCACTGTAACAACAACCGTAAGAAGTCGCAGTCGAAACAGCCGTTGAATGATTATCCTTAGTTTGGATTTGCCAAGACATGATTTGGAACCATTTTCCAATTTCAATTCTGTGCTCATGTCCACCGATACAGATGCCTCGGCCTCCATCGATTGCTTCTTTGTTGATGGCCTGGAGACAACTATACCACTGTCATATAAAGAGAATATGGTTAGATCATCAAGTTTAATCAAAACGAAAACATAGAAATCCATCTTAGCCTATCTACTACAGTTATCTAGACTAGATCGCAGAAGAACCTTATTGACCAATTGAATTGGCCGATTTGAAATTCATGAGAATTATAAACTGAGATTCAAACATTACTATTTTAATTTGGTACACATCTCAAATTGGAATTATAAAAGACTGGGATTGACTTGGAAGGGCTGATCAGTAATTAATTTTCACAGGGTGACAAAGTTTGACCCAACATACTGCCCAAGAAGATGACACATTGATTGGATCAATAATCCAGCAAATCATACCTTCGCCTAAGCTGTTGTCTAGTCAGTGAGTCTAATAAAATATTCTAATGAAGAAAAAGTGTGGAAACAAGCAACTCTCTAGAATGATGTATTACTACTTTGCATGACAAATTTTTGTACACTGACCTCCCTGTAAACCTTGAATCAGACCTCTGAACTGGAACCTTTGCAGCAACCTTCTTGACTAGAATAAGAGTTACAATAAACTGCATCAGATACCTGTCAGCAGGTGCAAATTAGACAACTCATAAATAATGAGACTAGATAATAATGAATTATAAGAAATGAAAATGCAGTACCAAAAATAGAAATGGGCTTGCTTAGGAAGAAAAACATAATTGCGTAGAAAGTGCATCCTCTGAGTTGATTGAATTTGATTTGATGTTGAAGATACTACAGACAGCAGCATGAATGATGGATATAAGTTTCCTTGATGCCAACTAACAGTTCCAACAGTGTGTTGAAGAACACAGTGTCACTTGATATCTTGAACAGTAGCCAAGTAGAATAAATAAGATGAAGCCCTAAGGCCCACTCATCAACATGATCCAACACAATTTTTCCTATCTGTAAAAACAACAAAAGACAATCTTTCAAGTCTGCAAAAACTAAAAACAAGAACAAACAATTGCACAAAGGAATATCACACCAGTATTAATCTTCCAATTCATACAAGTACTTGCCTTCTTTAATTCTTTTCCGTCTTTGCTAGATTTATTAATGATGGAGCATATCCGAGCAT
This sequence comes from Curcuma longa, assembly GCF_044706935.1. Taxonomy (NCBI): domain Eukaryota; kingdom Viridiplantae; phylum Streptophyta; class Magnoliopsida; order Zingiberales; family Zingiberaceae; genus Curcuma; species Curcuma longa. The sequence continues at coordinate 5,465,258 of NC_133877.1, read as the reverse complement.
GTGCATGCAAAAGGTAGACAGCAGTATTTCCCTGTTCAAATAACATATAGCATACAAAAGATTGAATGATAAAAGTAAAAATAAAAATATACAACAAAAAAAAAATTAATTTTCAATTAGAATCCATCGGTAACAAAAATAGAAAGATCAACTTTAAAAGCATATCGTTGATGTATCATGTATGTTTTTCAGTTACAAAAGGTAGACAGCAGTATTTCCCTGTTCAAATAACATATAGCATACAAAAGATTGAATGATAAAAGTAAAAATAAAAATATACAACACAAAAAAAAGAATCCATCGTGCCCAACGATTAAGAAAGCAATAAAAAAACAACAAACAGGACTTGACATCACAAATAACAGTAACAGCTTCACTAACAAACTTGCTCATGTTGACACCTCTCAACTAATCCAATAGGGCTTCTCTTTGCTCATCATTTATCTGCCTAAGCTTTTTGAGTAACAGCAGTATTACCAAAAAAATTAGAAACTAAGATAGTGTCACCCAGTCTCAAGCATGACAATAGCATAAGTAAAAATAAAGTGATGTAAATATACATGATAATAATAGATGCCTACATTACATATCTGATCAAACAAAAACTAAGACTCAAGTTAAATCTGTTTCTTAGGTTGTCACGATTACAGTTTAAAACTAAAAAAGTAAAATATGAACGTATCTATTAATCCATGAGGCTAGTTGAAAGTTCTCCAGTTCCATCTGCGAACAACCAAGCGTTAGTGTTTATGGAAAAAATTCATTAGTCATCCTCAATATATATAATGAACCATAAATATAAAAATAAATATACCTCAATCTATCTACTTATCTGGAGCATTTGGGTCTTCAGTGTCTTGTGAATTGAAATGATGCGGCACGGGATAAACAGAAGGATTAACAACTGATTAGCGATCCAAAAATTCTCGAAATTGGTGATCAACTGATGCCCTAACTCGCTCATATCCATCGCTCGCTCTGACTGCTCTACAGCCAGCCTGACTCGCTCATCCACCGACCGCTCTGATTGCTCTACGGTCATCCTGACCCGTTTATCCACCGACTGCTCTAATGTCGTGACCCGATCTCTCGCAATGCTTGATTTTCTAATCGTAATTCTTGTACTTCATTGGATTGAGAACTGGATCGACCCCTGGCCCTAAGAGCCATAACATGATCATATGCAACCCGCGCATGGGAGCTAAGGTCATAGAGGACGTTCTTCTTGCTTCCACCAACCACATCAAAATATATATCATTTATAGCTTCATCTGATAACCTCACTAAGTCACCCTCCTCTTCATCAGGCTGAGACACCTGTGCAACTCAAGCAGTCATATCATCCAGTTAAAAAAATTAATAGTATTAGAAAATAATTAATTAATAAACTTAGTTATTATTAAATAGTAGTAGTAGTAAAATGTATATTCTTATCGGCCTTCGATCACTCATTTTTGATTTGTTTTAAATATTGATTAATTTGATTTTCGATCGAATTAATCAAAATAATCAAAATTTTCAAATATTATAAAAATTTTATCAATTAATTATACATTTATAAATTTAATTACTTAGAAATTTATAAATTATTTTTTATTTTGATTAATTTGATTTATTCAGTTTAATCAAATAAAAATTTTTAAAATAGAAATCGAACTGAATTAATTAATTTTTTAGAAAAAATAATTGAAATTCTGAAATAACTGAGCTAAATTTTTAAATTTGATCGATTTATTCGGTTTAACTAAATTTTTGCTCATTCCTACTTTATATATATATATATATATATATATATATATATATATATATATATATATTTGTAGTTGTTACTTAATTTTGATTTTTTAACTATCATTTTAATATTTTTAAAATAATTTTAATTAAGTCATTGTTAAAGAGTATTTTTATCTATGTATAATATTTTACTAAATTAAACTAAAAATTAATTGATTTTTAAATAGGAGTATTTTCGATACTAAAATTATAATATAACATCTTTTGACCCTTTTTTTTTAAATAGATAGGTTTTTAACTATTCTAATAATTAAGTGTGGCATTTTTTTTTATTTGCTGGCCTTGACCCTTGACAGTCCTTCGTTCCCCGCGAGCAGCATGTACTTGTCCCTCCTCGTCAGCATGGTGCACTGGTAGCCCAGCGCCGCTGCGATCTCCCGCTGCACGCGATTGGCGACATTACACCTGTCGTCGTCGGCGAGCGAGAGTGGCATCTTGGGCAGGAACTCCACGCTGTACTCTGGCCGAGGGTTCATTAGGAAATAGAAGGAATCCAGCCACTTGGCCCCGGAGGTCGTCGTGCCGTAGAACATGCTGGCGCGCACCGTCAGTGCCACCGGGAACACCTCCGCCGCAAGCTCCACGAACAGAGGGCTGAACCTCAGCATGTATGGCTCCCGGCAAGTGGTACCTTCGGGGCACACCACCAGGTCTTCTCCTCGCCTGAGCAACCTCGCCATCTCCTTGTCCCTTGGATTATAAATCGAACAAGAGTGAAAAATAAGAATTGCAGAAATGAAAAATATTAAAGTGGATATATGAAAGTGTTACTTAAAGGGATAGAACCTGGTGAGTTTGATCGTTTTGATCGGTGATAGAACCTCCGACACCCGGCTAACACTGTACGACGCAGCGACAACCATCTTGTTCAGCAACATCGAGATGTAGCAGGGATCGAGGAGGGTTCGATGGTTGCATACATAGAGCTTTTCATGGGCTTTATCTGTTAGCGGTTTTTGTAACCGCCTGTCCACCTCGCACAAACATCACGCTGCAGCCCACCACCACCACGATGCGCTCCCATGGAGTGCACGATGGAGATCGCAGCCTCTCCCTATTAAAGGGAGAGGAAAGCCCTGCTGTATAGGGTGCGAACAGTGCGCGATTGCGTCCAAATCTTGTAGCCAGCAAAGAGAAGAGGAGAGCCAGTTCGCCGGAGAGAAGAGGAACACCAGTCCGGAGGATTTGGTTTGTGGGAATCTGAGAAATCTTCTCCGTTGATCGTGATCGTTTCTCCGACGCAAGCTTCCCAATCGAGCAGTCCCAGTAGCCGGAAAAGAAGCACGCTACAACAGGTATGATTTACATTGGTATCAGAGCGAGTAAAATAGATTACCTGTTGTGTTCTGTTTTGGCCGACGAATACACTGTTCTCTGTTCTGGTTTGGCCTATGAATACACTGTTCTCTGTTCTGTTTTGGCCGATGAAGCGACAACAGCACACTGTGTGCTGTCGCTTCCAGCGAGTCAGCGACGTGTCCTCTGATCCGGCGAGGTTGGAGTGGAGTCGGCGACTGAGGTTGGCGTCAGCAGCAAGACAACGAGCGTTGTTTTTTGTCTATGGCACGGCTGATGTCGGTGAGGCCGGCACACGCTGGCGCCGGCAGGGCACTGGTGGAGCTGGCGCCGGCAGGGCTGGCGCCGGAGGAGATGGCAGAGACGGCAGTGTTATTAGGGCATAGATTTGGGAAAAGAAAAGATCGAACAGAGTAGATGGTTCGGCTGGGAAAAGAAAAGAAAAGGTTTTTTTTTTAAAAAAAAACAAATCAATTAATTAGCATGATGAGTGGGCTGCCGAATTGGGTTGGGCCAATTTTTTTTGATTAATTAAGTTGCCCAAATCCAGCCCAATTAAAAAAAAATCAGAAATAACAATTGGTGGGAATCGAACAAGTGATCTCCACAATTATAACAACATAGGCTAACCACTAAAGCATGATCATTATATTGTAATGAATTAGTTTCATTTATGTATTGATTGAGCTGTTTTATAAGAATGAATTGAACTTTTGTGCTCAATTAGCCCAATTAGACTTGGTTAGAGTTGACATTAGTCAACCATACTCATAATTAAGAAGTTGTTTAAACAACTTATAATTAAGAAACAACTCAAAAGGCTTGGTCAACATGATGATAAAATTAAATATCATGCCTGATGCTCAAGTGCCTAGGGTGCTTAGAGCTATATGATATTTTAGTTATCATGGAAATGGTCATGTTGAGTCTTCAAGGTGCCAATCAATTGATAAAAGAATCAGTTGATAAAACCCCATTAAATCAAGAAGATTTGTTTTTCTTGATTTATTATGTTCTATGCCAATATATAAATTGAATTAAGCTGGTATATGTGCTGGTTTGTCAGTTTTGTACTGACTTCATTAATTTCAATTTTTTTTAGATGGCACGGACGATTACCACTATGACTCGACGCGATGTGATGCGCAATAAACTGAGGGAAGCTATCCAGTGGATAGAATATGACTCCAGTTTATGGACTTAGTGGACACATATGGAAGATTGGACAGACTGTTTTGGCGCCTAGAGATGCAGGATTTTCCGATTCTGGATAACTACAGGATTTGGGCTTTGATGCGTTCATTGCCTGAAAACCTGCGACGTGTAGCACTTCAGATATGGGGGCTCTATGAAGGGCGCATTACCTATACCCAGTTGTGCACAGAACTACTTCACTATGCTGATTGTGAAGAGGATCCAGAAGAAGATCCAAATGAAGACTCTGTTGAAGATCACTTCTGTGGGATATTTGGGTTCGATACAGGATTCTGTATCCTCGCATCATCCAAATAGCATCCCAGCTGAAGAAGTTTCTGTTCAGCCTAAAAAGATAGGCTATGTTTGGATTATTACTGCGCTAGTGTTTGTCCTAGTGGGAGTAATAATTGCTTATCTAGTTTGTTAGAGTTGTTTCTAGTTAATTATGAGTAGTAGAGTTCTTGTTATTTGTTAACAATGTACAACATGTTTATTTTAATGATATGTTCATTTTAATGCTGTTTATCTCTACTATGATGCATGATGATTTATTAATGTATACTCTTTGATTAGTTCATTATGAGTATAATTAATAAACTTTAAATGATAAGTTCATTTAATAATAAATATCATGATTAATTAATGATAAGTTCATTAAAAGTTGGGATGTATGTAATAAAATAGATCAATGTAAATTAGATTGGAACATACAAATGATGAGTGAGAATATAATTGTCACTTGATTTTGTAAACCAAATCAAATTTACATTGAGTCAATTTAAAGATTACATACATAAATGACATACACTGAATATCTGAATAATTTGTTTATTTATGATAGGTTATGGCAACAAAGAACATTATAGCTGAACTAAATAAGGGTGAAAAACTTAATGGGGATAACTACAAAATCTGGCACCTCAGGATACAGTATGTCCTAGAGGAACAAGAAGTTCTAGAGGCTGTAAATCAGGTTATGGTTGAACCTGTAGATGGTCCCACTGCACAAAACAGACGAGATCTTGATGCCTATAAGGCATGGAAGAAGAAGGACTCCACTGCTAAGGGCATTTTGATTAGTTCAATGGTGGATGACTTAGCATTTGAGTATGAGTCATATTCCTCGGCTCATGCAGTCTGGGTAGCCCTTAGAGAAACATATAGTGGAGTCAGTCTGAGCAAGCTTCGGCAGCTGACAATCAAGTTTGACAGTTATAAAAAACGCCCGAATGTATCAATGGTTCAACATCTCCGGGAAATGTCGAACATGATTCGGGAGCTTAAAACTGCAGGTCATGAGTTGACCGATGAACAACAGGTTCAAGCAGTTATTAGATCCCTTCCAGACTCTTGGGAAACCATGAAGCAGACTTTAACTCACAGTGAGAGTATTAAGACTTTCACTGATGTCTCACGCCATGTGGAATTGGAGGCGGAGAGAGTAGAATCCGCAAGGATTTCTGGCCAAGTCTATATGGCTGCCGGTTCTGCTGGATCATCTGGATCCAAGAAAAATAAATGGTTTAAGAGAGGAAAGGGATACAAAAAGGAAGCTGCTACAGCAGGAGTGAGACCAGGCCCTATCAAGAAGAAGGGAAAGAAGACTGGGAAGAAACCTAAAAGCAAGTTGACTTGCTTTAACTGTGGCAAGAAGGGCCACTTCGCTCGGGAATGCACTGAGCCGAAAAAGGTAAATCCACGTGTGTCTTCTTTTCCTGAGCAATTTGTTGCTAGTTCTGTGTTGTTGGCTGATTCTTATCCTTTGTGGATTATAGATTCGGGAGCAACCAACCATGTAGCTCGGGAGCGAGTTACATTTGTGGAGTACCGTCGGGTACCAGCTGGCAACAGATGGATCTATGTAGGAAACAATGCAAGAGTTGAAGTTAAAGGAATCGGCACTTGCAAACTCAACCTTCGTGGTGGTAGTGTTTTGTTTCTACATGATGTCTTGTATGCTCCTGAAATTCGACGGAATCTTGTTTCCGTAACTTGTCTTCTTGATTTAGGGTATTGTATTAATTTTTACAGTCGGTGTGTTGAACTTAAGATTGACTCAGTGTCAATCGGATATGGTTATTTAACAAATGGTTTTATGGTTCTTGATGTGGAACCAAATATCAATTGTGGAATTGATGGTTGTTTTTCAAACATTGCTCTTACTAGTGATGCAGATATAACTGATGAAGTTTGGCATGCTAGATTAGGACATATAGGACAAGAACGTATGAATCGGTTGGCTAGAGAGGGTCTATTAGGCACTCGAGCTAAGATTCATTTGTCTATATGTGAGCATTGTCTTGCTGGAAAAGCGACTCGGAAACCATTTGGTAAGGCTATTAGGGCTGAGTCACCATTGCAATTGATTCATTCGGATATTTGTGGTCCAATGAATGTGAAGGCTAGACATGGAGCTTCTTACTTCATTACATTTATTGATGATTTCTCTCGTTTCGGTCATGTGTATTTGATTTCTCATAAATCTGAAGCATTAGATTGCTTCATTCGTTATATGAACGAAGTTGAGAATCAAATGGAACGTAAGGTTAAGACCCTACGCACTGACCGTGGGGGGGAATATTTGTCTGATATGTTCAAGACAATATGTAATGATAGAGGGATTATTAGACAGCTGACAATCCCTGGAACTCCACAGCAAAATGGGGTTGCTGAAAGAAGAAATAGGACTCTTCTTGAAATGGTTAGGTCTATGATGGCCCAAGCTAATTTGCCGATCTCCTATTGGGGAGATGCATTATTAGCTGCGGCCTATATACTTAACAAAGTGCCTTCAAAATCAGTTCCATCTACCCCATATGAACGTTGGACTGGCAGAAAGCCGGATTTGAGTAATCTGAGACCCTGGGGGTCAGCTGCCTATGTTCATGATAACTCTCATAAATATGGAAAACTGGGACCTAGGGGTAAGAAGTGTATCTTTATAAGGTATTCTGATACTTCTAAAGGTTATGTTTTCATTGGTGAGCAGCAAGATGGAACTATCTCTGAAATAGAGTCGAGAGATGCTACTTTTCTTGAAACTGAGTTCCCAATTAGAGGTGAGGTTGAGAAGACAGTTCCTCTATTTGAGGAGGATGAGACATTATCAACCAAAGAGGTGTCTATAGAGATGCCTGAACCTAGTCAACCGAGTGGGAGTAATTTGCCTAGTCATGAGTTGACTTCTCAACAGCCCAACTTACGAAGAAGTATTCGTAAAATCAAACCTAAGAAGAGGTTTGATATTGAGAATGAGGCATTGATGACACTCCCAGTTGACGATGATGAACCTCAATCTGTTGAGGAAGCATTGGGATGTAGAGTTAAAGAAAAGTGGAAAACTGCAATGGTTGAAGAGATGGAGTCTATGAATAAGAATCATGTTTGGGACTTAGTCGATCTTCCTCCTGGCCGAAAGGCTATTGGGAATAAATGGATTCTCAAAATAAAGAGGAAAGCTGATGGATCGATTAACAGATACAAAGCTCGATTAGTTGCAAAAGGATTTACCCAAGTAGAGGGTATTGACTTTGAAGAGACATTTTCTCCCGTAGTAAAATTTGTATCAATACGAGTTATTTTGGCCTTTGTGGCACATTATGACTTAGAATTACATCAGATGGATGTAAAAACCGCTTTCCTTAATGGTGAACTTGACGAGGAAATCTATATGGTTCAGCCAGAAGGTTTCATTGCTGAAGGCCAAGAGGATAAAGTATGTAGACTTAAAAAATCTATATATGGGCTAAAGCAAGCGTCAAGGCAATGGAACATAAGATTTAATGAAGTCATTTTATCTTATGGTTTCGAAATGATCAATGAGGATCATTGTGTTTTCCTGAAAAGGGAAAAAGGAAAGTATGTCATTTTATCATTATACGTTGATGATATGTTGATAGCTGGAAATGACATAAGGTTTGTGAATGAAATCAAGAAGTGGTTATCATCACAATTTGATACAACAGATATGGGGGAAGCCGAGTACATCTTAGGGGTGAAGATCATTAGAGATCGTTCTAAAAGACTTTTGGGTTTGTCTCAAGAGACTTATATTAATAAGATGTTACAACAGTTCGGCATGTCTGAGTGCAACATAGAACAGACACCTATTGTGAAAGGTACTGTTCTGAGCAAGAGTATGTGTCCCAAGACTCCTAATGAAATAGCCGAAATGAAGAAAAGACCATATGCCAGTGCTATTGGTAGTTTGATGTACACTATGTTGTGTACACGTCCCGATATCAGCTATGCTGTTGGCTTAGTAAGTCGCTTTCAGTCAAATCCAGGACCGAGACACTGGAAGGCAGTAAAAAGGATATTCAGATATCTGAAGGCAACAACAGATTATTGTCTCTGTTTTCAAGGATCAGATATGAGCCTGACGGGCTATTCAGATGCAGATTGGGCTGGGGACCTGGATGATAGAAAATCCACATCAGGCTATGCGTTCTTATTGAATGGTGGCGCCATCTCCTGGAACAGCAAGAAACAGGCTTGTGTAGCCTTGTCAACTATGGAAGCTGAATATGTGGCATGTTCAGCAGCTGTGCAAGAAGCAGTCTGGTTAAGAAGGTTCCTAAAGCATCTGAAGATTGCTGAGGACAGTGGGAGTCCAGTTACTGTCTACTGTGACAGTCAAGCTGCAATAGCTTTTTCGAAGGATCCCAAATATCACAGCAAGGGCAAGCATATAGCTATCAAATATAACTTTGTAAGGGATATTGTGGCAAAAAGAAAAGTGGTTCTTAAGTATATCCCTACTCGTGCTATGCTTGCAGATCCTTTTACTAAGCCAATACCAAGAGAATCATTTTGTGAACATGTAAAGTCTTTGGGACTTCGTAGAATGTAACAATGACAATCAAATATTATGATTTGATTGAGTAATTTGCCATAATCTATTCAGTGTATGTGTTTGAGTTACATTCATATAAGATCTCGGTATGCATGTTGGCAGGTTGTGATTGGTCCTCTCACATGGACAATCATCTCTATTTGTTGAGTACAAATGGAGGTAAGACCGGTGCTTATAGGACAGCTTATGTAGCTGATGGCTTATGTAGCTGTTAAAATTGTTACATTCCTATAAGCTGGGGTCGCCTTGATATTGGAATCAAGATGAGATCATTTAAAGTTTGATGATCGAAGTAAATGATCCCACCATTTACTAAATCTGTTAGAAGCCAGATTAGAATTTATGTGTTAAATTCTGGATTAGGCATTGGGAATGTCTAGATCGAAATCTGTACGATGTTAATTTGAGAAAAACATGCACTCTTTTTGGTAAAGAGAATAACATCGTAGCATGTGATTCATACCACATGTGCTAATGCGACAATTAGGGTAGTAGGAGAATGGATCCCTGCTTCTCTACTATGTGAGCCCTATGAGATTATATGTTGATCTCAGTATTTACCCTAAGTGACTATTTAGCTGTCTACTTGAAATTTTAATCAGTGTTTGCTACTTTAGCATGTATCCTATGACTATGGATGATTCGGTCTATGGAGCATAACTAGGAAAGCGACTGATTAAAATGAATAGATTCTAGCTAAAAAGGAAGATTAAATATATTTACATCTTATGATGTTATTCACTGGTCGACCCATTTCTGTTATGTATAGAAATGTTGTGAATATTGAATATGAAACATGCTCTTGACATAATAGTCAAATTGAGGGATTAGAGATGTTCATATTGATGTAAATACAAATTATTTAATCTGGGTAAATAGCAAGACATAATGAGTCCAGGAAATGGTTATGTACCACAAGAAGAGTGATTTATGTATCACTGGAGAACGGCTAGGTGCCACCTGGATGATGGTTGTGAGCCATCAGATAAATGACTGTGTGTCATTCAGAAAAATGGTTATGTACTATTTGGAGAGCGGCTAAGTTAGGTGTAACAACTTTCTTAGCATTGATCGCTCTATGAGCAGCTATGTAAGGTGTAACAACTTTCTTAGCAATGAATGCTCAATGTGCTTGCTGTCGCACGAACCATTTTCCTATGTATGAATTGGTTGTTCTTACAGTCTATGTGACTGTGCATTCCGGTTATATTTAGTCTATGTGACTAGATACCTCTTAATGGTTTTTGTGACCATTTGCCTTTGTGGCTTCACTTGGACGAGTGGGAGATGTTAGCGGTTTTTGTAACCGCCTGCCCACCTCGCACCACCACGCTGCAGCCCACCACCACCACGATGCGCTCCCACGGAGTGCACTCCGTGGAGATCGCAGCCTCTCCCTATTAAAGGGAGAGGAAGGCTCTGCTGTATAGGGTGCGAACAGTGTGCGAGAGGTGTGCGATTGCGTCCAAGTCTTGTAGCCAGCAAAGAGAAGAGGAGAGCCAGTTCGCCGGAGAGAAGAGGAACACCAGTCCGGAGGATTTGGTTTGTGGGAATCTGAGAAACCTCTTCCGTTGATCGTGATCGTTTCTCCGACGCAAGCTTCCCAATCGAGCAGTCCCAGTAGCCGGAAAAGAAGCACGCTACAACAGGTATGATTAGCAGGACCATGACTCGGAGAGCGGCCTCGCGGCGGAGGAAGTGAACCAGAGGGTGGAGCAGCAGCAGCAGCAGGCCGCGGAAGAGGCTACCGGATTCCAGGGCGACGAGCATGAAGTAAGGAAAGGTGGAGGAGGACCGCAGCAGGGCGCCCTCCACGTCCACCACCAGGATTTTGTCCTCGAGGTGGCTTAAGGCGGCGTGACGATGATGGCTGATCGCCTGAGATCGGTGAGGGTTTCCGCGACGGCAGCGAAGAGAGCTGAAGAGCTCGAGGAAGGACTCAAAGAAAGCCTTCGAAGCCATCGTTACCTATGGATTTTTTTCGTGCAGAGGAAGCTGATGATGGTGCACTATCATTTATAGGCGATCGTTCACGTACGTGCAAATAGCAGTCAGCATCTCCGGCCAAGGTCGAGATGGACGTAGAACCGACCAGCTACCTACCCAGTTATTAAATACTACCATTTACAGGAGTTTGGTGGATCAAAGCTTCAAAGCGAGTTCGATAGCTTAATGCTTACCTTGAGCTAATTATATATTAGTGTAATCTTGGATTTGTATGGTCAGCCAGCAGCAATATGTTCCTCGTGATAAGGAAAACAAAACCCTCAAATCTGGCATATACGATTACTCCACCACCGGAGCCAATGAGCGAGCTTCTCCCACTGCATGGGTGCTGAGGTGCCATTTGTGTTGCGGGGCGATGGGGATGCTCCAACTTCCATGATTATTTTGTGGTGTAGTCACTATCCCGATTGTAGTGCGAGTCAGATGAAGGCTCAGTCTTGTAGAGAAAGATTAATAATTAACGATGGCATATGAAATATTTGTTTATGTTCCTATGAGTCGTTAACAGTTTGCTCGTCGTAGAACATCAACTGTTGGTTTCAGTAAAAAGCTAGGTGAACTGTACAGTTTGAGCAACTTAAGATGTATAGAAAAAAAAATACAAAAGTAAGACGAACCTGATTGCAATGGAAAAATTACCGTCTCTTTTGTATGTCATCCACGAATTAAAAAAATACTACGAGAAAAAAAAAAGAAAAGAAAATGAGAATCATACCCCAAATTCAAAAATCCTACAAGAAAAAAAAATAAGAGAGTGAGAATCATGCCCTATACATACTTAATTCAGTCTATTAATGATAATAATTAAGTTAACTGATTCTACACATATAAATCTTCCGCATCATATAATTTAAATTCTCCATATTGATTTGATTACTTAACACAGATTTAATTTTTCTTAATGGCACATATCTCCTTGTCACAAATAACATGTAAACCCATCAAACAGAATAAAATCAAACATCGAATTCATGCAAACCGCTCAATTTAAAACAGAATGTTAAAACTGAGTCAGAATCAGAATCAGGTAGCAGTTCAAAACACAGAATTAAGACGTCGCCGAGGTCTATAAATAGTGCACAAACACAAACGTCAATTCATCGTGGAGTTGTCTAACAAAGTCTTGAGAATGAATCCTCACGGAATAGGACATTTTCAAATCCTAGCACTGTTATTTTCATAAGTGAAAGTTAGGTCCCATGGTTAACCCTGAAAAATGCTGGAAAATAAAAATAAATCGCCCAACTAAGCAAAAGCCACATGTTTAAGACTTTATCTGGGGGCAGTTCCATCCATCCTTCGGAAGCGATTCTGCTGTGACTGCCTCCAAAGTCCTGAAGAACTCCTTTGGGATAGCGCAAGGTCGGTGTTTAGGAACATGTTTGGGAATTGGAGTGTCATGACCTCGCATTCGTAGTCTTCAGGGACTCCCCATGGATCCCACTCTGCATTTCAATATGAAGACTATTAGTAATAAGAAGTTGAAGGAAACAATTGAAAAAATAGTCAAAGACAAATGATATCGGGAGCATCCATGAGTGCAGTAAACAGATTAATAAGCACTAAATCTCTAAGTTTATGCTCTATAAGATAATAATGGAACTTTATATCGAAGGCTAATTGTCACTTGACATCCTGAAAAAGAAGATAACCAAGCAAACAACTTGCTATCAATTTCTTGAACCAACATAAAGTTCATAAACCAAAATTAAGATGCAGGCACTTCCTAGAAACATATTTAGTCTTGAATATCTGTATCAAGGCTAGCAAGAATGGTTCAGGATCAAACATTCATCTCATTCGTGCTTTGGGTATCTGTATAACCATTAAAGATTGTTGATGTAGGAACCATTAAGGACAAATAAATTGTTGGATTGCCAATTCAATCTGAGTACTAATACAAAGGGAGCTTTTTTTAATAAAATAAATTCTAAAAAACACAAATACACATACACACCTCTCTTGTGGGAAGGTTTGCTAGAGATTTCTTGTAAAACTACTAGGTTCTTTCAATTCATAATGAAAATAGTCAAATTTGAATTTCATAGATTTCATGGATTATTTCCACTTTGATCCGGATGGAATGACGGGGGCCTCCTCAATCCACGCACAAATTGCCTATGCCTGCGCCGATGCCTTCCTCTCGTTCGAAATCGGGAGGCGCCTCCTCAATCCACGATTCTGATTCTTCCGAAAATTAGGGTAATGATCAAGGCCGGCTAACTTTTTGCTACTTTTCTCGAATGCTCGCCTTTATGTTGAAATTAGGGTTTTATGAGGCTTAATTTTGGTCTTGTTTGCCTCTTGAATTCTACAACTGTTTCTTGAAATTTGTTGGGATTGCAAATCGTTGTCTTCTTCCTTAAAAGATCTTTGTAGTGTTATTCCATGGTGTTTGCTGTTGTAGTTTCTATGCGAACAATATGCATGGTGTTTGCTGTTAAAAAAAAAATTTAACTCAAAAGAGGGCATTTTCTTTACATAAAGAATGATTGCACTAGAATTATCTGGTGTTATACGATTGCGGCACAAGATAACCATCCAATTTTACCAACATCAAGCACTCACTCAGCCATAGTCTTATAAGCCTAAAAGCAGACATTCTGCGTTCGGTGGTCAGGCATCAAGAAGAGACATTCATAGAACCGAGCATATTGTTCGCATAGAAACTACAACAGCAAACACCATGGAATAACACTACAAAGATCTTTTAAGGAAGAAGACAACGATTTGCAATCCCAACAAATTTTAAGAAACAGTTGTAGAATTCAAGAGGCAAACAAGACCAAAATTAAGCCTCATAAAACCCTAATTTCAACATAAAGGCGAGCATTCGAGAAAAGTAGCAAAAAGTTAGCCGGCCTTGATCATTACCCTAATTTTCGGAAGAATCAGAATCGTGGATTGAGGAGGCGCCTCCCGATTTCGAACGAGAGGAAGGCATCGGCGCAGGCATAGGCAATTTGTGCGTGACTGAGAGTGTTCTTTTCCCAGTTGCTCATGGTGACCCTCCTCGGCTTTTCCACAACCAATCCTAATACCTCATCCGCAAGCTGCTTCAGCCCCGCGTTCCTCAGATCATTCCGCTGCATTCTATTCGCGGCGAGGGTACGGAGGTCGGAGGTGTTGGCCACATGGAGGCCCCAGTTGTCGTCGAGCAGCTCGACATCGTTTTCGATCCCGACGCCAACGAACGTGAAACGGTGGTCGCCGAGGAAGGCATTGAGATTTGGGGGGAAGTAGTCGGCGTGGATGACTTGGAAGACGAGGCAACGCATACCGACGCAGATCTGGAGGACAGCAACAGGGTTTTGGATGCGGGAGTAAGAGGGGCGCCACTCGACGTCCAGGCCGACGACGAGTTGATGGAGGCGCCTGGAGTGGATTCGTAGGATTTCGTCGATCCACATCTCAACTTCGTCTCCGTTGGAAGTGACGGTGGTCTGGACGGTGAAGTTGTCGACGGCGACGGTGAAGACCGGTTCTTCGTCGTGGATGACTTCGATCGGCATCTTTGAGGGTTCAAGAGTCCAAGCCAAAAGTTCTCCAGGAGACCCTTTTAAAAGTAGGCGAGGACTCAAAAATAAAATAAAATAGGCGAGGCGAGCGGAGCCGGATCCCCAACTGCCCCTACCTTGGGTTGTCCAATAAAAGCCTCTTCACAGTTATTCGATTCAAGCGGAGTCAAATCTTGATCGCTAATGGATCTTTCTCATTAATTAATTATTCACGGTCAGAATTCAATTCCGTCTGAATCAAACAGTCACAGGGAGGCTTTCATATAAAATCTTCTAGAGTAGCATTTTATAGGATCTCGTTCAACTTTTGATTTGATGTTGATATGAAACGGCAGAATCTGAACAGACGAAACGTAATAAGTTTTGAAAAAAAAATGATTTAAATATAGATATTCCAAATATCTTATAAATAGAAAAAATGGACCGTGTCATAAGAATTTAAGCCGATCAAGTGACGATTTTGATCCGTCGGATCGAATTGTCGGAACCATCTAGGACTTCTCCTCTTCGAAATGCTGCCCGTCGATCGTCCATCTCGATCGGAATCAGAGTCGAGACGAAGATGTTCCTGCGACGGGTGTAGTTGGGCGGCGGATGGCGGGCGATGTCGTCGCAGGCCGCAAAGAAGGTGAAGGAGACGACCGGGATTGTGGGGCTCGACGTGGTGCCAACGCCCGCGAAGTGCTCATCTCGCTCTACGCCCGCACCCTCAAGGAGATCCAGGCCGTGCCTCCGGACGAGGGCTACCGCAAGGTCGTCGAGAGCTTCACCCGCCACCGGCTTCAGGTCTGCTAGGAGGAGGAGGACTGGGATTCCATCGAGAACCGCCTGGGATGCGTCCAGGTCGAGGAGCTCATCGAGGAGGCGAAGGATGAACTCACGCTTATCTCCAAGATGATCGGTTGGTGGCTCGGTGCCTTCTTATTTTTAACTCATTTGACAAATTATTGATGTTTGCTTCCATCAAGCGGTTGCTATTGATGCTGGATTTGGGCATTTTTGCTAGATCCGAGCGATCGCTTCTATTTTCCTTCCTTCTTTCGCTAATTTTTGCTTCAGTGAAAGGATCCCTTTGGCATTTAACAATGAAAATAGCTCTGCAGTGTGAAAAGTTCCTTCAAAATGAGATCTTTTACGGTCTTATTATATTTTTATCGAGACCCAACATTGTTGGGCTGCACTAGGTGCTAATGCCCTTTCTTTTTACTGTTAATTTCTTGGAGTTGATCTCACAGTGTATCTTGTTATGCTCGTGATTTTGAGATTGGGTTCACAGGCATTGGAAGAATCGAGCGGAGAACTTTCAGAGGATTGAGTGGATGTATCATTCTCATCCCTCTTGTTATTCGGCTTCCCTTTGTCAAACTTAGATGTCTTTGATATCTAATAAGAGTTATATCATGAAGCAGTAAAATAATTTACTCTCGATTGTGTAACCTAGTCTTAATTAAAACCAATTACATGCTTTATTTTTAATCTTAATTGATCGTTTGATCTTTCTTCAGCCTGACCCACCTGGAGAATAAGTTTGGTTGAGCCTTCTTGAGCCTGGTCTGTTTGGTTGATAATTACCCAGTCCATCTTGAGAATGAGATCACTCTCTCTGTAATGAAAGCATACATTTGAGCATACGATAGAACAATATAGACCGTCTTGGTTTGTGATTGAACTGATTAATCAGTCCATTGTGGAAGTTAGAAGCCTTTTGACAATACCCACACATTATGGTAGTTGTGTGCGCTATCAGACTTGACCATTAGTTTGGTAGGGTGTCTTACCATGTGCTTTGAATTGTATGACTTAGTCTTCCTCGTATCCCTTCATGAAGGTTTAGAAGGATGCTGCCCATGGTTGATTTTCACACTAAGTCACCACGGTTGTGATTTGATCCATAGGCATTGAGGCCTTATCAGAGAAGCAAGTAGAGAACCTTTTAGGGATTGAGAATGTTAGTACCGGTGGAGTTTTGACGTGTGGTCAAATAAATTTGAAATTAGGTCATGATTATATTTGATACGTGTGTCTAATTGTACAGGGACTTAGTAGAACATACATAAGACACATGGTGATCCTTGGCAGAAGACGCAAACAAGTGAGAAGAATGGCACGGAAAAGGAGTCGATGGGCTTGGTGCATCCGAGACACAAGGAGCTGTGGAAGAGTACTCCAGCAGACCGAGAAAGACACACGGGAGCGAGTCAGAAGTGCTCGATGCATCCGAGGAATGAAAAGCTAGGAGGAAGTATGCGCAAGGCGACCAAGACTAAATGGAGGAGAAAAATGGTCAACGCAAGGTTGACCATTCCAGGCATTTGGATCCATTCGAGCGCTTGAATAGTCATTCTAAGTCAACGCGAGCCGTTGTCAAGACGGATGAGGATGGAGTCCACGTTTGCGAAATCTAGATGTCTAGATTAGTTCCAGGCGCCCGAATTGCAAGGAATCAGTCAAATCTGTTAGCGGATCGTTATCAGAGTAGATTGAGTTCGATGAATTCAGGCGCTCGAAAGTCTTCCAGGCATCCCGAACTACCACCTCAGTACAATGGTCAGATAGAAGAAAAAGCTATAAGTAGACTGAAGCTCAAAAAAGAACACACATTCGAATTATTTATTTTCGTTCAGTTTATTTTAGTTTACGCTCAACTGTTATATGAGGTTTCTCCGCCTCCAGATCATTTCCTACTAGGAGATTTTTGAGTGGAGCTTTCATAGTCTTGGACTAACAATCCGAGGGTTGTAACTAAGTACATTCCGTGCCTCATATTTTTTATATTTTATTTTGATTTTAATTAGTGTGTCTTTGTTAAAACATTAGCAAGAGAAAAATGTTATTTTTATTTGCAGGTTGTTATTCATCCCTGATCCCTCCCTTCTAGTGACACACGAACAACTTCCGCTACACCAACCAACAAAGAAGGCCAATCACTTTCAACTCAATTTCTTTGCTTCCCTACGTTTTAAGTGGCAGAAGACCCGAAAGCTAGAAGGGCTAGCAGCGCTAACAGAAGAAAAGAATGAGGAGGGGGATAAACTATAAAACTTACCAGTGTATTCAGAAATTTTTTAAAATTCCTTGGTCATTTCTGCTGTCTATTTTTCAGCCTTCAATTTAAAGATAGATTTGAGCACATGCTGATGGTGAAGCCTGAAAGATGCCCTTTCACATGTTATATTGGTTCCAGTTCTCTTCAGATCAGAAATTATTTTGATGTCAATTTTTTACGAGTTAGAGATGGTTAGGATCCATTTACTCGTCGATAAGTTAATAGCGGGGACGACAATGCTGAGAGGGACCGACGATGCTGATTGCTTGGGCAAATTGGCTAGAATAGATGTATAATGGTCGAATCAAAAAAGCTTTTGATCCACCAAGTTGCACTGATCCCATGGGATATATGTTTTTAGGTATTTTTGTTCTCATCCATAAACATCATTGGAAACACATAATCCATCCATCTTGTCATCAATCTATTCAACTGTTTAATGCAATCTAGGTAGTTGCTTCTCTCACCCTTCTTGGCAACCTTTTACCACTGAAGGGATACACCTATTTAATTTTGAGATTTCTGTTCAGAAGGGTGAGCCATTCAAAAATAGACAGCATTAGATGCAAATCTTTATAACTGAATTTTGAGCGTTTTGCATGCCACCAAGCTTGGCAATTGTGAATTCCAAACAGTATTCCTTTCATTCCTTGAATTTAGGGATCCTTACTGTGGGGTTGTATTTGTGGTTGGTTTGTTCATCTTTTGATGTACTTTTCTTCTCACTTATATCTTTCCGTATCCTCCAACTACTGCTCCCTTTGCCTCCAGAGATTTGAAGCTTACACAATATCAGTTATTAACATATATATAAATCTTTCAAAAGAACATTTTCTTCAAATTCTTCTACGCAATTTTTTGGTGGAGACTTCTCTTATAAGCTCATTGTGCAAGGGTACCTTGATTGATAGGTTGTGGCCTCACAATTGCAGTTGGATCCAATGATGGGTAAGATAGATGGTGCATTGACAAAGAGTGGACGGAGGGAGGCCGATTTAAAAGCAGGAGAGGAGAGTGCTAAAGCGAGCCAGATCCCCAACTACCCTCCATTTGATGTTCTCATAAAAGCCTCTTTACAGTTATAATCAAATCTTGATCGCTAATGGTTCTTCCTCGTTAATCTTTATTCGTTTTTAAAATTTACTTATAAATTTATTAAGAACTTTATTAATAAACATAATTCATAAATTTTATTCATCATTAACAAATAAATTAGACACACGTATATATATTTAAATTTGTTCATTTAATTTATTATATTTGTCTAATGTATTTATTTAATTAATCACGTGTATATTAGATGAATATAGATAAATTCAAACACTTAATTTATTTATCGCTACTTTTAATGTTCACCCTACTTTTGTTTTTTTTTTCTTTTTCCGTTGTAAGTTTGTATTTTTAAAGTATTTTGAAGAGAAATAAAAATTTTAGAGATATTTAATTTTCACATGTAAAAATGATTAATCTTAGAAGATTTTTTTTAAAAATGATTAAATGTAAAAATATTAAAATATTTTCACAAATAAAAATATTCCAAATATAAGATCTATAACTCAAAAGAGAGCATTTCTCTGTACATAAAGATTTTAAGCTTGCGGCATTCTGTGATAGTTGGTCATAAGCCTAAAATCAGAACATTCTACATTTGGTGGTCAGACATCAAGAAGAGACATTCATAGAACCGAATAAACTGTTCACATAGAATTCAAGAGGCAAACAATACCAAAATTAAGCCTCCTAAAACCCTAATTTCAACATAAAGACTAGCATTCAAGAAAAATAGCAAAAAGTAAGTCGGCTTGGATCATTAGAAGAATTGTGGACGGAGGAGGCGCCTCCCGATTTCGAACGAGAGGAAGGCGTCGGCGCAGGCATAGGCAATTTGTGCGTAACTGAGAGCATTCATCTCCCAGTTGCTCATGGTGACCCTCCTCGGCTTTTCCACAACCAAGCCCAATACCTCTTCCGCAAGCTGTTTCAGCCCTGCGCTCCTCAGATCATTCCGTTGCATTTCATTCGCGGCGAGGATACGAAGGTCAGAGGTGTTGGACACGATAAGGCCCCAGTTGTGGTCAAGTAGATCGGCATCGTTTTGGATCCCAACGCCGACGAATGTGAAAAGGTCGTCGGCGAGGAAAGTAATGAGATTTGGGGGGAAATAGTCGGCGTGGATGACTTGAAATATGAGGCAACGCATTCCGACGCAGATCTGGAGGACAGCAACGGGGTTTTGGTTGCGGGAGTAGGAGGGACGCCACTCGACGTCCAGGCCGACGACGAGTTGGTAAAGGCGCCTAGAGTGGATTTCGAGGATTTCGTCGATCCACATCTCGACTTCGTCTCCACTGGAAGTGACGGTGGTTTGGACGGTGAAATGGTCGACGGCAACAGTGAAGACCGGCTCTTCGTCGTTGATGACTTCGATCGGCATCCTCGAAGCAGGGTTGAAGATGCCAAGCGAAGGACTCTAGGGCACTGTTTTAAAACATAGGCGAGGAGAGCGCAGCCGGATCCCAAACTGCCCCTATGTTGGGTTGTCCAATAAAAGCCTCTTCACAGTTATTCGATTCAAGCGGAGTCCAATCTTGATCGCTAATGGATCTTTCTCATTAATTAATTATTCACGGTCAGAATTCAATTCCATCTAAATCAAACGGTCATAGGGAGGCTTTCATATAAAATCTTGTAGAGTATCACTATATAGAATCTCGTTCAACTTTTGATTTGATGTTGATATGAAACGACAGAATCTGCAGAGACATAACGTAAAAAGTTTTGAAAAAAAATGATTTAAATGTAAATAGTCCAAATATCTTATAAATAGAAAAAATGGACCGTGTCATAAGAATTTAAGCCGATCAAATGGCAATTTTGATCCGTCGGATCGGATTGTCAGAACCATCTAAGACTCAGAGCCGCTTTAGGCACAGGTCATTATGACCTATGCCTACATAGGCCATTAAGACCTATGATTAAGATTTTATTGGGGCTAATTTTTTAATATATTAATTATATATATATATATATATATTTTGAAAAAATAAAAAATTATTAAAATATTTTTATTAGATTTGATAGAGATTTGACATGATCATTAGATTTCGTAAATATTTGATATGGTTATTGGATTTCGTAAATATTTTAATATGATTCTAATATATTTAATATTTCTTAATTCTTAAAACTCTAATTTATTAGTTTTTTATATTCATTTTATTCCTTCCTTATTAATCTAATAATCTATTTTTGCCCAACTTCAAATAATTTACTCATTTGATAGTTTATTTTATCTCCTCAAAATATTTCCAAAGAGAGGAACGATCAGAATTAAGATCCTTTGTTACAGATTTTTTCGATGATCTTAAGACCTAAAGATATTGTCCTCCTCATTTTCCTATTAAATCTTCTTTTTTATGCTTATGTTAATTTTTTATTTTCTTATTAATGATTCCTGTACTAAACTTGTAATCTTGACGGTTCATATTAAAAAAATTTAAAAATTTCAGATTTGTTATGTCACTTATGATTTATCTTCATATTTTATCTTTATTTTCAAAATTTTAGTTTTTATTCTGAATATTTCATCTTTATTTGCTAAATTACTCTCATATTTTAATTACGATGAAATTTCATCAATATAATAATTTTGATTTCAAATTTCGCAAGTCATTTATCGAACTTTAAAATATCATCAGATTAAAATTAGGTTTTATTATTATTTAATTTTAAAATATTTTTATTTCAAGGAACTTATATTATTATTATTATTATTTGAATATAAATATATCTACTAAAAATATGATTTTGGATATACAAAATACATTAAAAAAAGAAAAATAGAAGAATTTAATTAATCTAAAAAATGTGCACTTATAAATTTGTTATTAATAGTAAAAATCAAAACTCAAAAAATAATATAATTAAAAATTTAAATAAAAAATCAATTGAATTAAAAGACCATACTACAAGACAAAACGAAGTTTTTCTTAATTTAAACGAAGAAGATAATACTAATTCAGAATAAAATAAATTAATAGATCATAAAAATAAATATTTTAATAATACTGATGAAACTATTATTCAAAATATATATGATCCAGCACAATGGAAAAATATAAATACAAATTTAATAGATTTATTAATTGAAAAAGGTCCAATTAGATAAATCTATAAATATTTCTCAAATGATGAAAATTGTAGACATTTTTTTACAATTCATTATATCTAAAAATTATCAAATGGAGAAAAACATGACAGAAGATGATGGTTAATATATTCAAAAGAATTAGATAAAGTTTTTTTCTTTTGTTGTAAATTATTTAGTCAAAAAATAATTTAAATTCAATTAGTAAATGAAGGATGTCGAGATTAAAAGTCATGAAACAAGCAGTGAACACATTATAAATATAAATACTTGGTTTGATATTGAAATGAGATTACTTAAAAATAAAATCATCGATCAACATTTACAAGAAAAGATAAATAAAGAAAAAGAATATTAAAAAAATATATTAATAAGAATTATTATTGTAATTAAAAATCTTACAAAAAATAATTTAACATTTCGTGATGCAAATGAGAAGATTTATCAAGAAGACAATGAAAATTTTTTAGGTTGAATTGAAATGATTGTAGAATTTGATCCTATAATGCAAGAACATTTCAAACGTATTCAAAATAGTGAAATTTATAATCATTATCTTGGTCATAATATACAAAATGAGTTAATAAATATATTAGGAATAGAAATAAAAATATTATAATTAAAAAAAATAAAGGAAGCAAAATATTTCTCTATTATACTTGATTGTATTCCAGATATAAGTCATCAAGAACAAATATCTTTTATATTAAGATGCGTAGATATTTCAACAAGTCCAATCAAAATAGAAGAATATTTTATGAAATTTTTAAAAGTAGATGATACATCAGGAAAAAGACTTTTTGATACGTTTATCACTATATTAAAAAAATTAAACTTGATGTAAATGACATAAGAGGACAAGGATATGATAATAGATCTAATATGAAGGGTAAACAATAAGATGTACAAAAAAGATTGCTAGATATAAATTCTAGAGTTTTTTATACACCATGTCGTTGGCATAGTCTTAATTTAGTATTATGTGATATGACAAATTTTTATCCTAGTGCTATAACATTTTTTAGTGTTATACAACGTATTTACTTATTATTTTTCTTTTCTACCAAAAGATGGAAAATCTTACAAGATCATATTTCTAAATTAACTCTAAAATCATTATCACAAACACGTTGGGAAAGTCGTCTTGAAAGTGTTAAAGCTATAAAATATCAAGCTCCACAAATAAGAGAAGTTTTATACAAACTTGTAGAGATTAGTGATGATTTTAAAATAAAAAGTGAAGTAATTTCTTTAGCAACATATTAGATTGAAAATTTTAAAATTTTATTAGATATGGTTATTTGGTATGATATATTATTCACAGTTAATACTATTAGTAAACTTTTACAATATAAAGATATGAATATTATTATTGCATTAGATCAATTAAAAGGTCTTATTTCTTTTTTGAATGAGTATAGAAAAAATGGATTTATATCTATTATGATTTTTGTTAAAAAAATTACAAATGAAATGAATATAGAACCAAAATTTTGTCAAAAATATGTAATTAGAAAAAATAAACGATTTGATAAGAATGTAACTAATAAAGTAAAACTATCACCAGAATAATTTTTTAAAATCAATTACTTTAATTATATTATTGATCATGATATTTCTTTACTTCAAATAGGTTTGAACAATTTAAAATATACGAAGATAATTTTAATTTTTTATATGAGGTAGAGAAATTAAAATTTCTTGATAATGATTTTTTTTTAAAAAAAATATTTGAATCTTGAAAACATATATGTTATAAGAATTTTGAAAACATTTTATTAGTGTAACTTTAGCTTTAGCGGAAAGAAGTTTTTCAAAATTAAAATTAATAAAATTTTATTTTCGTTAACTATGTGTCAAGAAAGATTAAATAATTTAACAATGTTATCAATTGAAAAAAAATTTATTATTAAAACTTGAATATGAAATTTTAATTAATAATTTTAAATCTCAAAAAGTTAGAAAATTTAATTTTATATAAAAATTTTATTTTTAAAATTAATATTTTAATTTATTTTACAAAATTTTTAAATCTATCTTATCGGTCTCAAATCCGAATAAAAAAATATTTTTTTAAAAAAATAATAACAATAATTTTTAAAAAAAATCGCTAGCCGCCCATGGACTTCTCTTCGAAATGCTGCCCGTCGATCATCCATCTCGATCGGAATCAGAGTCGAGACGAGGATGTTCCTGCGACGGGTGTTGTAGGGCGGCGGATGGCGGGCAATGTCGTTGCAGGCCGCAAAGAAGGTGAAGGAGACGACCGGGATTGTGGGGCTCGACGTGGTGCGCAACGCCCGCGAAGTGCTCATCTCGCTCCACGCCCGCACCCTCAAGGAGATCCATGCCGTGCCTCCGGACGAGGGCTACCGCAAGGCCGTAGAGGAGGATGACTGATATTCCATCGAGAACCGCCTGGGATGCGTCCAGGTCTAGGAGCTCATCGAGGAGGCGAAGGATGAGCTCACGCTTATCTCCAAGATGATCGGTCGGTGCCTCCTTATTTTTTGCTCATTTGACAAATTATTGATGTTTGCTTCCATCAAGCGGTTGCTATTGATGCTGGATTTGGGCATTTTTGCTAGATCTGGGCGATCGCTTCTATTTTCCTTCCTTCTTTCGCTAATTTTTTGCTTCAGTGGCATTTAACAATGAAAATTAAATCTGCATTATGAAAAGTTCCTTCAAAATGAGATCTTTTACGGTCTTATTATATGTTTATCGAGACCCAACATTGTTGGGCTGTACTAGGTGCTAATGCCCTTTCTTTTTACTGTTAATTTCTTGGATTTGATCTCCCAGTGTATCTTGTCGTGCTCGTGATTTTGAGATTGGGCTCACGGGCATTGGAAGAATCGAGCGGAGAACTTCAGAGGATTGAGTCGATGTATCATTCTCATCCCTCTTGTTATTCGGCTTCCCTTTGTTAAACTTAGATGTCTTTGATATTTAATAAGAGTTATATCATGAAGCAGAAATAATTTACTCTCGATTGTGTAACCTAGTCTTAATTAAAACCAATTTCATGCTTAATCTTTAATCTTAATTGATCGTTTGATCTTTCTTCAGCCTGACCCACCTGGAGAATAAGTTTGGTTGAGCCTTCTTGGTGGTCTGTTTGGTTGGTAATTCCCCGGTCCATCTTGAGAATGAGATCAGTCTCTGTGATGAAAGCATACATTTGAGCATATGATAGAACAATATAGACTGTCTTGGTTTGTGATTTGAAATGATTAATCATTGTGGAAGTTAGAAGCAGTCCATTGTGGAAGTTAGAAGCCTTTTGGCAATACCCACATTATGGAAGTTGTGTGTGCTATCAGACTTGACCATTAGTTTGGTAGGGTGTCCTACCATGGAAGCTTCTAGTTGCATAGTGAGAGATTGTCCCTTCCCTGCTATAATGTGAAATTAGATCTCTGACTGTGTGTTGGTGGATCAATCTTCCTCTTAACTGATCTTAATGTAGTTCAGTAAGAGTATATATTTGCAGGGATTTGGAAACTCTCAACACTATGATATCATAGACCTTTTGCTCTTCTTTCCACCAGGTTACCCGAGTAAGGTTCTTGGCAAATGGTCGTGGTGCTTCACTAAATTTGGAATTTTGAGGTGGCAATGCTGGTGGTAGGTTGATCTTTTTGTAGAAGCAATCTAGATGTAGGCAACAGTTACATAATTGTGCTAAGTTCTCGATGTCTATTAGTGTTGCCAACTGATGCACCTTTTCCTCGTTGGCATAAGAAATGTTCAGTTGGCTGAGCTATCTAGGGAGAGAGAGAGAGAGAGGGGGGGGGGGGGGGGGGGGGGGGGGGGGGGGGGGGGGGGGGGGGGGAGATTCTTTTGAGACCATTGTACTTTGGAAAATTGATTTGAACCAGGTAAGTTTGTGATGCAAGAGATCCTTGCCTCTACATGTGGATTTGGGGCTAGGTGGTTGGCTGACTGCTTTCATGTATGAGGTGGCCTCTATCAGCATGCCTAAGAGAGATTCAAGATCTCTCCAATGCGTAGGTCAATTAATCAAGTATGGTTGTTGGCTTCATGTGCTGCATTGTATCACTTAGTCTTCCTCGTATCCCCTCATGAAGGTTTTGAAGGATGTTGCCCATGGTTGATTTTCACACTAAGTCACCACGGTTGTGATTTGATCCATAGGCATTGAGGCCTTATCAGACAACCAAGTAGAGATCCTTTTGGGGATTGAGAAGACCAATCCCTTTCATCCCAATTTCTTTGCTTCCCTATGTTTTAAGTGGCAGAAGACCAGAAAGCTTGAAGGGTTGGCAACGCTAACAGAAGAAAATAGTGAGGAGGGGGATAAACTATAAAACTTACCAGTGTATTCAGGACCTAAAATTCAAGCTTTTTAAAATTCCTTGGTCATTGCTGTTGTGTATTTTTCAGCCTTCAATTTAAAGATAGATTTGAGCATGTGCTGAAAGATGCCCTTTCACATGTTATATATTGGTTCTGATTCTGTTCAGATCAGAAATTATTTTGATGTCAATTTTTTACGAGTTAGAGATGGTTAGGATCCACTTACTTGTTGATAAGTTAATAGAGGGGATGACAATGTTGATTGCTTGGGCAGATTGGCTAGAATAGATGTATAATTGTTGAATCAAAAAAACTTTTGATCCACCAATTTGCATTGATCATGGAGGGATATATGTTTTTAGGTATTTTTGTTCTCCTCCATAAACATCAGCAGAAACACATAATCCATCCATCTGGTCATCAATCTATTCCATTGTTTAATGCAATATAGCTAGTTGCTTCTCTGACCCTTCTTGGCAACCTTTTACCACTGAAGGGATACCCTATATAATTTTGAGATTTCTGTTCAGAAGGGCGAGCCATTAAAAAATAGACAGCATTAGATGCAAATCTTTTTAACTGAATTTTGAGTGTTTTGCATGCCAACGAGCATGGCAATTGTGAATTCCAATCAGTATTCCTATCATTCCTTGAATTTAGAGATCCTTACTGTGGGGTTTGTTCATCTTTAGATGTATTTTTTTCTCACTTATATCTTTCCATATCCTCCAACTACTGCTCCCTTTGCCTCCAGAGATTTGGAGCTTACACAATTTCAGTTATTAACATATGTAAATCTTTCAAAAGAACATTTTCTTCAAATTCTTCTATTCAATTTTTTGATGGAGGAGACTTCTCTTATAAGCTCATTGTGCAAGGGTACCTTGACTGATAGGTTGTGGCCTTGCAGTTGCAGTTCGATCCAATGTGGGGTAAGATAGATGGTGCATTGACAAAGAGTGGAAGGGTCGCCTAAAAATAATATTTCAAAGCCCTTGTGTGCTCTATGTTGCTTGTGTGTATAAGACATTGGTTATACTGTATATAACTTCAATCATAGGGATCAAATTTTGGTCAGAAAGCTTTATAATATTTCTTGTAAAGCTTCCATATGATTTCTTTCATAATGGGTCAACATTTGGTCATTCATTTTATTCAAAGAATCTTTGTTCTAAAACTGTACTAGTATTTTTATTTCATATCTCCTTTCAAGTGGTATTAATCCATGAAATTCTTTGACTATTTTCATTATGAAGTGAAAGAACCAGGTAATTTTATAAGAAATCTCTAGCAAACCTTTCCACAAGAGAGGTGTGCATTTGTATTAGTACTCAGATTGAATTGGCAATCCAACAATTTATTTGCCCTTAATGTATTATTTTTTGATATACATCTTTAAGTTGCTCAAACCGTACAATTCACCTAGCTTTTACTGAAACCAACAATTGATGTTCTACGACGAGCAAACTGTTAACGACTCATAGGAACATAAATAAATATTTCATATGCCATCGTTAATTATTAATCTTTCTCTACAAGACTGAGCCTTCATCTGACTCGCACTACAATCGGGATAGTGACTACACCACAAAATAATCATGGAAGTTGGAGCATCGACATCGCCCCGCAACACAAATGGCACCTCAGCACCCATGCAGTGGGAGAAGCACGCTCATTGGCTCCGGTGGTGGAGTAATCTTATGCCAGATTTGAGGGTTTTGTTTTCCTTATCACGAGGAACATATTGCTGCTGGTTGACCATACAAATCCAAGATTACACTAATATATAATTAGCTCAAGGTAAGCAGTAAGCTATCGAACTCGCTTTGAAGCTTTGATCCACCAAACTCCTGTAAATGGTAGTATTTAATAACTGGGTAGGTAGCTGGTGGGTTCTACTTCCATCTCGGCCTTGGCCGGAGATGCTGGCTGCTATTTGCAGGTGAATGATCGCCTATAAATGATAGTGCACCATCATCAACGATTCAACTACCTTTGCACGAAAAAAATTCATAGGTAACGATGGCTTCGAAGGCTTTCTTTGAGTCCTTCGTCGAGCTCTTCAGCTCTCTTCGCTGCGGTCGCGGAAACCCTCACCGAGGAGATCGCCGCCAGTCAAAACCACCGCAGGCGATCAGCCATCATCGTCACGCCGCCTTAAGCGACCTCGAGTACAAAACCCTGGTGGTGGACGTGGAGGGCGCCTTGCTGCGGTCCTCCTCCACCTTTCCTTACTTCATGCTCGTCGCCCTGGAATCCGGTAGCCTCTTCCGCGGCCTGCTGCTGCTGCTGCTCCACCCCCTGGTTCACTTCCTCCGCCGCGAGGCCGCTCTCCGAGTCATGGTCCTGCTCTGCTTCGCCGGAATCCGGGTAGCGGAGTTCCGGGCGGGGAGGGCGGTGCTGCCCAAGCACCTGTTGGCCGACGTGGGGAAGGAGGCCTGGGAGGAGGTGAGGAGGGCGAGGAGGAAGGTCTGTGTGAGTGCCATGCCGAGGGCGATGGTGGAACCGACGGCCAAGGAGTACTTGGGGGCGGAGGTCGTGGTGGGGAGGGAGTTGAGGGTGTTTCGCGGATATTATACCGGGCTGATGCGAGCGCAGGCGGACGACCACCGGAGCTTAGACGAATTACTCACCGGCGCCGGCGCCGGAGAAGAGTTAGACGAAGGCAATGTCGTTGGATTTAGGAGTCACAATAAGTCTCCTCCGCACCGACTCTTCTCTTATTGCAAGGTGAGCTATGTATTAGTCGATTCCTAAATTAATATGGATTTCCCAAAATAAATAATCAAAACAAAAATAAATACAGGTAAAATTAAAGAATTTGAGAATCAAACTTTAGCTAATGAACAACTCTCTTCACCGCAGGAAATTCTCATAGTCACTGAAGCAGAGAAGAAGCATTGGCAAGCCTTGCCTAGAGAAGACTACCCAAAGCCTTTGATGTTCCACGATGGCAGGATGGCGTTCCAGCCCACTCCTTTAGCCACCTTGGCGATGCTCCTGTGGCTTCCTTTTGCCATCCTCCTCTCCGTCTTCAGGACTGTCGTCTTCGTAACTCTGCCTGCTGAGCTCTCTAACCTCATCGGAGCTTCTTCCGGCATGGTCACCAGAGTCGTCAAGTCTCCCCAAGAAAGTGGAGTCGTCAAGGATGATAAAGCCCATGGAAAGCTCTATGTATGCAACCACCGAACCCTCCTCGATCCCTGCTACATCTCGCTGTTGCTGAACAAGATGGTCGTCGCCGCGTCGTACAGTGTTAGCCGGGTGTCGGAGGTTATATCACCGATCAAGACGATCAAACTCACCAGGTTCTATCCCTTTAATACTTTCATATATCCGCTTTAATATTTTTCATTTCTGCAATTCTTATGTTTTTACTCTTGCTCGATTTATAATCCAAGGGACAAGGAGAGGGACCGAGAGGAGATGGCGAGGTTGCTCCGGCGAGGAGAAGACCTGGTGGTGTGCCCCGAAGGGACCACTTGCCGGGAGCCATACATGCTGAGGTTCAGCCCTCTGTTCGTGGAGCTTGCTGCGGAGGTGTTCCCGGTGGCACTGACGGTGCGCGCCGGCATGTTCTACGGCACGACGGCCTCCGGGGCCAAGTGGCTGGATTCCTTCTATTTCCTAATGAACCCTCGGCCAGAGTACAGCGTGGAGTTCCTGCCCAAGATGCCACTCTCGCTCGCCGACGACGACAGGTGTAATGTCGCCAATCGCGTGCAGCGGGAGATCGCAGCGGCGCTGGGCTACCAGTGCACCATGCTGACGAGGAGGGACAAATACATGCTGCTCGCGGGGAACGAAGGGACTGTCAAGGCCAGCAAATAATAAATTTAAGGCACCCTTATTTATTAGAATAGTTAAAAATCTATCTATTTTTTTTTAAAAGGTCAAAAAGATGTTATATTATAATTTTAGTATCGAAAATACTCTTATTTAAAAATCAATTAATTTTTAGTTTAATTTAGTAAAAATATTATACATAGATAAAAATACTCTTTAACAATAACTTAATTAAAATTATTTTTAAAATATTAAAATGATAGAAAAAAAACAAAATTAAGTAACAACTACAAATTTGACAATGGTTTTAATTATTTTAAAATTATTATAATTAAATTTAAGTAATTTTAATTGAGATCATAAAGAAATTTTGTTATATAAAAATAATTTATATATAAAATCTTTGATCGATTTGAATCATTTTATTTTTTATACATTATACAGCTACACAAATTTTTGATCCATTTGCATCATTTTAAATATATATATCTCTTAATTAGAGGTGAGTAAAAATTTAATTACATTGAATAAACTGAACCGATTGAATTTAAAATTTTAATTTGATTATTTCAAAATTTTAATTATTTTTTTAAAAAATTAATTAATTCAGTTAATTCGATTTGATTTTGATTTTAAAATTTCTTATTCGGTTAAATCGAATAAACTGAATTAATTAAAATAAAAAAAATAATTTATAAATTTCTAAGTAAATAAATTTATAAATTCTTAATTAATTGATAAAATTTTTATAATATTTAAAAAATTTAGTTATTTCGATTGAAAATTGAATTAATTGATATTTTATCAGTTTAATTTATTTGATTTTTATTTAAAAATTTGATCGATTTAATTAATTAAAAAAATTTAATTCAATTCAATTTTAATTAATTTGATACGATTTAATTTAATTTTAACTGAATATTCAATCTCAATAATTCAGAAAATTAGTCTAGCAATATCTCAACCATGATGAAAGATTTGAAAAGAAAAACAAATCAAAAATGAGTTTGTGATTAATGCTCAGGATTGAGTGCCTAATTGAACTGCGCGCCACCAGATGGAATGCACGCGTGGAATGATGATAACATATTTTAATCCCCACTCAAGCTTCGGTCCACAGACGTCAAGAACGACCCAAACCAATTTTGACTCGGTCAAACCAAAAATTTCCATGCAAAAAAAAAAAAAACAATAGTGTGTCGACTTTAACAATTAGGCTCGAGTCCAACTTGAGTCAGGTCAAATTTGAATAGACCCAAGTGATGGTCAAGTTACTTGAACTAATTGACAAGGTTAGCCAACTGAAGCACGACTCACTCGCGATCAAAACCCAAGCTTAGCAAGCCTGACCATGCAACTCAAGAACGACTCACTATTTTCTTCATCTCGATCGAGCTTCATCAGACTTGTTCACCTACGTATAAACTACAACACTGAATGGTACAAAGGAGTGTACAATTTTTCCTTCCAAGTTGCAAGTGAGAAGGAAGATCATCACACATAACATAAACAGATGGCGACTCCCACTATCCCAGTCTCTTTTACTATTGTTTATTATCGTTATCCACCATCATAATCAATAATTAATATTTCAACATAAAATCATGCACAAGTTAATCTGAAGAATCACACTTACAGCTCCGAAGATGAGAAGAAGAAGAAGAAGAAGAAGTGGGAGGAAGCTAAGCCACAGTGATCATGTGTATAGTTCTTCTCTACGAAATCGAAGAGAATTTTAATGCTTCTTTCCACTTCTCCGCCTTCCATGAAATTATTCATTCGATATATTCCGGTTAGAATTGTTGCTGCATCGACCAGATGTCATCCACGCTCCACAAATTCTCCCCCGCCGGCCACATCATCTGCTCGAACTCCGGGAAGTCAACGACGTTCATCAGCGATTCCGTCCATAAGTCACCGGCCGGCTGCATCAGGTCGGCGTCGGAAACCGGTTGCGGCGAGAGCTGCATGCTGAGCGAATCCACCGACGTCGTGGAGGAAGACCCCGCGGCGCTGGAATTCTCCGGGCTGGGATTCGGCTCCGCCGCCCGTTCGGAGATCGGGAAGTCGCTGAAGGTCGCCGGAGTCTCTGAGGCTGGGGCCGCGGAGTCGCCACCGCCGCCGGAGGCCACGCGGATTCGCTCGAGCAGGCGGGGCATCCACAGGTAGCGCATGATGTCCTTGAACTGCTGACTGTTGACGTCGCATTTGAGCTGCTTCGCGTGCTTCTGCACTCGTGTTCTCCAGTAATTCTTGATCTCGTTGTCAGTTCTTCCCGGCAAATACTGCGCTATTTTCGACCATCTTCGCAAGAATGCAGACGACTATTAATTTATATAGATATATAATATATATATTCAAACACTCGAAGAATTCGATCAACTACCTGTTCCCCCAGCGCGAGTGGAGTTCCAAGATGAGCAGTTGCTCCTCCGGCGTTATATTGCCTCGCCGGACGTCGGGACGAAGATAGTTAAGCCACCGGAGGCGACAGCTCTTCCCTGTCCTTCTCAGCCCTGTTCCAAAAATCCAATTTTTATTCTTCCTCCGAAGAAAAAAAAACAGAGCACTCTGCTTCGGTGCAGTAAATGAATACCTGCGCAACGAGCCAGAGAATTCCACTTCCCTTCGCCATTGACAGCGATATAATTCATCAGCGCGACGTCCTCCTCCGTCGTCCACGGTCCTCTCCTCAACTCAACCTCCTCCTCACTCGCCGCCACGCTGCCATGGACCTCCATTGACGACTTCCTCCAACACTGTTCTGCAATCCTCCTCCTCCTCCTCCTCCTCCTCCAAACAAAACTCAGCGATCGATTTGCTTTGGCTTTTACAGAAGATGGAGACAGAGAAGAGCGAGCGATAGGAGCCGCAGCTTGGGATGGGATTGGAATGGGGATGAGAGTTGTAGCAGAAGAGCAGGGGGAGGGAAGGATTTATAGACAGAAGCAACAAAATCAACACGTGACGGAGGAGCCGAAGTGGGATTAGATTAAGGATTCAAAGCCCAAAGCGATGGCTTTTGATCGACACCAAACAGCGTACAAGACCTTTGAACTTTGACTCCACTCCCATTTCTGCAAGCAACAAGCTTTGCAGCCATTTATTTGTAAGTCGACGACCCTCACAAGCTTTGCAGCAGGCAGCCTCCTCCTGAAGAAGTCGGCTCAGTGCACTACCAATCCTCTATCATTAGTTTTATGGAAAAGCAGGGGGACATGTGAGAATAAGGAAGACAGAGATTGAAGAAAAAAATCGATCTCGAGTGTTTAGTTTATGCACCAAAGGGCCACGTTGTAGCTAATCAGGGGTTTAAAGTCTGTGCTCGAGCAATAGTTTTTAGCTGCTTTTGTCTTCCCAAATAAAATACGAATGAGCAGCACACCAATTTCTTCCACACCTCAATGATGCAAATGTGTATAAATACATGCAGGAATTGTTGAAAGATTAAGCACGAAACAAGTTCTCGCAGATAATGATGACATGATAGTGGACAAAGTTGATGTATTATGCTAAGTTCTTACAATTTAGATTAATTTTTGCAAACAGTGATCCGTTCAGTGAGATTATCTTATGAGCTAAAGTGCCTTTGGAGTCATTAAACACTGTGCCTTCATTTCTAGAAGCAGCAATTTGAAGCATGTGATGCAGAGCCAATAATTTAAAACCCTCAAGTGCTACACAGTTTGCTAATCTTTATAATCTATCATGGTTTGTTTTTCTTCTTTTCTTTTGAGAAAAATAAATAAACTGTTTGATTCTCAACTTGTACTGAAGGAATTTGAGCTCAGCTGAGAAAGCTCAGGATTCATCATGCCAAAGCTAAATTATGCTAAAAACAAAAGCAGCACACACATCTTTCTGTGGCTGTTTAGTTCATCACAAAAAGAATTCACCATTTCATTGGTTGCCTTCTGAAACGCCCTAATCATGGAATTCACTTAAACAAATGCTGAAAGTGTGTGCCACATCAACACACTCATTCAGTGTTGCATATGTTCTTATTCTGAGCTTTTTCTTTACTTTGCTTAAATTTTGGGATAAGACTTAGATGGAGAGAAAGGAAAAAGAAGCTAAAAGAGATGATTTGAGTGTCACAGTGAAAGCATTAGTTAAATCCGAAAAGACATAAATCAGTATCATCAACTCCCTCACAAGTCTAAGCATTTGTTCTCTTGTCTACTTTTCTGCTTTCTCTGCTTTGCTGCACTCTCCACGAGGAAGCAGCGGCGAAAAGGCCAAACAAATTGGCTATCAAAAGGAAAAGAGTCTGCTTTGCTTTGTCCTATTCGATTAGTTTGATGTTCCGATTTCATCAGTAAAAGAAAGAGGATTTTTAATTATATGTTCCTCTTTCAATTGTCATCTTGTATCTCTTCCTATTCTCTCCACCTTTTCCTTATTCTCTGCGTTCACTATTCCATGGCACCCAAAATCCCTGAACAGTAATCTCAGAAGCCAATTAATTTCATTCACCAGCCAAGTGCAAAGGCTAGCCTAAGCATGACAACAAGGACAACGAAGTGAAAGGATTCCATGACGGTGAGTAGGCCAAAAGGAACGCCCCTGATCCCAAGGGCGAAGGCAAAACCACCTTTGGCTTGGTTTCTTGTTTTGCTCTCCCAGCTGATGCGTCTTTGACTCAAACATCCTCCTTCTGATGTGGATCATGCATGTTTCTTTTCCTACTGTGGGCATGTTAGTTTTTTGGCATCCAACTCACCATGAACCATCCCTGATATTCCATCACTGTTCGGTTAACTTCTTCAAGCCCCATTGATTATATTGAAGTCTCTCCCAACCGAAGAAAACAGAAGCAAAATTGTCTCAAAAGTAACTGACAACTTGACTCAAGAACAAGCTGCTGCCATTTTGACCAGCCAGCCAACAAGGCATTGGAAAGCATACGACGACTGACTACTTCTCGCACACACAGGCGTGCCAAGTTTGTCTAAATCAGTGATAATGGCTTAAGCCACAATCTATTCACATTACTTTACCATAAAACATTTGCTTCTCGACTCAATAATATATATGTATTCAGGAACTAAAGCATGGAAGAAGATGATCACTGCTCATCTGTCTGCATGCAGTTTTTGTGGACTTCATTGGAAGATCAATCTGCTTAGTAACCCATTGGTTGCGTGGATGTCATTATCAAGATAGGTAAAGTGAATTAATGAAGAAGGGAAATGAATAAATATGTATGTATGTGTGTATGTGTATATACACAATCCTACACGCAAGTTAAACACAATATTCTCAAGTCATCAACACCGACAGACCATGATGAGGATGATGACTAGCTGAGAAAAGAGAGCAGAGTCCATTATATTCACAAGTAGTACATGGCAAGTGGATTCCAAAAAGAGAAGAGAGATGGCGATGTTTTTGAAATGTATAGGATTGGAGAAAGCTACTTAATTATATTGCTGGATGAAAAGTTTTGAGGAACTGCCCTAAACCAGTCAGGTCGATCGTCTAGATGCAGTGTCAAATATTATTAATGTTTCAACCTTCTGAATCAGCAGATGATGCATGGTCAATATAATTAGCTAGGGTTTTCATCAGTACTGAAACCCTCCCGGCCAGCTAGTTTGCATGATATTAGGCTCGTTGCATGACTCCTAGCTGCGTTGTGCCTTGCTACCTACCATGCAATTGAATATTTCGCTTCGTCCATGTCCGCGTTCATATGTGCGATCGAGGATGGGGGAGATTAATTGTTTTAGGGTTCTTGGCTAGACTAAGGAGCTCAATTTTGACAAAAAGAAAAGTGTTTGGGGAGAGGGGGTTTAAGGGTCAACTTTAATGGTGATGGCATGAAGAATATTGTTGTCTCAAGTTGGTGAGGCACACTGTGGCTTACTAATGGGGAGAAAATTTAAGGTTTTTGAGTGGCTGGCTAGCTTTGATGTGGAATAATATATGTCTTTTTCACTTTTAACTTAAAAAGCTTAACAAATTTAGAAGACTATTGGATGAACTCTTGGAGTTTAAAGATGGTTGGTGGTAAGATATCCAACAAAGAATAATGACTATTTGAACAACAATTATATATGTAGAACTCAAATAAGGTTTTATAGTCATTAGCAAGGTGTAGAGTTCAATGATCAATCCTAGAACTATGGTACGATGGTAAAAGATGAGACTAACTCCCTAAAAAAATTTAATAAAAAAATAATAAAAATAGTCCTAAGAAAATTTGATCTAAAAACTCGTCAAAGAATCAAAACATCATCTTGTTGGTTGGAGTGGGAAACTCATGAAAGTCACAAGACAAGACCAATTGAAGATAAATCAAATGTATATTAAATTGAATAAAGTCCTCACATTATATTCCTTCCAAGAACAAGCATGACTGAAAAAAAAAAATCTATATATACTAAAACTCAATTTGTGTCCTTTCATATATTTTTTCAACATGGACAAAAATCATCGAACCCAAACCTATGTAAAGCTAAGCAATAGCTAGGTGAAATAAGGAGAGTAAAGACAAATTAAATGTACAATAAATTACATATGCCACACTAAAACAAAATAAAAGTCTCTCTAAGATAAACTCAACTTGCACAAATTATTGAAGCCAACTGATATAATTCTATGATTACAAGGGTCACCTAAACCTAGTTGAAAATAACCTTTGCAAAATCTTCCCAAGTCATTTGACCTAAACTGTGTCATTTCAATTAAAAATATTAATCCAACTAACTCCCTTAATTTTAGGTAACTATGTGTGAAATTCCACGATCAAGCCATCCAATTTTAAGGTCAAGCCAAGTCAAGTGACTTGAAATAGACAACTGATGGCCAATTCAATCCATATGGTCCTTCTTAAGTAATCCAAGTTCAAGCCAAATGAACCAATTAGTCACTCACACTCGGTCGTCTTAAATCACCCAAACTCAAGGCCTAACTCCAATCAATTAATATGATATTGTTTTATCCTTTCTATTGCTCCTACTAAACTTCTTATGGCTTTTCGAAACCAAGAAATATAGGTTAGAATAGATGGAATTTTCCGAAAGAAATAAGAAGAGATCAATCGAATTAGACCCATTTGGGCTGTTGCTTGGAGGGTTAGTTAAGCTAGGGAAACCTGGGCTGGAAGCCCAAATTGAGAAGCCCTAAACATTGAAATAAAATGAATGGAGTTCAAAGGACATTATCATCTCAGTATGGATAGGATCTGCTCCACAGCAGTGATGATGGATGCTCCGGAGTCGACTTAATAACTGGAGTCGACGATATGATCCTTTGTCACATGGATGCTTGGAACACACTTGACGTTTACTAGAAACATGGGGAATCTTTGGAAACACTTCACATCTTCATAAATAGTTATAATTAATGGCGATGTTTCAGCGATTTGATTCTTACATGTGACCTATGCTGTTCTCCTTTTACATCATATATATATCATGCCGCTGTGCAGCCCAATCAATCGCAATTCAATTCTGGACCCGCAGCGATGTGTTTTCGTGGTGAAGAATCCTTTAAATACTTCGGGCTTTAATGTTGACAGTGAGAGTAATGGAAGACGTGGATAGTTGTCAAAATTGTCAACTTATCTCATTATTCTCCTCTCTATTAAAAGGGTGCGTCTAAGTGAAGCGGGATGATGAAGGTGAAGATATTCATGAGAGAAGAACATTCAATATCGAGAGGAATTTGATTCGTGAAATAATCTAGAGGGTTATTCGATTTCGTAACATGGATGACAAATACAAAAATCATTTGCTATGCTAGACGAAAAGCAAAAAGCAAATCACATTTGTAAAACATCAATCATTATTAGGGGTGTAAACGAGCCAAGCTGCTCACGAACTATTCAAGTCTCGACTCGAAAAAAAGTTCATTTGAGTTCGTTCGATTAAGTTAACGAGTCGAGCTCGAGCCTGATTTCGAACTTGAAAATATTATCGAGCCGAGCTCGAACTTAACAGTATTTGGTTCGTGAGCTCGCGAACATGTTCGTTTAAAGGCTCACGAACGTATTCACAAATATGTTCGTTTAAAGGCTCACGAATGTGTTTGTTAAGAGATTCACCAATATATATATATATATATAAATATAAATAATATTATATGAATTATAAATATTATATATTAACGAACCAAGTTCGAACTAAGCTCGTTTAACTTTTAAACGAGTTATTTTCGAACTAAATTCGAACTGAATTCGTTTAACTTTAAAACGAGCCTTTTTCGAGTCGAGCTTGAGCCGTTTGCGAACTATTTAATTTCATTACGAGCCGAGCTCGAGCTTAAAAATTGAAGCTTGAATCAAACTCGAATTTAGGAAAAACGAACCAAGCTCAAGCTCGAGTCTCTTACTGTTCGGCTTGGCTCGATTTGATTACACCCCTAATCACTATAAGTATTTAATTATATTTTATAATATATAAATGTTCCTTCGTACATATCAATCAACACTTAAATAAAATAAATCAGAATTTTATGATGATTAATTTATTTAATAAAATAATCATATCAAATTGAACAAAGTTTAATTTAAAATGAACTAAATTATTAAAATAACTATTTAATTTTTTTGACAAACTTAATTTATTTAAATAACTATTTAATTTTTTTTACAAATTTAATTTATTTAAATTTGACTAGGACTAAATTGATTGATTTCAATTTATTTGATTGTTTAAAAATTTTATAATTTTAAAATTATATGATGACTTATTAAATTTAATAATATAAATTTATTTTTTATTTTAAAATTTTTTATATTTATTTATTATATTAATAATAAATATAATTTATAAAATTTGTTCATAAATATTATTTATAAATAATTCACGATATCTGATCATAAATATTAATAAATTATTTCATCTTATTTATTAAATTAATTTTATATATAGTAAACAAATATAAATAAAATTTTACTATATCAAATTTACTCTTACAACCCTAAGTACTTCTTAAAATACCTAAATATACTGAATTAGTATATTTTAAAATTAAAACTAGGCCTCCGATTAAATGAGATCAGAAATATTGTCGGGCAAACCTTCCAGCAGATTCACATTAGCCTTAATACACATTAAAACACCGTTAACTCCAATAAAAAAGAGGATTAAGGACAAATAAAGACGAGGATGAATCATAATAAGCACACGTCGTCAAGCCGCCGAGGGAGCCGCCACGTAGTTAGCCGCCCCGACCTTCGATAGCGCCGCGAGCAGCGGCGCCTGCTTC
This sequence comes from Curcuma longa, assembly GCF_044706935.1. Lineage (NCBI taxonomy): Eukaryota > Viridiplantae > Streptophyta > Magnoliopsida > Zingiberales > Zingiberaceae > Curcuma > Curcuma longa. Next base: position 5,426,073 of record NC_133877.1, on the reverse strand, counting down.
AGCCCCTCGTCCACCTCCGTCGTCGCAGCGACCATCAGTAAAGCCGGCGGTTTGTAGTCCAGGCTCTCGTCGTTGTATATGCCCCACCACTTCTTCACCAGCAACTTGATGTCCTCCCGGTCCATGTTCGCCTCCTTCCCCGTGTACCTCCACGGCTTCGACCCCTATAGCAATCCATAGCATTAATCGACTGATCGCTTAACTTAATTGGTTATTTTAAAGGGCAGTATCATACCGCAGCGCAGTAGTGAACCACTTTGACCTTTTCCAGTTCCACGTTCTCCGGATGCCTCCATAGCATCGCCAGCACCAGGTTGTAGATCAGAGGGATTGGCTTGTAAACGTCCTCGAAGAACATGTTTAGGAAATCCTGCAACAACACCGCATCAGTCTCGATACGATAGCCGATTTCGATTAAGAAACCAGTAAAACCTGCTCTGCAAAGGGGGTGGGAGGTGTGATCTTGAGGGTGGCGAGCAGAGACTGGCAAGTGGCGAGGTTAGGCTCGTGCACGAACATGCCGGCGTTGAAATAGAGGGAGGGCGGCGGGCCGAGCTCTCGGACAGGCCATGCCACCTTGTCGGGGCACTGTTGGCAGTAGCCGATCTCGTGCTGCGGCGTGTGCCTCCACGTCTTCTCGCAGAAGCAGTCCATCACCGCGTAGAAGTGACCATCGGGCAGATCGAACAGGTAATCGATGTTCTCGTACACCTGAATGTCCGCGTCCAGGTATACGATCTTCTTGTACTCCACGAACTGCCCCACGCCATTGACGATCAACTCCGATATTCCAATCGAAGAAAACAGAGACGCGAATAAATTAATTACCTCCCAGATGCGGAGCTTGGAGTAATTGATGACGTAATAAGCCATGGCGAACTGGGTCTGGCTCTCCGGCGGGTAAACCGGCTCGATCACACGGACGATGCAGCCCTGCGAGACGAGGAGACGGCGGTGGCTCTCCGGCACGTCGGGGAGCATGGCCACCACCAACGGGTAGGCGGATCCTACCTTCCTCAACCCCTTTGCCAGTCCCACAACGCCCTTCACGTAATCGCCGTCTCCCGCCAGGAACGTCACGTACGCCGCCCTCATCGGTGTCTGCTTCGCCTTCCCGAGAGGCGCCACCTTATCAACTATCTCCCCCGCCATCGCCCGCACCTCCGAAAGAAGAAGAAGAAGAGAGAGCTTCGAAGTAGCTACCACGATTCGAGAATCGCCTCGCGATGGTTCAGGAGAAGGGGATCGGAGTTGGCTAAATAGGCGCGGAGAGGCGATTGAAAATGGAAAGAAGTAAAGAGGATCACGGGTGGCTTCGCGCCACGTGTCCGGCCATTGAGATCGAACGGATGAGGAGGGCGCCGATGGAACCTTCTCGATTAGTAATATCCATTTAGGGAAACTGGAAATTATAGTAGACAAGAGCTCGCCTCCGAAATAGTGACAGGACCTTTGATTCATCGCCGACCGTCCATTGTCAGATTGGACGGACATAATCGGATGAAAAAGTTGATGTGAAATAAGAGATAGGCGCCCTGTAGGAGTGATCATTGTGGCTACGGAACTCAACAAAAAGGACCTGCCACGTATTTGATTAAAAAACTTAATTTAATCGAAAATTTACACTAAAAGGAAAAAATAATCATACATTTTCTTATCCTATTGAATATGATTTATTTCCTTAATCTATTGTTCATCTCCGTATCTTTCTTTATCAATTCAACTTCTTCATAATATATTTATACTATAAGTGTCTTAATTAATCTCTTGCCAAATCTATGTTTACTTTTTAAAATCTTTCTATTATCATCAAGCTGGCAATATATTAATATATCAACAGGATATTTTAAAAAATCCTGGTGAAATTAATAAATAAGAGGTGGATATGGATTAAATTAGAATTCATTTTTATATTATTTTAATAAAAGAGCTTAAGGGTATAAATAAGTGCTCTGTTGTATTTATTATAAATTTTATTGAACTCAAGTCAAACTCAAACTTACTCATGAATATTATTCTTAATCATTTTCATAAACTTTGTTCAAATTTTTAATCCAATTAGGGCTGAGCAAAAATTTGAGGGAGACTTGCTGAAAAATCCCCAAAGCAAAACTGAGCTTTGTGTTCAGTCCCCAGGTAAGAATTTCTTTGCATGCACTCCCTAAGTCTCCCTAAGTTTTAGTTTCAACTCCCCAATACATCAATTTACCTATTTGCCCTTATTAATTAACTTTCCTTTCTCTCATTTCCTTCTCCTCTATTTCTTTCACGACACAACCACTCTACTTCGAGATTTTCTCGACGACATCAGAAGAGTAGACGGCCGCATCAGCGATGGTGTAGAAGAGGCCCTTCACTCGACGAAACAGTTCACGGGAGAGCTCCTCGGTGACCTCGAAGTCAAGAAGATGCGGCGAGGGTTCAGCTCTGACATAAAAGGATCCATGGAGATAATCCAAAGAGGTGTGACCGTTGTCCAACCCAAAGAGGTATCGACGATGGCGGAGAGGGAGGAGGGACAGCGACGGAGGGTTGGAGAGAAAGGTGAAGTGCGGTCGATTAACGAACTGTAGGTCTAAGGAGAAGGCGAAAGTCATAGATGATGGGGCTCTACGAAATCCTCGTCGACGGTGGAGGATGCGAGATTGGGATGGAAGGCGTTGATGGGAAAAACTCCCAGCTTATTGATCTTGCAGATCTGAAACTCTTGATGGGATAAAGCTCCCATGGCTTCGCTCGATGACATCCTCGTTTACTTTTCTTCTTATTCTTTGCCTTCCACTCTTCTCCCTCAAACCAAGGCCTACACCTCACTCGGTACCTCTTGGAACAAAGTTTACATGACCCTCACTCATGAGCTCTCCGACGCAATAACAGCATGCGTCACCTCCAGCTCCATATCTCATGGTCGACTGCTCAACGCTCGTCAACTGCTCAACGCTCGCCTCATCTCTGCAGTCCTCGAGACCTCTTTCTCCTCCAGAATCATCTTCTCAACATCTACATTTACTGCATCTCCATTGATGACACGCTCTGAGTGTACAACGATATTTCCTCTCCTAATGTATTTTCTAGCAACATCATGATCAATAGTTTTACAAAATTTGAGTATTTGCGTGAAGCAGTGGAGTTGTTTGATAAAATGTCGATCAGGGACTCTACTTCCTAGAATACACTCATCGTGGATTACTTCCGTGATGTTCAGCCCTCAGAGGGGTTGAGGATCAATACACAACTTGTGAAGATGGGCACTCCTCGGCCGGTACCTCTTGGAACAAAGCTTGCATGACTCTCACTCAGGAGCTCTCCGACACAATGACAGCATGCGTTGACTTCGGCTCCATCTCTCATGGCCGGATGCTCCACGCCCGCCTCATCTCTGCGGGCCTCGAGGCCTCTCTTTTCCTCTCAACACCTACATTCATTGCGGCTCCATCGACGATGCACTCCGAGTGTATAAAGGCATTTCCTCTCCAAATGTCTTTTAGGCAACATTATGATTAATGGTTTTATGAAATTTGGACTTTTGCGTGAAGCAGTGGAGCTATTCGATAAAATGCCTGTAAGGGACTCTACACTCATGGTGGGTTACTTTCATGATGTTTAGCCCTCAGAGGCGTTGAGAAGTTATGCACGATATGTGAAGATGGACACTTCTCAATCGATGCCTCCTGGAACAAAGCTTACATAGCCCTCACTCAAGAGCCACCAGAACTTTATACTCAAAATTTTAAAATTAGTACTCAATTTCAAATAATTTATACTTAAATTTTTACATAAAATAAAAATGGTAGCAAGTTAGCTTGTTTTTTGCTATTTAATTACTAATTACATGTGAGGTTGCATCAAGTTTTTGATGGGGGATCACCGAAAATTTATACTCAAATTTCTTAAATTAGTACTCAATCTAAAAATAATTTATACTTAAATCTTTACAATGTATACTGTAATAGTCCGCTTATACTTAAATCTTTGAGTACAATTTTAGAAAAATTGAGTATAGAGTTCAGATGACACCTCCACCATGATTTTGATGTAATCTCACACATATATATGGCTTAGTAACCAAGTAGGAAAACAAGTCACGATTGAGAGTATCATTATTATTTTACTACGTTGCAGCAAATTTACTCTTAATGCAACCTTATATATATATATATATATATATATATATATATATATATATATATATTTAGTAACTAAGTAGGAAAATAAAGCAAGAGTGAGAGTGCCATTATTATTTCACCACCAAGGAAATGCCAAGTGCAAATGTATTGTTAGTACAAAATAGTAAAATTTCAGTACACATTTTAGAAATTTCAGTACAAATTTATTGAAATCGAGTACAATTTTAGAAAATTTGAGTATAGAGTTTAGATGACACATACACCATGATCTTGATGCAACCTCACATATATATATAGTTTAGTTACCAAGTAGGAAAATATGTCAAGAGTGAGTTTACAATTATTATTTCACCACAAAGTGAATACCAAGAGCATGTGTACTCTTAGTATAAAATAGTAAAATTTCGGTACACATTGTGGAAATTTTAGTATAAATTGATTAATATTGAATACAATTTTAAGAAATTTAAGTAAAGAGTTCAGATGACACCTCCATCATGATCTTGATGCAACCTCACATATATGTATGGTTTAGTAACCAAGTAGGAAAACAAGTAAAGAGTGAGAGTGTCATTATTATTTCACTATTTTGTAGCAAATTTACTATTAATACGACCTCACATATATATGATTTAGTAACCAAGTAGGAAAATAAAGCAATAGTGAGAGTGCCATTATTAATTCACCACCAAGGGAATGCCAAGAGCAAGTGAAATTTTAGTATAAAATAAGAAAAATTCAGTACTCATTGTGTAAATTACAGTATAAATCGAGTGAGATCCAGTACGATTTTAATAAATTTGAGTATTGTTGAGATGACACCCCCTCCATGATGACCATGAGGCAACTTCACATGTACATGGTTTAGTAACCATGTAGAAAAACATGTCAAGAGTGAGCTTACTATTATTATTTCACCACGAAGGGATTACCTAAAGCAAGTGAAATTTTAGTACAAAATAAAGAAATTTCAGTACTCATTGTGGAAATTACAGTATAATTCGAGTGAGATCCAGTATGATTTTAATAAATTTGAGTATAGTTCAGATGACACCTCCACCATGATGACCATGAGGCAACCTCACATGTACATGGTTTAGTAACCATGTAGAAAAACATGTCAAGAGTGAGCTCACTATTACTTTTACACTACTTTGAAATATTTTACTCTTGATGCGACCTCACATATGTATGATCTAGTAACCATGGTGGAAACCATGTCAAGAGTTTACTAACCATTTTTATTTCACTAGTTTGGGTTATGCCAAGAGCAAGTGAAATTTTAGTACAAAATAAGAAAAATTCAGTACTCATTGTGTAAATTACAGTATAAATCGAGTGAGATCCAGTACGATTTTAATAAATTTGAGTATTGTTGAGATGACACCCCCACCATGATGACCATGAGGCAACCTCACATGTACATGGTTTGGTAACCATGTAGAAAAATATGTCAAGAGTGAGCTTACTATTATTATTTCACCACGAAGGGATTACCTAAAGCAAGTGAAATTTTAGTACAAAATAAAGAAATTTCAGTACTCATTGTGGAAATTACAGTATAATTCGAGTGAGATCCAGTATGATTTTAATAAATTTGAGTATAGTTCAGATGACACCTCCACCATGATGACCATGAGGCAACCTCACATGTACATGGTTTAGTAACCATGTAGAAAAACATGTCAAGAGTGAGCTCACTATTACTTTTACACTACTTTGAAATATTTTACTCTTGATGCGACCTCACATATGTATGATCTAGTAACCATGGTGGAAACCATGTCAAGAGTTTACTAACCATTTTTATTTCACTAGTTTGGGTTATGCCAAGAGCAAGTGAAATTTTAGTACAAAATAAGAAAAATTCAGTACTCATTGTGTAAATTACAGTATAAATCGAGTGAGATCCAGTACGATTTTAATAAATTTGAGTATTGTTGAGATGACACCCCCACCATGATGACCATGAGGCAACCTCACATGTACATGGTTTGGTAACCATGTAGAAAAACATGTCAAGAGTGAGCTTACTATTATTATTTCACCACGAAGGGATTGCCTAGAGCAAGTGAAATTTTAGTACAAAATAAGGAAATTTCAGTACTCATTGTGAAAATTACAGTATAATTCGAGTGAGATCCAGTATGATTTTAATAAATTTGAGTATAGTTCAGATGACACCCCCACCATGATGACCATGAGGCAACCTCACATGTACATGGTTTAGTAACCATGTAGAAAAACATGTCAAGAGTGAGCTCACCATTACTTTTACACTACTTTGAAATATTTTACTCTTGATGCGACCTCACATATGTATGGTCTAGTAACCATGGTGGAAACCATGTCAAGAGTTTACTAACCATTTTTATTTCACTAGTTTGGGTTATGCCAAGAGCAAGTGAAATTTTAGTACAAAATAAGAAAAATTCAGTACTTATTGTGTAAATTACAGTATAAATCGAGTGAGATCCAGTACGATTTTAATAAATTTGAGTATTGTTGAGATGACACCCCCACCATGATGACCATGAGGCAACCTCACATGTACATGGTTTGGTAACCATGTAGAAAAACATGTCAAGAGTGAACTTACTATTATTATTTCACCACGAAGGGATTGCCTAGAGCAAGTGAAATTTTAGTACAAAATAAGGAAATTTCAGTACTCATTGTGGAAATTACAGTATAATTCGAGTGAGATCCAGTATGATTTTAATAAATTTGAGTATAGTTCAGATGATAGCCCCACCATGATGACCATGAGGCAACCTCACATGTACATGGTTTAGTAACCATGTAGAAAAATATATCAAGAGTGAACTCACTATTACTTTTACACTACTTTGAATAATTTTACTCTTGATGCGACCTCACATATGTATGGTCTAGTAACCATGGTGGAAACCATGTCAAGAGTTTACTAACCATTTTTATTTCACTAGTTTGAGTTATGCCAAGAGCAAGTGAAATTTGAGTACAAAATAAGGAAAATTCAGTACTCATTGTGTAAATTACAGTATAAATCGAGTGAGATCCAGTACGATTTTAATAAATTTGAGTATAGTTCAGATGACGCCCCCACCATGATGACCATGAGGCAACCTCACATGTATATGGTTTAGTATCAACCTTACATCAGTCGACTGATATTTATTTCCAGTCGACTGACAACGACCAGAGACAATTTGGACTCGATTGGAGACCCTTCGCAGTCGACTGAGGTCATTGTATCGTGTTTTTAAACCCAAATCGTAAATCACGGCCGAACTTTAATGCACGATAACTCACTCTTGGTTTGTTTTCCTACTTGGTGATCAAATCAGACATATTTGAGGTTGCATCAAGATCATGGTGGTGGTGTCATCGAAATTTTATACTCAAATTTCGTAAAATCATACCCAATCTCAAGTAATCTGTACTGAATTATCCACAATGTGTACTATCATTTTCACATTTTGTACTCAGAGTACACTTGATCTTGGCATTCTCTTTGGGGTGAAATAGCAATGACAAGCTCACTCTTGGTTTGTTTTCTACTTGGTGACCAAACCACATATATGTGAGGTTGCATCAAGATCATGGTGGTGGTGTCATCGAAATTTTATACTCAAATTTCATAAAATCATACTCTTCTGCAAAAGGTGGAATCCGCCACCTTAGCGGCCCCACATAAAATCATACTCAATCTCAAGTAATTTGTACTTAATAATCCACAATGTGTACTGAAAATTCATATTTTCCACATTCTCATGATATTTTTATTGCAATTTCAAGATATTGCAACAACTAAATGTTTACATTCATTACATAATTTAAACCAACAAAGTAATATAGACTTATAATATTCAAAATCCGATACTTCTTAACCAAAAGCATAGCTCCATATGTCAGTCATGTCACGGGCTAGACATTCCACCCACATGCATGTATAAACTCCACAATCGATGGTTGCACCTTGTTGCCGACAGGGTTCTCTTAACACATCCTCACTAACAATGTTGAATTCTGATAAATGTCGTATGGAACCAGCCAAAAATTTTATCTGCAAAACACAAACAGCAAACAATAAACAAACATGACTCAAAATTTAATTTTAAATAAATTTCTATTTAAATATAATATAGTTAAACTTACAAAGACTTTTGCAGTCCCAACTGAGAATGGATCATGCATGGAGTTCCACATTTTAAATATCACTTCATCTTGTTTATAAACCAACAAAAACCAATGCCACCTGGTATTCATAGGAAAAATAATATATCTGTATCTTCTAAATATATCTTCAATTAGTTATTGTAGTCTACTCATTGTTAAAGATGTCATTTTTGCAAGAAAAGCTCCATAATCATTTTTTTTGTATCATCCTCTTTTCCCATATAGTTCCAACTTTGTAAGCACTTCTTTCTACACATTCAAGATAACATAATAAGTAAAATGGACAAAAATGATCAATAATTTTAAACTACCACGAACCTGCACAATTGTGTCCATGTAGTATATTTCAAATCCTTGCTCTAAACTTTATTTTTGCATAATTCTCATGTAAACATTAATTATCTCAGATGCAACAAGATCACCAAATTGGACTCGACTGGAAGCTCATTCCAGTCGATTATCTTGGCCATTCTTCGCCATAGACCCACCTTCAGTCGACTGAGTTTTAACTCCAGTCGACTGATCTCGAACAGTGACGAAACTGACTCGACTGGGATTATATTCCAGCCGACTGCTTTGTTTCTCTTTGCCTGCGCGAAAACCTCACCTCAGTCGACTGACCATGAACAGAGGCGATTTGGATTCGACTGGCGCTCCACGTCAGTCGACTGATCTATGATCTGCACGCCTCTCATGCTGCCCATCATCATATGCTCGATCGATCTCCTGTGCACGAATTATAAGCAAGCTTAATTGGTTCGTCCCCTTCCTTCTTTCCTCTCTGCCTTTATATGTGTCTGGAGAATTCGATTCGCTCAGGCAGCTTTCGAGACATGGAGCTGAGGGAGATCGCGTTCGCTCTGCCGCCGGGGTTCAGGTTCCACTCGAACGACCACGAGCTGGTGTGCCACTACCTCTCCAAGAAGGTCAGCAACCAGGAAAGGACTATGGTGGAGATCGACCTACACATTCAAGAACCATGGGAGCTCCCAGGTGAGCCCATCGATCGTTATTTAAGCTTGTTCATGGTCCACTGACGGCCGGGCTTGTGCAGATGCGGGCAAGCTGGGGGCGGACGAGTGGTACTTCTTCAGCTTCGGCGACCGCAAGTACGCTACCGGATCGCGGACGAACCGCGCGACCAAGTCGGGCTACTGGAAGGCCACGGGGAAGGACCGAGAGGTCAGCGACCCGGCGACGGGCGCCGCGGTGGGGATGAGGAAGACGCTGGTGTTCTACAGAGGAAGAGCCCCCAACGGGGCGAAGACGAATTGGGTGATGCATGAGCTCAAACTGGAGATGCCTCGATCTCCATCGAAGGTACGTACGCTGCATTACGCCAGTAGAAACATGTTCTTGTGATTAATTGGTTGCTGAACGATCAGTTCATGTGGCAGGAGGACTGGGTTCTGTGCAGAGTTTTTGAGAAGAGAAAAGGAGAAAGAGATCAAGCGAGGGAGTCAGCCTTTTTATATTAAGAAAAGGGGGAGCACGTAGCTTGGTTTAATTCATCATTATCTGCTTTTTTTTATTAAGAAAAGGGGGAGAAGAGGAGATTGGAGAATGGGAAGGGGGTAGATTTGTAAATTCCTTAATTGGGGAGTTGAAACTAACGATTGGGGACTGCATGCAAACAAAATCTTGGGTGGGGACTGATCACTAACTTGAGTTTCGGTTTGGGGACTTTTCTCCAATTTACCGTTTAATTACCTAGACTTGGACTTTGGTGTTGAATTATGAATTATCCTTGTTTTTTTGTGTGGCCATGAGATGCTTCCTATTTTGGTATGAACATTGTTGATTAGTTATAAAACTGTGGATTGTATTTTAGACTCTTTTGTAGACGCTTATTATATCAATTATCATCCGTAAAATTCATTTTTTTACATTCGATAACTCGCCAATCCGCTCGTCCGCCGGCACCCGCCACCCGCCACCCGCCACCCGCCGAATTTGATGCGAAAAAAATCGAGTTGGGTTTAAATTTTATTAACCCGCCAATGGTGGGTCGGGTCAGAAATCGCACGAACCCGTCCAACCCGCCCGCTTGCTCAGCCCTACATCAACATGATGCACAAAAATTGACATAAAAATAAAACTTCAAATGGCAAAATAAAAGCTAACCTGCTAAGTTTGTCGAACCGGATAAGCCTCCCTAATATAAAAAAAACTATCTATTCTACCATCATCGTAAAAAGAGGCTTAGCTATGAAACTCAACTGCAAATGAATCAAAATCAAATTAGCATTTATCATCAAAATGGGAAATAAAATATTCTCAAGAATAGGAGACTAAAAAATAAGATATGTTGAATAAAATCAAAACTAAAAAAAATAGACAATAAGAAATGATGCACAAAAACTAACATAAAAATTAAACTCCAAATGACAAAATAAAAGCTAACCTGCTAAGTTTGTCCAACCGGATAAGCCTCCCTAATATAAAAAAAGCTATCTATTCCACCATCATCATAAAAAGATACTTAGCTATGAAACCCAACTGCAAATGAATCAAAATCAAATTAGCATTTGTCATCAAAATGAAAAACAAAATATTCCCAAGAATAGAAGACTAAAAAAATAAGATATGTTGAATGAAATCAAAACATAAAAAAATAAATGTAAAATATTATAAAATAATTACCTTATAATTGTTCTTTTCGAGTCTTCATATTTTGAAACATTTGTATAATAGCATCATTATCAACCGTTAGAAATATTTCTTTCTCCACATAGACAATAAGACTATCATTCATCCAATCATCACTCATTCGATTGCACAACTTGTCTTTCACAATTCGCATGGTAGAAATACTCTCTCTACCGTCGCAGTCGCAACAGGTAAAATTAATGACAATGTCAAAAGCTTAAAAACCAATAGATACACCATACTTTTCTTTGACATAACTAACTTCTCTGAAAGATCACCAAGACCTTTCAATCCTTGAAATGCTTTGTTAGAACGCATATCACATATATAAGTTTCAAGTTGATCATCAAGTATAAGGAGATCAAATCTTGAGAAATCTTGTGAATAAAACTCAGTCAGTTTCAACAATTTTTGCTTGTCAAAAGCCAAAAAAGAATTTTGTGGACACAAACAAGCTATACAAAGAAGTAACTCTGTACTTGCCACTGAGAAACGATCATTTAACTCTTGAAGTTGCATATCAATAACATCATAGAATAAATCAACTCGATAATGATGTAAATTTGTCACTTCTGGTGGATTACGATGGGGACGACCACGTGGTGCCCAACGTGTGAACATATCATCCATTTTGAGACAATCAATGTAATGATTTTGACAAAAATGGTGAACTTTCTCTAAAAATGAATCCCAACCATTATCTCTCATATTTTGAAGTCGTTGTTTGCATACTTGAACCAAATCCATTGCATTTACAATATCCTGATCTTTCTTTTGTAATGATGCTGACAATTCATTCGAAATCCCTAAGACATGTTTCATCAAGTGTAAATTGAATACAAAATCGAATGAAAGTATTGACTCCAATAAATTATATGCCTCGATTTTTTGATCAGGGGAACTGGAATCATCATCTGAAATCATTTCAAGCACATCACTAACAGCAGAGAACATAGAAATCAAACTGATCAAAGAATTGTAATGTGACCCCCAACGTGTATCCCCAGAACGTTGAAGGGTAGTTTCTTGATTAAGTCCCCGACCACTTGAAATTTCACTCCTATCCAATGCCTCAACAATAAAATCTGAATGTTTCTCCTTAAGAAGATCAGAACGTTTGCAGGATGATCCAACAACATTGACCACATCACCAACAATACGAAAAAAATTAGAAATCGGAAGATTTTTCTTGGCCACAGCAATAAAAGCTAGTTGAAGTTGATGAGCAAAGCAATGTATGTAAAATGCACATGAGTTCTCATTTAAAATGAGTGCTTTTAGACCATTGAATTTATCTTGCATATTACTTGCTCCATCATAACCCTGTCCTCTCAACTTAGATATGCTCAAATTATATCTAGAGAACATCTTATCAATAGCAGCTTTAAGTGAAAGTGCTGTAGTACTAGTAACATGTTCAATTCCGATAAAACGCTCATTTACATGGCCACTACTATCCACATAGCGCAAAACAACTGACATTTGTTCCTTTGTTGACACATCACGAGATTCATCAACTAAAATAGAGAATAATGAATCATGCACAATCACTTACTATATCCTTCTGAATATCAGGTGATGTTAACTTGCAATTTTTTGGAGCATTTTTTAATATTACATCATTAATTTCTTTGTTATGAGCACCTAAAAACTCCAATTGAATAAAAATGTTACCCGGATTAAGAGAACCATCAGTCTCATCATGACCCCGAAATGAATTTCCTTGTCGCAATAAAACGCTCTAATACAATCAATTGAAGCATTAAGATGAATACGATAATCATTCCGCATTTGCTTTGATTGTTTGTGCAAAATTGATTGAATATGTGCATCTTGATTCATCAAAGCTTCACAATCCATTCAAGCTTTATGATGTTCACTATCATGTTGGCCAACATGAATATTTAATCTATCTTTACTCTTCCAATTTGTAAATCCTTCATTAACAAAAGTCTCCCCTCCTGCTTGTTTTCCTTTAGTTGTTTTGAAGAGATAGCAATATAAACAATATGTGACATCTTTTTTTATACTATAATCCAACCAATCACCAAATTTCGTAAACCAAGAAGGATTGAACTGTCTAAATTGACTTACTCTAAATTTTCATTTTGGGAATTCATAACATGAAGGATGACATGGACCTTTTTACAAATATATCCTTCAAACTTGATCCCTAACATTAGCATTATAAGAACAAATTAGAATCCTTAATCCAGGATCTGTCGGTAATTGTGAAAAATCAAATTCAACTATGATATCTCTAATATTTTGTTCTTCTAATTCTAGAGCTTTCCTTTTGAAAAATCTATGCATTGTTGACATAATATTTTTCTAAGATCAATAAATAAATAAATAAACAACAATTCACACTTAAATAAATAATAAATTAAGGTGAAATCTCATATCTCACCTTGCAAGATCCAACCAACAAGGTGAGAGGTCTTTAATTACATAACCCTTGATTGAGTCTTGTAAACCTCTTGGTAACTTTTTGGCACCTTCATAGTCAAATAGGAGAAATGAGAGATAAACCAAGGCAGTAGAGATTTGCAAAATGGTAGGACAATGGAACAAAGTGAAATGCCCGATGATGCGACTGCTGCTCGGCGAAGTGGCAGCTGTCGGCGAGGCAGTGTCTGCTCGTGAATTGGTTGCACGTGAAGCGACCGCCTCACGTGCTGGTGAGGGAAGATCATCTTGCGCACTGGCAAGGCAGTGGGTGACTCATGCGCGGTGCGCCGTCGCTTATGAGTCTCACCGACCACCTCTCAAATAGCTGTGGAGATGGAAGAAGTTAGCTGTGATAAGATCCTTGATTGCTCTACGCTGCCGAGAGGAAAGGGCGCAATGCAAAGAGAAAAATAAGGGTCGGGCCATTAGGTTGTCGTTCGATGAGAAGGGGTGAAAAAGAAGAAAAGGAATGAAGCAATTAGGATAAAAAAATATATAATATTAGGGCCATGTAAGCTCCGCCCCTGTCTCCCTCCATGATCAGGTACGTGCATGCACAAACAATTCACTTTCTCCTCTGCTCTTGCTATTCTTCTTCTTTTTCTTCTTCTTCTTCGCCTATTGACTTAGGCATTGAAGTGGTTGCGCTAGGGCATCCCTGGCCTTCCTTCTCACGATTGTGGTGTTTGCAGGCTTATTAGGCTTCACGGTCCTCCTCCACTCGACCCTATTCCATCCTGGTGCTGAGAAGCCGGTGACGCATCCAGAAGCTGGGGCACAAGATGAGATGAATGCACAAAAGATGAGTAGAATCGATGAATTCGATGAACTTTCCAGCATTTGGAGGGATTTATTTATACCAAGTGAAGAGGTTGAATACCCTTTGGGTGAGTGGCTGTGACTTTTGGGCAGGATCGATCTGGGTCATTCGATTTGGAGGGTTGTAACCATTTACATAGTCTTCTTAATCTCATCCATCAAATCTGAAGGGTTGTGACCCTTAGATCTCCCCTTTGGTCATCAGCCGTCAGATCTGGATCTAATGATCCATTCGATTTGACACTTCAAATCAAGTCTCATCCCAAGTGGTCAGATTGTGACTCTTCGCGATTCAACGCTCCAGATCGCATCACATGCAATCCATCACACCTATCTGACGCTTCAGATCAAGTCTCATCCCAAGCGGTTAGATAGTGATTCTTCGCGATCCAACGCTCCAAATCACATCACATACGATCCATCACACCTCTTTGATCAGCGGTTACCATCCATTGGCCTAGTCAGTAGTCCAGTCATCTTTCTTTGTCCACGCAGATACCACATAGGCACTGCCACGTCACCCGAGTGTCACGTCATATTGCATATATGTAGTGATATATCGTTTCTTTACTGGCATAGATTGGTCGTTTTACATGCATTAGTGTCACGCATCATCCTTGCATGATTGCATGCTAGCGATCATCGACTTCTTTGTAGTCTGAGCCCCTCGCTAGTTACATGATCTACACACCCTGTCACTCACAGGTTAGTGGTACATCAGGAGGGTGTGTGCAGTTGCTTTGTCAGGGCTCCGCTCGATCGCATCATAAGTAGTGGTACCGTAGCGTGGTAGCATTATAGGGATCCCTCATTCGTATTATGAGATGAGGAGATGAGAGCATTGCTCCCCCATATGACTTGGGGTAGGAGGATAGGTGTACTCCGACAGCATCCTGTCCACTCTATCACGCAAGAGCAGTGACGGCAGAGTGCACAGTTGTCATAGCCCTACCCACTCGACCTCACGATTGTCTGTGACGATGGCTGACTGGCGTCAGGGGTGACAATGTCATTGCATCATGTGCATACTACATGGATTGCATTTATTATTGCTTGTTGCATTTGGTTGCTGCATATGTTTGACATACATATACATAAGACATTATGTATTTGGTTTGTGCTGTTGTATCAAGGTAGATGATTCTGATATGTACAACTTTTACAGTATTTCATTCTGTATTTCTTACTGTACATGCATAGTTATTACTGCTAGATAGCTTATTGTACATATCTGTTAGATATCCGCTGAGTTCCTTGAACTCATCCCGTTGGTTTTCATTCTTTTCAGGTTGACGTCTATCTGGAGAGCCGTGCTGCTAGTCCCTCGTCGAGTTAACCTCGCCCATTTTGGTTTTACTATGTATTTCAGTATTTGTGTCAAAACTTAGTCTATATCGTAGGGATTTTCTTAGACATGCTCGGTTTTTGTGGTGCACGTTATATTTACTGATTGTGGATTTTATTTACATTGTTTAGTACGTGAATACCTATTTTGACATGTGTGGATTGTGTCCGTGTAGGCCTTATTGTGGCCATGTAGGCCTTGTTATATTTGTATTCAAGGAAAGTGAATTGTTACAGGGGAGATGCTGCCGAAATTTCTCGGACAACCGTCTCCCCGGGCATGACATGACGTGTTGCTCCAGTATCGATCCACCACTACTTCAGGTTATCCTCCATTGTATGGGATTCAAATACGACCGCAGAGAGATCCAGTTCTTCAAAAGAGGTTGCGACGTGGTTCGCAGCATCCTTCGGCCCCTTGGTTGGTTTCTTTGGGCGTCTACAGTCCTTGGACATGTGTCTTGACTTCCTGCAGTTGTAGCATGAGCCCTTGAATTTCTTGACTTGAGCCTTCTTCTTGAACTGCTTCGGCTTCTTGGCGTTCGACTTAACCAGGTTGGACATCTCGTCGACAGTCCGCTTCGTTCCTCTAGAGTCAGATAACTTTCGATTATCCTCCTCTATTCGTAGCCTCATGATCAGGTCTTCAAGCCCCATCTCCTTTTGCTTGTGCTTGAGGTAATTCTTGAAATTCTTTCATGACGGAGGAAGTTTCTCGATTATCACAGTTACTTTGAATGACTCGTTCAGCTTCATACCTTCGGCGTCCATATATCATGCAATATTAATTGCATATCTTGGACTTGAGACGTCACACTTTTGGAATCCACTATCTTGAAATCCAGAAATCGATCGATGATGAATTTCTTCAATATTTTTGATTTTA
Source organism: Curcuma longa (assembly GCF_044706935.1). NCBI lineage: Eukaryota > Viridiplantae > Streptophyta > Magnoliopsida > Zingiberales > Zingiberaceae > Curcuma > Curcuma longa. The sequence continues at coordinate 5,409,636 of NC_133877.1, read as the reverse complement.
TATTTCTTTTCAAGTGATTCACACAGAGATTTTGCCACCTCCATCGGACTATACATGTTATACAACGTATTGTCCAATGTGTTGAGAACATAATTGCGATACAGAAAATCTTCATACGACTACACATCGTAAGCAACCTTACTACCTTTTGTAGCGGCTGACGGGTCTTCACGCAAAAATTGTACGAGGTTTAGCGTTGTCAGATAGAGCAGCATCTTTTGCTGCCATCGTTTGAAGTTGGTTCTGTTGAACTTTTCTAGCTTCTCTCCATGCGGAATTGTTGTTGGCGCGGAATGACGATCGGAACGGCCGACGAAACTTCATTGGTCGTAGACATATCAGTTTGCACAATATCGTTTACGACTGTTGGTTCTGGTAGCTTCCCGGGGAGGATGCAAACTGATATGAATCGTCGAGGCTAGTGTTCAACACTATTTTTGTAAACGATATTGCTCCGCTACAGATGCTTACGGATAGCAGCAATTCGTTCTCAAGATACAACGACGATGTCTCAGAATAGTAGCACTTCAAATTCTAAGACCAACGAACTTTCTCGTAGGCTTTTTGAATAGTAGCACTTTAAATTTTGAGACCAGCGAACTTTCTCATAGGCTTTTTGGACTTTGAATGCACAAGATGAGATGAATGCACAAAGGATGAGTAGAATCGATGAATTCGATGATCTTTCCAGCATTTGGAGGGATTTATTTATACCAAGTGAAGAGGTTGAATATCCTTTGGGTGAGTGGTTGTGACCTTTGGGCAGGATCGATCTGGGCCATTCGATTTGAAGGGTTGTAACCCTTCACATAGCCCTCTTAATCTCATCCATCAAATCTGAAGGGTTGTGACCCTCAGATCTCCCCTTTGGTCATCAACCATCAGATCTGGATCCAATGATCCATTCGATCTGACGTTTCAGATCAAGTCTCATCCCAAGCGGTCAGATCGTGACTCTTCGCGATCCAACACTCCAGATTCGTTCCCAAGAGACAACGACGACGTCTCAGAATAGTAGCACTTCAAATTCTGAGACCAACGAACTTATTCATAGGTTTTTTGAATAGTAGCACTTCCAATTTTGAGACCAGCGAACTTTCTCGTAGGCTTTTTGGACTCTGAATGCACAAAGGATGAGTAAAATCGATGAATTCGATGATCTTTCTAGCATTTGGAGGGATTTATTTATACCAAGTGAAGAGGTTGAATATCCTTTGGGTGAGTAGTTGTGACCTTTGGGCAGGATCGATCTTGGCCGTTCGATTTGAAGGGTTGTAATCCTTCACATAGCCCTCTTAATCTCATCCATCAAATCTGAAGGGTTGTGACCCTCAGATCTCCCCTTTGGTCATCAACCATCATATCTGGATCCAATGATCCATTCGATCTGACACTTCAGATCAAGTCTTATCCCAAGCGGTCAGATCGTGACTCTTCGCGATCCAACGCTCCAGATTCGTTCCCAAGATACAACAACATCTCATAATAGTAGCACTTCAAATTCCGAGACCAATGAACTTTCTCGTAGGATTTTTGAATAGTAGCACTTCAAATTTCAAAACCAGCGAACTTTCTCGTATGTTTTTTGAACTTCAAATAGTAGCACAAGATGAGATGAATGCACAAAGGATGAAGAATCGATGAATTCGATGATCTTTCCAGCATTTGGAGGGATTTATTTATACCAAGTGAAGAGGTTGAATATCCTTTGGGTGAGTAGTTGTGACTTTTGGGCAGGATCGATCTGGGTCATTTGATTTAAAGGATTGTAACCCTTCACATAGCCCTCTTAATCTCATCCATCAAATCTAAAGGGTTGTGACCCTCAGATATCCCCTTTAGTCATCAACTATCAGATATGGATCCAATGATCCATTCGATCTGACGTTTCAGATCAAGTCTCATCCCAAACGGTCCCATCGAAATTCTCCGATGTGGGACTATTCCTCATGCATTTCCTTATATAATATTAATTAATTAATATTATTTTAGGCCAACTTTAAACAATTAATTTTTATTCACCCTTAATCGATTTTGAGCAAATTAATAGTCTAAATTTATCTACGCTAAATGTAAATTTCGATTTTGAAGTCAATTACGATTTTCATCAATTGATGACATTTTAATTTTTTTTTACAAAACTGTATTGGTCCGTTAAAGCCCCAATATCCAATAGTCTCCTCACCAATGAATAATGTAGAGATCGATCAGAATAGCTAATCTAATGGGGACCACACTCTATATATATATGAACTCAATTTGTTATTAGTCCATCAATGATAATGGTTCTAGTTAACAAGTTCTACACATATAAACATCACATCCAATGACTTAAACTTGTCATAACAATTAATTAGATTACATAATGAATTTATTTTTCTTAATGATAAACATCCGAGTATCTACTAGCAATGTGTAGCCCCCGGGGCATGGTGTCGCAGTAGGACATCCAGGTTGTCACCCAGACATCCACGGTTCGATCCCCAGCTACAATGTATTTGCAGGAATTTTTCTTCAAATGGAGAGCGCAATCAAAGGATGTTGGACGTCTGGGCTGACCGCTGCGTGCACTTTCCGATTTACCCTGGTGGCTGGTGGGAAACTTCCATGAGACCGGACCGGTCACCCTATAGTCAATGAGGCTAATTGAGATTTATCATTTTTACAAGCAATGTGTAAACCCACCATATAGAGATAAAATTCAACAAAGACTAATCATTTTGATAACTTTCTAGTTTAATTCAATCGGTTCGAATGTAGTCCACTAAAATCTCAATAAGAAAATTTTATTAATCACTACTACTAATTTTGATAATTTTCTAGTTTAATTCAATCGACTCGAGCGTAGTCAAATAAAATATTCAATTAACTCAATATGCATTCAATTGAATCTTTTAATTGATTGATTTAGATATGAATACAAGTTTATCCACCAATAGTTGTCAACTTCAATCTACAATATGAGGATCTACTCAATTTAGCTCTCACTTAGTTAATTGATTCTATTTCAATCGACTCAATTAGACGTTTTAGTGAATTTATTTATCCAATAATTCCTTTTGAGTTGACTCAACGATCATTTCAATAGACTCAACAAAAAGATAAGCTTATTTTGAGTATAAAATTTAAATTGACTTAGTAGTTAACCAAGCATCTTAATCAACTATAACAAGCATAAATTGTTCAAATATAGGATTTTGCTTGATTTACATCTAACAAGCCCTCACAAAGCTTTAAAACCAATCAAAGATTCTCAATTAAGCTTAACTATCCATCCAGCGGGTGAACCCAATTCATTTATCTCAATGTCACAATTCACTCTTTTCAATTTATCATAATTTTATATTGCCCAAAAGTTCATCTCGCATCAAGGCCTTAGCCCTTTTGGATGTACCAAACCTTCAACTCCCTCTACATGCAGCCATTTGTTAAGTTTCCTGTGTAGTTCACCTCTTGCAATTGTTGTCGAAGCTATTGAATCATCTTTATGCTACTAGTCCTACGGTCCTTCAATCCTTCAACAAACATTTGAGCTATTGAGCTATATCAACTTAGTGATTTTTGAATATTTTATAAATTTTTTTATTCAGTTTGAGAAAGTCTTAAAGAATATAAATAAGTTATAGGGCATTCTCAGTAGGAGATATTTGTTCGGGTGATTTGGATAAGTATCTCCATTGATAAATATTCCTCATTATGGGAGGATATTTCAACGATGATTAGAAATCATCGGGTACAAATTTGTGCCCGATGATTTTTAATTTTTTAATATTAAAAAATAAAAAAAAATAAAGCAGTATAGGTCAAGTGGTTTTTATTCGTTAGATTTTATTTGATAGATGAAACCCATAAATATTTAATTTGTGAGATATTTCATTATGGAAGGTGGGATATTTAAGAGATGAAATATTTGATTAATGACGTGGATGTGGGGACCATAAATGTTTGATGAAAATATCCCCTACCATTGTGCATGGATGCCCTAATATAATAGAATTATTTTTTTAGTACAATAACATTTAATTAATATTTTAGCATATTATAGATATAAAATAACATCATTAACTTTCGATGAATTGAAAATTTTTAATTAATATTTTGATACATTATATTTTGGGTATTATTCTTTCTTTTGGGCTATATAAAAATCTAATATCTTATACTCCGACAAAAATTTTAAAAAAAAGATAATCCATTTTTTTATCATTAAAAGGGAAATTCACTCGTACTAAAAAATATATTAAAAAGACGCTTATCCTATTTTGCAATTTTAGTGAAAATCATTTCAACATGCTAAAACAAATATTAAGTAATTTCAATTAAAATTATTTTAATATTAATCAAAAATCTCAAATATCAGTTAAAATTAGTCTGATATATAATTAATCTAACCTTATCAAATGCTACAATATGAAATAGTTCTATCTGAAATTTCTATAACATAAAAAAATTAATTAAAATTGCTATAATTTAAAATAGTTGATCAAGGTAATTTTGATCGGTTATTTTAATTGTAATAATTTTAGTTAAAGTTGCTAATAACAAACATTATAAATATTAATATATTTTTTAAAAATAAAATATTCTTTTAATGATAACTAAAATAAGAGGTGTATGTTTTTTTTATTAAATCTAATTTAATCAATATATATATATATATTCTTTTTAATTGATATAAATATAAGGAATTATATATATCAGATTTTCGGTAAATTTAATTATTAAATGCCTTTGCCCTAACTCGAAGCTGCAGGAACTAAAATGGATGCACTGGTCACGTGTCGTGACTTGCTTCACCGTGCGATGTCCTGTCGCTCCAAGCCACGACTCCAGCGCTGCTTTTTTTCCCCTTTCCGTTCGTATTCCTATTCCTTCCCGTTCATGGAGCTGTCAATGGCGACACTGCATGCCCTCGTCTCACCGTCCAGTAGCGCCGCTTCCAACTGACAACCCCTCTTCTGTTGATCAAGGCTGATCGAAGCGTTCCCACCCAACCTCTTGTATCTGCTGTATCTCAGTTTAATCTGCCTCGAATACCTTAGAAACTTTAGGTCTTTCCTTCTATTTCTTGGCTATAATTAGGATTTCTTGTAGGGTTTGCATTTTTCTAACCGTCGTTTGAGCATTTTTGGTTGTATTCGCTCCCGGCGTTGGATTTTGTTGTAGAGTTTTGCTCTTTCGTATCAGCATTTGACATTTTTCGCTCATCTTGGTGATATTGTAGTTGGAATGGCTCCGATTCCTGCAAAAGCTATGGCAGCACTGAATGCGATGAAGGCCATCGGGATACCTATGCAAACAGCTAAACCGGTTTTGAAGAATCTTCTTAAGGTTTATGATAATAACTGGGAGTACATTGAAGCTGAGAACTATAGAGTTCTCGCTGATGCTATACTAGACATGCAAGAGTCAGAATCAAAGGTACCATTCTGATGCTACTTATTTGTTCTATGATTTTATTTTTCCATTTTATATATATTTTTTTTTGAAATTCTGTCGTGAAAGCTTCATGAGGAACATGAGAAGGTTCTTTATGATGAATGAGAATTGTATCATAATTTAGATCTTCTGTATGTGTAGTTTCTTCAATGTGTTCTCTTTCTAGGTTCAAGCACTATTAACTTATTTGGACAGGATATGGGCGAAATGGGTAACAATGATGTTGCTAGTAACGAACCTGAGCCTCTGAAGAAAAGAACAAGAAATAGGCAAGGGACCAATGACCCAGGGCCAGGAGTGATTAGCTCTGATGCAGCTGCAGAGTCTTCACTTAAAATGCCAAAATTAGAAGAACATGTTCCTTCTGAAGCCTATCCTGAAACAAGAAGAGATGAGCTAGCTAACTCAATTAACCACAAAGGGAAAATAGTTGAAACTTCATTGCCTGAAGCCCGTCCTGAGTTAGTTAACACAAAGAATAACAGAGGAAAAACAGTTGAATCAGAATTGCCTGAAATAGAGCATCAAAAAGATCAAGCAGTTCACTCAAGGAACCACAAAGGCAAAACAGTCACAGAAACATCATCTCAGCCTACTTCTTTTGGAGAAGCACCTGAGAAATTATCAACACCGCCATGTTCTAAGAAGCAAAGGACAACTGAGACCTTGTTACCTCAGATATATGATAGTCTTGGAAGGACTGGCCAAGCTTCATCTCCTATGAATTCTAGAGTGACAAGATCTCAAAAACGAGGATTTGAAGCTTGTTCTGGACCAGATCAAACTGGTAAGCTTTCTAAGTACCTGCATGATTAATGATGATTGATGATTCTTTGTTTGAAAAGTTAAAAGTTGAATGAGTAATTGACTTTTGCAAATCAAAACTCAATGCAGGTAACTTTTCTTCTGTTCCAATCAGGCCTAAAGATGAACCACGTGATGATGACATACCATTATGTGAGACTCCCATTGCAGTGATTCTCCCTCCACAGCCCATATCTTTTCATGATGTTGGTATATTGCCAAACTTCCCCTTTCAGTGCAGTTGGTTTGCATTAATTGTTATATTGTGTTTCTAGCACTCAGTTCCTTGGAAGCATTATGCACTTTGGTTTTACAAAATTAATTTGTTAATATCTAATTAGAATATTATCACTAGTTTGTTACATTACTTATATATTTATTTTATTGTACCTTGAAATGTAAGATTTATCTTTAATGTGAAAAATGGCCTATGCACTTATTTTTGAGACTGATTTTTAACTGCATTAAGAAATGTTGTCGATTGAGCTAACAAATTTGACACAAGGATAATAGCACAGTAGTCACTCTTAGATATTTGTGTCTACCTGACATCCAGTCACTCTTATATGTGGTTTTTACCCGTTGATCTAGTTTGGGTAGTATAATAAGTATTGCTGTTAGGTTCAAGCCGTGTTTGACTCATTGCTGTGAATGTAGTAGGAATATCTGAGTGCTAAGTAGCTGCACTGCTTCAGGCCATATGGTGGTATTAGAAGTTTGAGCACGGGGCTTATTCAAATTGTAGTTTTAGTGACTTCACAATTCCTAGACTTGTTTGTAATTGAATCATGGCACTTTTTTTTGAAGAAGCACTTTTTTGAGTACCAGCCATGCTATATTTGTCTACAAGTGATTGGTCACACAAAGTACTTTTCATGATTGATTCAATTTTCCCTTTCTGTCTCTTGAAGGTGAAGCAAGTCATCAACATTCTTCGAAGAGTCCTATTTTGCAGAAAATTGTTGATCGAGATGGAACACATAACGAACAAAATGAGAAGGATAAAGAAAACCTCCTAGATAACACATGCAAGAAAGGGTCCCCATCCAAAATCTTAACAGTTCAGGGCTCATCTTCTGTCGATGTCAATGCTGGTTCATCGGATCTAGGGGAGGTAAAACTTTCATTTTGGTACAATTCTGATCGACCCGATTTCCATGTGCCAAATTTGGAGGATGTTTACAAGCTAGTGGAGGACAAATGTTTAAGATCATTTAAGATTCTGCAACCTAACTTCTCCATTAAAAACCTCATGAATGAGATGTGCCAATGTTTTCTAGAACTAGGTTCTGAAACAACTGGCAATGAGCAGGATAATGTTGTACAGATAAATTCTTTGCTTGATTCACTCAAGAAACCTGTTATGCCTAGTGTGTGCATGCCTGCAAGTTCAGATGGTTTCTTGGGTTCAACACTGTCTGGTGGTTTTCAGGATAGATCTGGTCCATCTCACTGTTATAATGATGCAGAGAAGCATCAAAATGGGACAAGTAAGAAAAGAAAGAAACATGAATTCTCTGAATCTGCAAAGGATACATCACAGGGTTTGGCCATGGTTCAACAGCCACAATATCAGCTTGCAGAATTTAGACCACTCCATGATGTGGATGACATATCTAAAGGTGAAGAAAGAGTGCGAATACCAGTGGTAAATGAAATCACAACTGATAAGTATCCACCATCTTTTAATTACATACCACGAAACATTGTGTACCAAAGTGCATATCTGAATTTTTCTCTTGCTCGAATTGGAGATGAGGACTGTTGTGCTGACTGTTTCAATGATTGTTTGGCTGCACCGATTCCTTGTGCATGTGCAAGAGAAACAGCAGGTGACTTTGCCTATACAACAAAGGGGGTTGTAAAAAGGGAATTCCTGGATGAGTGTATTTCGATGTACCGTGAACCTGAGAAGCACCACAAGTTTTATTGTCCAGATTGCCCTCTAGAAAAATCCAAGAATGAGATGTCACCAGAGCCATGCAAAGGACATTTGGTTAGGAAGTTCATTAAAGAATGTTGGAGCAAATGTGGCTGCAGCATGCACTGTGGCAATCGTGTGGTACAGAGAGGCATTACACGCAATTTGCAGGTGAAGCTTGTTGTTTGTTGGAAATTAATAAAATTGCTTCCTCATTTTCTTTTTGTTTAGGCCTATCTCCAGCCACATTATATTATAGCTTTGGTTGAACATCCTGATGTTTCATGATAACCAATTCTATTTACAGTAGGAAAGAGCTTTACCTATCTCAAATACCACTAGAGCTTTTTTTTTTTTGCTCTTTTATCCCAGTAGACATACTTTTTGAGTTGCTACTAAAATTTTTATTATTATATCCTACATCTCTGATTTAGCATATCTTGACAACCAATTCTCAGACGAAATGAGATATTCCTAATTAAAATGCTAAGTTATTTTTTAAAGAAAAATTTCCAATCGACTTATTTTTTGAGTTATAGCTAAAGTTTTTATCATGTGCACCCAGGTATTTCGTACATCTGAGGAAAAGGGATGGGGTTTGAGAACGCTTGATGAATTGCCTAGAGGTGCATTTGTATGTGAATATGTTGGGGAAGTACTGACAAACATGGAGCTCTATGACAGGACAATGCAAACAACTGGCAATGCAAAACATACATATCCTGTGCTACTTGATGCTGATTGGGGATCTGAAGGTACACTTAAGGATGAAGAAGCACTTTGTTTGGATGCAACATTTTATGGTAATGTGGCAAGGTTTATTAACCATAGGTATGCTCCTCATAAGATTTGTGCTTTTTTTCTTTGCTTTCTGCTGTAGGTTAGGTATACTTTGGTCTATCATTGCTGGAGAACTATGGCTACTAATAGTCCTGTTAGTTTTCAGGTCACTAGGAGAACTTCTAATGCTTAAAATGATCTTTTTTTTTTTGCAATTCATGCGTTCCCATTCCATCTGTATTATCGAATTAGTTACAGCATCCGAAATATCTACAGGGATGAACAAAAAGTAGGATGTGCTGTCCGTGGTTAACATTTAATTAATAAACCCTTATAAGGAAATTATCTTTAATTTATGTTTATTAGTACTAAATTAACATTAAGTTGATACCTGTAACTTGTAATACTTGCAATTAATAGTAATTCTTGCAGGTTTTAACTACTACAAGTTTATATTAGTATAAATTATTAATTAATTGATGTTCTAATATATCAATGAATATTGATAATTTACTCTTACGTGAATATTAATCATTTAATGTTTATATTAAGTATTAACAAGTTAAAATGATATTTTTTTTATGAATTGTAAATATTTACAACTTTTATTAATATCTGTAATACGTCAACAAGGAGTGCAAGTTCAGGTTAATTATAAAGATAAATAATGATATTATTAAAATATTGATTCTATTAATATTAATAATCCTGATTACTTGTAAGAGTGCCAAAGCATGTCAAGTATCAATGCGATACAATGTCAAAAGCTTTCCATTTTCAATGGGGCACCGAAACTTTGGAATTGAACAATAAAATTTCATCATCAATATTCATTTTCTATTCAGCAAAAAGATATTGTTCCTTCTGTCATAATCAACTTATTACTTAAGTACAGATTAATGCAAATATATACTTACAATAATTCAAGTTAGTGAATCAAATTTATATTTTGGCTCATAGATCACTTAAAATATATGAGATCCACTTTTTATTTTTTTCATATACTTTTTTTTTAAGTCAATCTCCATTTTAAGGTTGATGAGTCAACTTCTAAGTAGCATGGTGGTTCATCTTTGGACTATTGTAGATAATAATTTCCTAAATAGATGTTAAATCTCTTACCTTTACTTCAAATTTGTTAGTGGCTTCTTGTTATATAACCAAAAAGTTTAGGAACAATAAATTGATAAGTGTTTAGAAGTCCAATATGAACACTTGGTTATCACATTTGAGGTCACCATTAAAGTGCTTGCTAATACAGAAGATACTTAACCATCATTTGAAATCTTGTACTGCGTCGAGTAAAACGGTCAAAACGTATCATTCCGGTAAATTATCAAAATTCGATACCACTCGACACAAAGTTCAAAATTTTAAGCCGTGCTGTAATTTTGGTTTTTGACTGGAAAGATAATGATTTAGTATTGTGTTGACATTTCGATACATGCTGTCGATGACAAATTAGAGGTTGAAAGAGGAAAGATATGAAATAAAGGAAGGAGATATTGTTTGTATTGAGTGATATCAAATTTTGGTAATTTATCAATTCGATTGTTTCGATCGGTATGGTACAAGATTTAAAACCATACTCGACCTGGACAATGCCTCCTTCGTATGCTTCATCTCCAACTCCAATCCATTATCGACACCATGCATCAAAACATTAGCATGATACCAAAATAGTATCGTTCCAGTCTGAAACTTCGACAAAGCTTGAGGTTTTGAATCTTGCTTAAATAAAATTAAATTCTAATATTATAAGTTAAATTAAATCCATATCAAAACCTACTTATAATTATGGATCTAAAGATGAAAATATTAATAAAAGTCAAACAATACAATGGTCTCCCAGACTAAAACCATTTTTTTAAAAATATTTTACTAGTCTTTTGTTGCTGTTAATGGTATTACTATTTATTTTATAGAGTAAATAGTTCTCTTATTTAATGATAGAGATGTCTAACTGATGATTCACAATGTATCTAATTAAAATTTGAGTAAATTATATATTTATATGATTAAACTTGGGTCAATAGTGTTTTTGAACTAGATATCTATATTAACTCAAGATTCAAATGCATTGCATTTTTTGACGCGTGATGTGAGATTACTGAAATAATCCAAATTTGGATTGGATGCGGTTGGTTTGGTCATCCATTTGATTTTGGGTTTTTTTTGTCACCCCTACTTATGGAGATAAAAGGATAGTTTATTATATCATTGTATCCTATAATAATTGTTAAGTTTAGCATATGCCTCTCTATACGCTCATGTAACTCTTAATTGTGGTAAGAAGTACATGAGAAAACTAACTTTCTAGGTTGACTAGCTTTAGAAATATAAGTCATTACAAGGAGACATACCAATGGAAGTCCATTCCTAATACATTTGTAATTGTGAGAAGGGTATTTCAAATTTTCGATTCATGCTTAGTTAATTTTCTTCTTTCATTCAATAGATAATGTGAAAATGATATGCTTTATGAGGAAAAGTCATGATTAATGCCATATAGAACATTCTTGCTTTGAGGGTTAAATTGTCCATAGTCTTTTTTAAAAGTCAAGTTTTGGGGCTTAATTAAATTGCCTTTATTATTAAGAGAAGGTTCTCTTGTGGGATTTTCATGTCCTAGGGACTTTCCCCACCTTACAAGATTACTCATCTAGCTATAACAACAACAACAACCAAGCCTTATCCCACTAAGTGGGGTCGGCTATTACTCATCTAGCTATATGACTTAAAATAGTTAATTTAGAAGAGGGGAGAAGCTATCAGAGAGGGTGTAAGAGTACCTTGGAGAGAGGGACTAGCGGCGGACATGACAAGTGATGTATGTGAGCAAGAGGGATTAAGGGAGAGGATAGGGTTCAAAGAGAGGAGTTAGGAGTGCTTATATAAAGAGAAATGGTAGTGGAATGAAATAATTCTTAAGCTTCTAAAAATATCACTATTTTAATTAAATAGGATTGAACTTGAGTATCCTATCCATGGAATGAAATCTCAAGCCGTTTCATTCGATACGGGCAAAAAATTTCATTTCGCCAGGGAATCGAAACTTGCACAATCAAGGTTCTAGTGTCGATGCACCTCGAGGCCTTGCTGGGCCCTTGTGACTCGTCCAGAGGGATCTCCGCTCCCGTGCTACTCATTCGAGGGATCCTCGTTGGGCTCACGCGACTCTTCCGGAGGCGTCGTTGGGCTCGCACGACACTTCCGATGTCGCGCAACGACAGGGGTGCGTCGCGCGAGCGCAGAACATTGAACTTATGTTTACTTAAATTAATAATTTTAATTAACTCTCGAGCTACTATGATTGATATAATTTAAATATGCTTTATTAAAGCCTAAAATTGTCCCATTATATATATATTTTTAAAAAATTATTTGATTTTTTATTTTTAAATATTTAATTTAAAATTTTATTTTTAGTTAATATATTTTATATTTAAAAAATATCAAAACTATATCGACACGATATGGTACCGAAACTGTATTGTTCCGATCTAGGACTGAAACCTTGGTACGGGTCGAGATATTAAATCTTGATCTTATCTATATATAAATATTATTCAATTTTAAATAAGTCAAAATAAATCCAAATCCACCTATTTAATGGTCTCCACTAAATCCTAAAGTTGACTTTTATTCAACCCTAAAACTCAAAATCTTGGGTTGATTTAGTTTAATTAATTATCTAAAAAGTTTTAAAAAACAATTTAAAATGCAAAATTTAAATATGATAAAATTGCTATTTTTTTCATGTAAATTTGGTGACATCAAGAGAGATGGCTGGAGTTTGTGTGAGCAAGTGATCAGAAAGTTAGAGTTTGATGAGATTATTGTGCTTCTCCTCTTCCTCTTGTTTTTTTTCTCACTCTTAGTTTAAGTGTTAAGGAACAACTAACGCTTTCCTTTATGATTAAAGTTAAAAATAATTTTAATCCATTTCATTAGAATATTGTTAAAGATACATGATTATTGCAACAAGTGTTCATTTATCATATTAGATTATTTTTTTTTAAATCTAAAAAATTTTAAATTCAAATTTGATTTTATCAAATAAATTTTGAGTCCAAAATTTTCAAATTTAATTAAGTTTGAGTCAAGTTTTATATACTTATAAAACCAAATAAATTTAATTACGAAATTTAAAATCTAAATTTAAACCTACAATATAATATTACATTCCAAAATATGAAAATCCTTAGATCTCTATTTTTTGTTCATTCTAATAATTGTAGGTACATGGAAGAAACAAAGCTAAATTGGAACTAAATAATAGAATTTTGAATTATTTATGTTTAATTTTTCTTTTATCAAATAAAATATTTTAATGCATAAATTTTTTAATAAATGCTCATGGACAAATTTTAAACGCAATTATATAAACTTGTAAAAGTATACATTCATTTCAAACAAAATTACACCTCAACAATGGAAACTTCTCGAGCCTTTGAAATTATTGTATTGTTGCATAATTCTAAAGCAAAGCATGCCCTAATTTATAAAGGATCAATGAAAGTCTCATGTTGTCATATTGCTCATTCCAATGTTGTACTTGCCAAAGTTGAATAAATAATAATTGCAAATCATTATGAAACAGAATATTACAATTTATGAATGACTAGAGTTAAAAATTAAACTTAATTGGTTGGAAGGATTTTTAACTCTAAGTTAAAAACTGAGGTGATTAAATTAATCAACAAACATGCACAGTAGAAGAAATATGAGTTAAATATATATTAACAATCTAATTAATTATAATAAAAAGTCAATTAGAAGTTACAACTTATATTATATTATGATTAATATTTAAGTATCAAAATCATACCGGCATGACATGTTATAGTCCTAAAATCATATTGTTTCAGTCAAAGATCGAAACTCCAGAATGACCCTAGATTTTAAACTTTGATTCTAGGCACATTGGTTCATATTCTTAGATCTTACAGTTGCTTAGTGTTCTGCAGATTGCACTAAATCCATTCATAATTCTCTTGTACACATTTTGTCTCTATTAATACAAACACTTAGTTGGGTGCTTTATACTGATTTTTCATAAGAAATGTTCAAAATCATGGGCTTAAGTGGTAGCTATGTGCATTTGGAACTCAGTAGTACTGGTAGGATTCTATTCAACATGTTTGCCTTAGTAGTGGTAGGACCCTATTGGACATGTCAAATGAAGATGTCACTGTATGACATGTAGCTTCAAAACAAAAAATAAACATAAGTTGTTTGTGAATAATTACAATGAGTCAAGCTAGTACTCTGTATGTAATTTAACATGATCAATGTTGAAATCTTTGAGGTCTCAGATTTCTTTTGATTTATATTAAGTTGACAACATATAAGTTGTTAGAAGATCTTGAGAATTTTATAAGATAAATACAACACAACCTAGCCTTTATCCTAATAAGTGGAGTCGGCTGTATAGATTCTCCTAAGTTATTGGGTTTGATCTCTTATTATATCATCATTTATATTGAAATGAATTTTATTTTTGTTTTATCATTGTTAACCAAGTCTTCATTGGTTTCCCTTTTCCTAGATTAATGTGCGTATTTTTTTCGATCTCATTTGCCTAAGTGGGGCATATCAGTTGCCTAAGTATGTCTATATCATTTTAAATGCGTCTTTTTGAGTTTTTCTTGATGTAATCCTACTTTCTCTCTAATGTTGTCATTTCTTATCTTGTTCATCCTCGTATGTCCGTACATTAATTTTAATATTCTCATCTCTACAACTCTCATCTTCTGCTCGTGTATTCGTTTCATAATCCAACATTCAACTCCATATAACACAGTAGGTCTAATTGTCCTTTTAGAATTTTCCTTTAAAATTTAGAATATTTTATAGGGCAAATAAGAATAAGAAATCATGTAAGTTCAATGTTAAAACCTTATAGAGGTAAACTATAAAGGGGGATAGTTTTTCTTCAGAGAGATGAGAGTGTATTTGACTGAAGAGTCTAGAGACTATGTCAAGAGAGAAATAGAGAAATTATAAATTCTCACAAAACATAGGTTGACACCATTGGATTCATGTTGACACTTCTCATGTGTTGAACGAGTCAGCTCTGATGCTTGGATTCTTCTTCTACATTGTGCATGTGTTAGATATTAATAGTCACACATAAACACTTAATAGACTCATATTTTTGTCGATCATGTTAATTTTTTTAAAAAATAGAAATAGCCATGTTGGACATTTTGATCCACACCTGTGACACCTGAGTTAGATACTTACATGAGTTCGTGTAATCTGGACTCAACAACGATGCCCATAGCATCCCTTTACCATAATATTGCTAGGAACATGCATACAGCATACTTTTGGACCAGACCTATCATTATGTGTGAGTACTAAAGATCAATAATCTTATGTTAAGTATTGTTTTGCAAGGTTTGGTTGGTGCCTATTCCTTGTCATGAAACTACAAAGTTCTGGAGGTTTATTTATCTCTTTTAGTTCTAAACTTGTAATGTACTTTAATTGATTATTAGTGTATGCCTCTTTAACTTTCATTGTACATGTTCTTGATGAATTATTTTTTTCACCACTGAGCGTAACACATTACTTCAATTTTGATGTATTGTTTGTAGATGCTGCGATGCCAATCTGATTGAAATTCCAGTTGAAATAGAAACACCAGATCATCATTATTACCATGTATGTGCTGAATCTTTTCATTCAGTATTCAGGCAAAGTACCAGATTTCTTTTATGTGTGGGAATCTTATGTACCTATTGAATGATCTTGCAGCTTGCTTTTTTTACAACTAGAAAAGTGGAACCTTTGGAAGAATTAACATGGGTAAGTAGTTCTAAATTATCAAGTGTCATGTTAAGCATGTTTCTTAGCTTGTGAGAACACAATAAATTTAATTCCAGTTTCTGAAGATCTTTTGCATTCTTAAAGATGAAAAATTCTTGAAGTCCCTGTTTTTCTGAGTGTAGGAAATTCATTGCAAAATTGTACCAAGAATTTCCAATTTCTGTTACCTTGTTCTTATCAACATCATGTGGAACTGGAAGCATTTGACAAGATGGGCCGAACTTCTGCATTGCATTTCTTACTATGATACATAAGATGATTTGTTTGAATCATTTACCCTTGTGTATTGTGTATTTTTTTCCTCCCGAATTGATGTTATGCCACTTGTGTTACTAATTAGCGGTCGACAAGAACATATTGAATGCTTAAGATTTTCTTTCCTTAAACCTTAAACTATTTTTGTTCAATTTTTTTTTTATGTGCAACATGATAGGATGATTTTTTGTTCTTGATTAAGCTAGCACTTTGTTAGGACTTAATTTATAAATGTTAAGTATCATATAATATTATGGATCTAATGTTAAATATAGGTAGAGAAGACTAACTAGGTAATTTTCTCCTTCAACAGTTTAATGGAGTTCAGAGTTGAAATATCTATCCTTCTGGTGTTGAATGCTCCATTGAGTAGCCACTCCACCATTGAGATCATTACCTATGGTAACCATTGTT
Organism: Curcuma longa; assembly: GCF_044706935.1. Taxonomy (NCBI): domain Eukaryota; kingdom Viridiplantae; phylum Streptophyta; class Magnoliopsida; order Zingiberales; family Zingiberaceae; genus Curcuma; species Curcuma longa. Next base: position 5,393,186 of record NC_133877.1, on the reverse strand, counting down.
TTAAGTGCTGAGTCATGTTGGTTGGCACTGACAAAATTTGTTGTTCCACCTAGTGATTGACACACAAAACCCTTCAGCATGGTGACACAATGGTGTGGAAATAGAGAAGAGAAAAGATTGAAGGAGAGAAAGGAGGAGAGGAAGAAGAAAAGGCATGCGACAATAGATAATGAAAGGAAGAGAAGAAAAATCGAGCAAGTGAAAGGAAAGGAGGATAGGGGAGGAGAAGAGGGATATCAGATAGGGAGTAGGTGGTGGGCAGGGTGGGCGGGAACCAACAATCGCAGTGACATGTGGTGGCGTGGGACGTAGGCGCTCCATGTGATTATGGAGGAACAGAGGTGCTCTACGCGATCATGGAGGAATTAGAAGGATTGTGAGAAAAAAGAGTAATTAAATAATTACTAAACTTATTCATAAACTTTTAAAAATGCAATTAATCTAACAAATAAACCAAATTATCTTATATTTAAATTTTGTTTAATTTTAACCTGACCAGAATAAATTCAAATAGAACCTGATTTGAACCTACTCAAACCTAATCACCACGACTACTTAATGGAAAATTAAAAATATTAATTTAATCTATCTTAATTAGTAGTATTCAAATTAAAGAATAATTAAAATAAAAAATTTAAATAAGATGACATTTGAAAGATCATACGAGCAAGCAATAAAAACCTGTGATGAAAAAATTAAGGTTCAACGGGACAAGCTAAATCATCAATGATTAAATAAACTTTATTTAATTAAGCTAAAAGTATTTTATTTATTTCCTTTCACGATTTTTAGTTCCTTTATTTAAAATATCAGATATTATTAGAATAATTTTTAAAAGACTATATTTCAATTCAAGTTAAAGGATAATTTTTTTTTTTTCAAATTTGATTAAGTCTATTTCGAGTCAATTTTTTTTAAATATTTTTTATTTAAAATTTTATACTTATAAAATTAAATAAATTTAGTTATAAAATTAATGTAAGCCTAAAATATAATATTTACATCATAAATTTTAAAACCTCATACTTTTTATTTTTCATATACTAATAATTGTGGTTACGTGAAAAAATTAAAACCAAATTATTTTACTTCATCTAAGAAAGTTTTATTTAGGTTTTATCAAACAAAATATAAAATGTCATTTAATTTACAATTTTTTAATTAAATGTTAATGAATAAATTTCAAACTCAATGAATGGATTTTTGGGGAGTTTATTCTTATTGATGCTTATGGAAGACTGATTCTTTTCTATGTTACTCTTGCATAATTTGTTTTCCTTTAATTCTTAGATAACATGTTCTTCTATGGCAGGATTATGGCATTGATTTTGATGATGATGATCACCCAATCAAGGCATTTAAATGTAGATGCGGAAGCAGACTTTGCAGAGATATTAAACGCCGAAGTAAGTTATGTTCAAAAGCAACGTAATACCTACTAGTTGGATAATTCTTTTTTCCCTGCTTAAGAATAAAAATGAGTTGACCATTGCTAGTCATTTGTAGCATTATTGTATAGGATGTTCAATATTTTCTTTCTAATATGTGGTACTACTAATCAAGTCAAGCATAATCTTTAATAAAGTTCATTGCTTCTGAGTGGTGAAAATGCCACTTGTCTCTTCTACCCCAGTCCTGCTGTGAAACTCCTATCATAAGCTTGAAAAAACATACTTTAAGGCCATAGTAAAACATGTGGTTTCCTAATCTCTAAATGAGTTGAGACTATCTACTTGTTTAGATGAGGGATAAAATTGTTGTATTCTGTAAGTTTACCTCTGTTTGTTAGATTACATGAAATAGCAAGACCTGATCTTATGTTTTTTATGAAATTATTTAGGCCATATTGACATTGTAACCCAATTAGGAATTTCTTAGTGTCTACTAAGTAGCAAAATCTTCTACCCTCATCGGCATTATCTCTCTCATCTTCTTCCGCAAGCAAAGGGACCCACCGCATTCCCTTCTTTCCTCAATGTCTCTTCCCACACCACCTTGCAAGAGGGCCCCGCTGCCTCCCTTGACAAGCTTCTGCACTCATGATCTTCTCACCAATCTCTTACAGGGATCTTCTAAAGCAATTCTCCTCCCTCTCCTTCTAAAGCACTCCTGTAGCGAATCTTCTCTTGCAGAAGCTTCTGCGTGGCCTTTCACTCCTCATGAAGTTGCTTCTTTTCCATCAACATTGGTGATGCAACACAAGAAGATGGTTTCAAATATGGAATAAGAATATGAATTTCAGTGGTAAAGAAGTGTAGAAGGGCCTTAGAAACATAGACATGACACCTAAGGAATCCTAGGCATCGTACCATAGGGAAATTACATGACGTAATCTGGAAGAGTTTCTTAAAGACTTACTTTTCTATTTTAGCTCTTGGCAGTACGAATAACATACACATTTATAGTAGTTGATGGATTCTCCAAAATAGAAAACTTAAAGGACTCATAAATATACTTCTATTATACACTTGACTAAAATAGATTCTTTTAATTGAAGCTTCAATTTTCCAAACTTTGACTATCAAATGTTGAAACTGCTGGACTTTATGACTTACTCTTTATGCTCTCATACTTTGACTTTCAAACATTGGAATTGCTAGACTTTACATCATTTCCTAAATATATTCATAATTTTCCAAAATATGCCAAATTTGAAATTGGGTTTTAGAATCTTTATTTATACGCTCATGGACTTCTAGAGAAGTTTGCCACTTGTCTCCATCAACCCTCCTCGACTGAGAAAAACTCATCCCTTATGAGCTTATTTTTTTTAATAAAAATCTCAGTTTAGCTACTATAATTCATCATTAACCTAAAAGGATCATGCCTTCCATTTGGTAATATAATTCAGAAAACCATTCCCTGCCTCCCTTTTTTGATAAAATTTTATAGTTTATTACATCTTTATTTTTTTTACCAATCTTTGAAGTGACGATTGATGAGCATTAGGTTCATTATTTACCTAAATATGATTATGTTTACAGTATAGGGTGAGATCCTTAATGTTGAAGCTCTTGATACACATGTTTGCAAGTAGATTAAGGACATAATCGTTGGAGCTTATTTTCTATAGAACTTTGTAGGAACCAACATTCCTTTAGTGAAATTTCTTCTTATAAGCCCTTTTTGAATATCATTTTGGTCTTATACGGACCATAATCACATTATTTTTCTCAAAATCAATAAACTCTTTTTTTTTTCCATATTAACATTTATCTTATGAAGGGGAGTCTTGGTGCAACGGTAAAATTGTTGTCGTGTGATCTTGTGGTCATGAATTTGAGTCGCGAAAACAGCTTGCAATGCAAGATAAGGTTGTATATAATAAATTATATGTGGTTTGACCCTTCCCTAGAGCCCCACATTGGTGGGAGTTTCATGTACTGAGCTGTTGTTTTTTAATAATCTTTTGCATGACATTGGTCTTGCCTCCAATGGTAAAGAAAATCAATTGACTTTCTAAGAAGGATTTTTGTAACAATTTCAAATGAACTGCATTTAGTGTGGACTTATTCACAGAACACTTACATGCAAATCCAACAATTTTACAAATTTGATCCCATGTTGTAACATGACCTCCAATCAGGCAACGAAGTTTCTCATCCATCATGAAATACTCATTCACTAACATCCTTAAATCTAATGGTGCTACCAGAACCAATATCAAACTCAAGGGATCCGGTTCTCTCTAATTGCATGAACATTTGAAGTTCTTATTGGGTCTCATTGGGAGTACAACCACCTCATATCTCCACCATGCCACTTAACATGATTTATTGACTTTATATAACTTCTCAATCAAATGGAATAAATCAGGCTTCATCAGTAATGCTCCTCTGTAACTCTGAGGAAATATGGGATGTTCTTTGGCATATTCACTCTCATGTGCAGAATGCCTTTCGTATATATTAAGTATACACAACATGATTGTTCATTACTGGTATACATTGTTGCTTTTCAGAGAATGTGGTATAAACTTGCCATATATCATCCCATCTCCACATATCCCAAAGTTTCCAAGTGTTATGAAGAATTTCAATTTTCAGGTTGCTAAGTTATTGCCTGCTTTGATAATCTCCAGTGGCATCCACGTATATTTTGCAATTGCTACAGTATGATCTTTATCCAATGCCTTAATCTAAGTGTTGCAATCTTCTTAACCTCAGCTAAAGCTTTAGCCTATGTTTCTAGACAAGATCTAGGAGGTGGAAGATGTGGTTATCGATGCATACAGAATTCATACCTACCATGAATTCATGTAGTTGCACTAATTTTTAATCAGATTGTTGCAGGGTTTGTTTGGAAGATCATCTGCTGCACAAACACTACACATTTAGTTTCACTGTAACTTCTTATTGTGCCCCAACATTGATCATAATTATTATTAGCTCAATTGAATATGAACTATTTCAGGCAGGGATTAAAATTTCGAGCCGTATCGCGCAATACGGGAAGGGGAGCCTTGGCGCAACGGTAAGATTGCTGCCATGTGACCTAGAGGTCACGGGTTCAAATCCTGGAAACAGCCTCTTGCCAAAGGCAAGCCAAAGGCAAGCTAAGGCAAGGTAAGCTGCCTACAATGGATCCTTTCCCCGGACCCCGCATGGCGGGAGCTTCGTGCACCGGGCTGCCCTTATCGCGCAATATGGACGAAATTTTTCGTTCCGCTACGGTACCGGCACCGGCACCGCGGTTCCAGTCGGGAAACGTTGTCGGAGGCGTCACCGGGGCCAGCCGACGCCACCGGAGGTGCCGCCGGGGCCGACGATGCCACCGGATTTTTAGGTTTTTTTTATTTTTTAAGTTAGAGTTTAATTAAATTTTAATAATCAACTCCTAGTTATAGTTCGGGATAATTTAAATAGGCTTTAATAAAATCCATAAAATTAACTTATTATTTTTTAAAAATATTTTATTTTTATTTATAAATATTTAGATTAAAATTTTTATTTTAGTTAATATATTTTATATTTTAAAAATATCGAAACTGTACCGACACGGTACGATACGGTACCAAAACTGTATCGTTCCGGTCCGGGACTGAAATCTCGGCACGGCTCGATATTTTAAACCTTGATTTCAGGCATTGCTCTAGAATGCAAATGATTGATCTAAATTTGCTATCACTACCACTTCTTGATCCGTTTCTTATATGTTAAAATCCATAATTCCATGTTTTCTGGTTCATATGCTTCTTCACATCTGATAGACAATCACAATTTAATTTCTACTCTTCACTTTTTTAATCATACTATTTGTCTCTAATGCTAACACTTCTCATTTAAAGGACCATACTCTTTTGATACATGCTTATTGTTCTTAGTCAAAAATCTTTATGCTCCACAATTTCTCATGAAGGTATTCTCTATTTTCACTCTACGGGAACCTTAAATAATCATGTAACCTGTTATCCTTGTCATTATGTCTAATGATCTCTGCACAGAGGTAAGGGTTGGTGACAATCATAAATATGATGGAATTTATTACATAGACAATCAAAAATCTTCTCTAATGCTCTTACTATCACTAGCATAACCCCTTACCAATGGCATCATTGTCTTGTTAATGTTTTTGGTCAAAATAAGAAAGATTATCAGTGATTCAGTCTCACTAACCTAGTGCCAGTGTGAAGCATTTGACTTGGCGGGCACTACCATTCGTTTTTGAAGTTAACAAACCCCACCATGCATCTCTGAACTTGGAAAAAACTACATGCATCATTTTCCGTTAGTACTCGAGCATACTTCATCCCTTTGGTGTTCACTCATATTTAAGGTCCTAGACCTATCTCTACTGACAATTGATTCATTATTCTGTAGACTGTCTTCACATGATATGACTTTCTTGTTGAGAAGTCAGAATGACGTACTTAATATAGAAAGGACAAACTTTATCCCTTTGGTGTTCGCTCATATTTAAGGTCCTAGACCTATCTCTACTGACAATTGATTCATTATTCTGTAGACTGTCTTCACATGATATGACTTTCTTGTTGAGAAGTCAGTATGGCGTACTTAATATAGAAATGACAGTTTTCTAATTCTATCAAAAGATAGTGATAATGCTTGTGTATATGCAAATAACCTTTGTTCTTTTTTGTGTTTTACAAGGTATCTTCCGCTAAATCATATGCTTGTATACATATTGAAATCATGGTGTCACAAAAATGCAAGAATCAGCATCTTCTTCATATCACATGCTCTATGATGTTTTCATCTATATGTACCTTAACTATATTGGGGAGATGTTCTCACCTTATATTATCTCATTATTTTCATCTCTTTTGTTCTTAACGGGTAAAATTTCATCATTCCTTCTTCCAATATAAAATACCTTTTCTTGCTGCTTAGGGTTTTTGGTTGTTTATGCTGTATTCATGTCCTTGCCTTGGACCTGGGCATGATAAATGTAGCTGTAGATCTACTCTTTGCATTTTTCTTGGATTTGCTCGTAAGTTACTACAAGTGTTATGATCTAGTATTTTTCCATTTGTAGGCTTATGCAATGCCACATCCTTTGAAACTACACCTTGTTTCTTGAACTATTTCTTGTACTCTTCACCATCTCCACTTGACATCATCAGTTCCATCAACTCTACTAGGGCTATCCACTGCCACTCCATTAGAGATTCATTGTTATTGCAGTGAAACCCAATCAGATTCTTAGTGGCCGCTTGTAACTCTTTCATTAGGCCCTGACACTAGTACCTCCTTCATTCATTTTTGATTGCATCTCTTCATAAGGTAAGTGTATTTTCATTATCTACCCTATTCCCAGTTTTAGTTTTCTTTAAAAAATTATGCTTGAATTTTTGCATTCCCTTGTCTTTGCCATCTATGAATATTTCCAGATCGCACCATGAAGCCAAACCATTGCAAGGAATATGAGAATTTGTTTTGCCACCACATGGTGTAGAACCTGTTTCTTTCTCTTACAATCAATTATCTGTCTGATGGTTATATTGGTTGACAGAAGATTAGATTGATTACAAAAGGATACACTTAGATCTCTACTGTTAATTACTTCAAACCTAGTATGGGTAAACCTAAAAAGGAAAATCTTTAATCTAAACAAAATCATAGGATGTGGTTTGAAAAGTGTCATTAGGTCACCAAAGTTGTCTGGAGTGTAGTAAGATTAGATCATTCAATCTTGGTCCAACATAGTGCTACCAAGATTATAATTTTGGCAATTTATGTTGATGGCATCAAAACAATATGACACATCATTAAAAAATAAACCAAAAATTAAATATATTATTTCAAGATTGTGAAGGATTTGGTTTTTCCTCGGTGTGGAAGATGCTGATTTATAGCTTTGAACAGTTAGTGTTGGAAGTCGGTCCATGTAAAAATTCTAATTGTCATTGATTAGCAGTGTTATGAACCTTGTAGTATATTGAAGGATATCTGTTATGGCCGAACTCCAAATCTATTCCCTCAGCCTGTATCTTCGCCAATCTCGCCGACACTGAACGCGTCACAGGGCGATCCCACAACTCCAAGGGAAGGAACCTTTTGTGCTGCCCTATCGTGAGCGATGGGGAGCCTTGCGCGAGGACAAGGTAAGGCCGGAACTGGTTGCACGAGGGCGCGGCGCGAGGGCACAGGATTGCAAGACTGCGATCTTATTCCATAAAAAAACAGAAAGGGTTTTCTGGGTTTTTATACCCTACATCCACACCCCCTTATTAACCTAAATCATGGCCCAAGCCCAACTAATATGACAACTTATAACCGGAAATCATGAACAGCAACAGAATAAGAAAAACATTAACGAAACCGACACTACGCAGAAGGCTATGCAGAGCCTTCTTCCAAAACCATACTCGCTATTCTTTTGGCTCGTCTGTGGTACGTGATTATGGGCGTTGGGACTGTAGCCTCAGTCCTAACATCCCTCCACGCTTCCGCCTGAGGCCCAACGATCTTCATAAATTCTGGATATCGTTCTGTCATGGTTGCACGCTCCTCCCAAGAGGCTTCTGCCGGTGAGTGACCCACCCAATGAATAAGGACTTCTTCCTGAGCTCCTCTTTTGCGGAAATCCAAAATAGCCTGAGGTGTTAACTGATCACTAGCCGCCGGAACAATGACCGGAATCGCCGGCGTGACGGTTTCTCCCAAATGTTTCTTCAGCTTTGTAACATGGAACACGGGATGAATCCGCCATTCCGTTGGTAACTCTAATTCATAGGCCAGCTCTCCAATTCGTTGTTTCACTGTGAATGGTCCATAGAATTTGGCCTGGAGCTTCGACACTTTTCCTCCAGCGAACACCTTCTGCTGCGGTTGAGGTGGTTTAACCCACACTAAATCTCCAACGTGAAATTCAAGCTCACGATGTTTCCTGTCATAGTAGGATTTCATCACCTGTTGACTGTGAGCCAAATACTCTGTCATTCGTGTCAACATTTCATCTCGGTCTCTTAAGGCCTCATCCACCGCGGCTAATTTGGAAAGCCCGGACTCATAAGAAACCAGAGTTGGTGGAGGCCTTCCATACACTACTTCAAACGGTGACATATCGGTGGTTGAGTGATGACTAGTGTTATAGGAGTATTCTGCCCAAGCCAACCAATCATGCCATTTCGAGGGTGCATACGAAGTAAAGCATCGTAGATATGTTTCCAAAATTTGATTTATAGCTTCCGTCTGTCCGTCTCCTTGAGGATGATATGCAGTGGTGAATTTGAGTTTGCTTCCTGATACTGAGAATAATTCTCTCCAGAATAAGCTGGTAAACGTGACGTCACGGTCACTTAAAATTGATTCCGGTAGCCCGTGTAGCTTATAGATATTCTCGAAGAATAACTTAGCCACCGATGGAGCTGAATAGGGGTGTTTAAGAGCCAAAAAATGTGCATATTTGGAGAACCTGTCGACCACAACTAGCACCACATTCTTCCCATTCGACAAGGGTAACCCTTCCACAAAATCAAGAGAAATATCCGACCACACTCTCTGCGGAATGGGTAATGGTTTCAGTAATCCTGCTGGCTTTAAATGTTCAATTTTATTCTGCTGGCAAACGGCGCAGACTTTCACAAACTCGGCTATATCACCCTTCATTCCTTTCCAAATAAAATCTGTTTTTATTCTCTTCACTGTTTTCAACACCCCTTCATGATGAGCCGTATGAATGGCAGCCATTATCACAGCTCTCACTGGGGAACTGCTCAACACAAAAAGTCTCTTTTTGAAAAAAATCAGCCCATTTTCAAACTTCCAGTTGTCATCCTTCAGTCCCTGCTCAATATCCGATTTAATCTGTTTCAATTCCTCAGACTCGTTGACTTCAGATCGAATGGTATCAAACAATTTGGGATACGGCATCGTGATGGTCATTAATCCGAGTTCTTCTTCATCTCGTCGGGACAGAGCATCTGCTGCCAAATTTGTTTTGCCACTTTTGTACTTAATTTCAAAGTTGTATCCTATCAGTTTTCCCAGCCATCGCTGTTGGAACGGGGTAAGCACCTTTTGTTGTAATAAAAACTGGAGACTTTTGTGATCAGTTAGCACAACAAACGTCTGGCCTAACAAGTAGTGCCGCCAATTCTTTACAGCGTAAACCAGTCCAATGAGTTCCTTTTCATAAACTGCAAGCCCGCGCTGCTGAGAATTTAACTTCTTACTGAAATACGCAATCGGATTTCCTTGCTGCAGTACCGCTCCTACTCCCCAATCTGATGCATCACACTCAATCACGAAGGGGGCCGAGAAGTCGGGTGTGCTCAGGACAGGGGCTTCTGTCATTGTTTGTTTCAGGACTTCAAAAGCTGTTGAAGCTTGATCTGTCCACATAAAATTTCCCCGTTTCAACATTTGTGTCAAGGGGGCCGTCCGTTCGCTGTACAAGGGAATAAAGCGACGATAATATCCAGCCAGTCCCAAAAAACCCCGTAATCCTTTCATTGTCGTGGGTTTCTTCCAATCCAGAATTGCTTGAATTTTCTGCTGATCCACCATCACACCTTTATCGGAAATCATATGCCCCAAATAGCTTACCTCCGATTGTCCAAATTGTACTTTGACCTTTTCAACCTCAACTGATGTTGTTGTAACGCCGCATATACTTGCTGTAAATGTTGTAGATGCTCTTCGGGGGATCTGCTAAAGATTAATATATCATCAAAAAATATCAAGACGAATTTCCTCAAATAATCTTGGAAGACCTCATTCATGAGCGATTGGAAGGTGGCAGGAGCATTTGTAAGTCCAAATGGCATTACCAAATATTCAAAGTGACCATGGTGGGTTTGAAAGGCTGTTTTTGCCACCGAATTTTCTTTCATGCGGACCTGATGATATCCAGATCTTAAATCTAGTTTGGAGAAGACTTTGGCTCCATGCAACTCAGCTAATAATTCTTCAATAGTGGGGATGGGAAAGGGCACCTTTACGGTTAAATCATTCAAGGCTCTAAAATCGATACACATCCTCCAACCTCCATCCTGTTTGCCAACGAGAATCACCGGAGCAGCAAAAGAAGATGTACTGCGTCGGATCCACCCTTTATTCAATAACTCTTGACATTGTGCCTCAATCTCCGTCTTTTGATTATGTGGGTAGCGGTATGGTCGTTTCATTACTGGCGTGGCTCCTTCCTTCAAGATAATTTCATGATCACAAGATCTAGGCGGCGGCAAAATCTGTGGTTCTTCAAAAAGGTCGGGAAATTCCTCGTTTAAGCTCTCAATGTCCTGTTCCATACCCAAGCTGAGAAGTTCTGGCCTAGATTCTCTCTGATCTATTCCTTGCAAGTTGACTACACGTCCAAATACCATGAAGCTCATCTGTCTCTGCTTGGAGTTCCATTTTATTTCTCCCAGCTCATCCAGCCAATTTATTCCCAAAACTCCTTCATACCCTCCCAAAGCTAGTGCGTAAAAAGTAATCAGGAATTTCTCCTGACCAATTACAGTTAAAGCTTGACACGCCCCAGGACTGGTAATCGCCCCTCCGTCAGCTACATGAACTGTGCTCGGTCGCGGTTGTAAGACCAGTCCTAATATCTCGATCAATTCAGGACGCAGGAAGCAGTGCGTACTTCCTGAATCTATCAAAAACCTCACGGTTCTGCTCCCAATTTGTCCTTCTACTTGCATGGTTTGGTAGATCGGTTTTCCAGTGACGGCCAGAGCTGAAACAGCAACTACTTCTGTGGGTTCAGTGGTAATTAACACATCAGATTCTTCATCCAATTCGCTATTCAGCATATCCGACTGCATCATTACATTGTAAAGATTTTTGCACTTGTGTCCCGGTTTAAACATCTCATCGCAATGGAAACACAATCCTTTGGCTCTCCTTTCCTCATATTCTGCTCGCGGAAGTTTCCAGTCTGGTGCTCTTTTTATTGGACCTTCTCCCACTCGTCCCTTTACTGCAGTTTCTTCCTTGCTCCTCTCAGTTCTCTCTCGTGAACTGCCGTACTCCTTCTGTTTTCCCAGTTTCTCTTTTGCACTCCAGAATTCCTTAGACTTCTCTCGATATACTTTCTTTGCAGCCCGAATGGCGTCGTCTGCAGTTTTTGGACATTGTAAAATTACTTGGATTTCCAGTTCCTCTGGTAATCCATTCAAATAATGGAGCAATTCATGTTCTGTTGACATTCCTTCCACTCGGAACATTATCTCCTCAAATTTCTGGTTGTATTCTTCCAAACTCTTATGCATCTTTAATCTGTTCAGTTCTGCAATAACATTCTCAGTGTCTCTACGGCCGAAACGTCCTTCGCAGACTGACTTAAAGAGAGACCAGGTCAACTCCGGATTGCCCTTAGTTAGCTTCATAAACCAATACTTGGCGCCGCCTGTCAATCTAGTCCCCACCACATGCAATTTCTCATAGGGTTCGGTATGATGGTATGAAAACAGGTGCTCGCAGGTGTTCAACCAGGCTACTGGATCTTCCGACCCATCAAATTTTGGAATTTCCAATTTGTACGTGGTTTTACTTCCTCCATATCGCCGGCTAGGTTCCTCCTCCTGTTCTTTTCCTTCATATCCCGGTTTAAACATCTCATCGCAATGGAAACACAATCCTTTGGCTCTCCTTTCCTCATATTCTGCTCGCGGAAGTTTCCAGTCTGGTGCTCTTTTTATTGGACCTTCTCCCACTCGTCCCTTTACTGCAGTTTCTTCCTTGCTCCTCTCAGTTCTCTCTCCCCAGTTTCTCTTTTGCACCCCAGAATTCCTTAGACTTCTCTCGATATACTTTCTTTGCAGCCCGAATGGCGTCGTCTGCAGTTTTTGGACATTGTAAAATTACTTGGATTTCCAGTTCCTCTGGTAATCCATTCAAATAATGGAGCAATTCATGTTCTGTGGACATTCCTTCCACTCGGAACATTATCTCCTCAAATTTCTGGTTGTATTCTTCCAAACTCTTATGCATCTTTAATCTGTTCAGTTCTGCAATAACATTCTCAGTGTCTCTACGGTCCAAACGTCCTTCGCAGACTGACTTAAAGAGAGACCAGGTCAACTCCGGATTGCCCTTAGTTAGCTTCATAAACCAATACTTGGCGCCGCCTGTCAATCTAGTCCCCACCACATGCAATTTCTCATAGGGTTCGGTATGATGGTATGAAAACAGGTGCTCGCAGGTGTTCAACCAGGCTACTGGATCTTCCGACCCATCAAATTTTGGAATTTCCAATTTGTACGTGGTTTTACTTCCTCCATATCGCCGGCTAGGTTCCTCCTCCTGTTCTTTTCCTTCGTCATCAGCTTCCAGATTAGGGCTTTTGCCACGATCCTTACGCCGTTCCAGAGCATCAACCCGCATCTGAATCCCTTGGATTCCCTTGGTGACGCTGGTTACGGCTGACGACATCTCCGTCACCGCGTTGCTCAACTTCTCGATCTGTTTGGCCATCCCATTGAAGCGCCGATCAATCAAAGCCTCGGCTCCTTTGTCCCCGTCGTTCATCCTTCGACAAGGGCGCTCTGATACCAGATTGTTATGGCCGAACTCCAAATCTATTCCCTCAGCCTGTATCTTCGCCAATCTCGCCGACACTGAACGCGTCACAGGGCGATCCCACAACTCCAAGGGAAGGAACCTTTTGTGCTGCCCTATCGTGAGCGATGGGGAGCCTTGCGCGAGGACAAGGTAAGGCCGGAACTGGTTGCACGAGGGCGCGGCGCGAGGGCACAGGATTGCAAGACTGCGATCTTATTCCATAGCAAAAACAGAAAGGGTTTTCTGGGTTTTTATACCCTACATCCACACCCCCTTATTAACCTAAATCATGGCCCAAGCCCAACTAATATGACAACTTATAACCGGAAATCATGAACAGCAACAGAATAAGAAAAACATTAACGAAACCGACACTACGCAGAAGGCTATGCAGAGCCTTCTTGCAAAACCATACTCGCTATTCTTTTGGCTCGTCTGTGGTACGTGATTATGGGCGTTGGGACTGTAGCCTCAGTCCTAACAATATCCAGGGAAAGGACTACCCACAAGAAATATGAAATTCAAAATTTGATACTCTTTTTGATGGCTATGTTGGGTTCTCTATTGGCATAATTTCATAAGTTTACATGACGACTTAGTTTTACAAGCACCAAACCAATTGAAAATGCATTGCAACAATAAGCAACTATTTACATTGCAATCAATTTGGTGTTTCATGGATGCATTAAACACATTTAAGTACACTATCACTACCTTTGAGTTGCCATGTGTCTAATAAATCAATGGACCATGTACTCTTTTAGAAGAAAAACTTGTCTAGATTTTTACCAAACTATTTTGGTGGCTCGGTTTATATCTATGCAACAACTTGGCTTGGTCGATATCTATCCTCTATTTCTATTTTGAGGGGTAGTGTTTGACATCAAGAGTAAGAATAAGTTCAGTTTATCTCTATGCAACAACTCGGGCGTAGTCGATAATTGTCCTCTAGTTTGAAGGGAGTGCTTGATAAAATAAGAATTGACCTACTTCCATGCGTTTTATGATTAAATTAGTTCATCCTGATATGTATATTTATGTTTGCTATCAGAAGTATATCAAGGCTATCTATTCTACCTGCTTTCTACTATCTTAAACAAAGTGGAACCATCCTACATATCCTAATCAAATTATAAGAAATGAGGCTATAACAATCCACTACACATTTTATGAAAAAGTACGTGTAATAGTTCTCTACTATTGATCTTCTTATGCAATGTCTATTGTCAGGGACCCGATCAAGAGCGTCTGCACGGTAGTTGACTGGACTTCAAGCTAAAGACTTCCAGAGAATTTTGGGTGCATTCCAAATGAAAGCTTTTTTAGTGCCAACAGATAGTCAATAGAAACTGCTGTTGTGCAAATTAGATAGAAATCTCAGCGTTTTTTGGAATGAGCATTATCTGGCACTTTCTTAGCTTGGTTCCAACGTTCGATACTTGCGATGGGATATTTTGTGGATATCAAAGCTGCCTTTGTAAGCCACTTCAATTTTAAGTAGGTGTTTGTGTATCAATGTTTGCATCAGGAGAATCTTTGATTGGTAATTTCTGTTCCTTTTATTGCGTGCTAAGTGATAGATAGGATTCAAATTCTATGCAAGCTAACTGTTTTTTATATATATTATTTGCACTCTGTTCTTCCATGCGCATTTTTTTTTTAAAAAAAAACATATATAATAGTTTTTAAAATAATGTATGCTTGAATATTTTTTAATCAATAGCTATGATAGATAAGGTTTCCTCCATGTACCTCTGCAGAACTTTGAACCTTGTAGATTATCTATGAAGCATTCGAACATTGAATTTTTCTACTGCATGATTAGAAATTTGCAGCTTAGTTGAGCATTATCTTTTTCCATTGTACTGTAGATGATCTGATTGTTTTTACTCGAGCATGCTATATGGAAGTAGAACAAAAATAATATAAATTAGGATCTTATTGTTTACTGTATTGCTGCTTTTAGTTTATGGAAAGAAATTGATAGGGAATGATATATTTATTACTAGAAAATAGAATGAATAGGAAATTGATAGAGAATAAAATAATAAATGGGGTTGCTTTTCTTTTCTTTTGGTTGATGAGTAGTTATTTCTTATGTTAAGTTTGTTGCACAAAATAAAATGGAAAACGAATGAAATAACAATTTCTTGGCAATTTAGCAGTGAAAGAATGCAAGAGAAAAAAAAAAGTGTTCTTTGGTGTGGTTTATCGAATGCATGGTTGCTTTATAGGAATGTTCAAGGAATAAATTAGGAATAGTTTTTTTTTAAAGAAAAATCTCTTAATTGAAATGATTGGCCCATTTATGGTCTCCTCAATTAATTAATCTATTTGATTCTTTTGACTGACTTCATTTATTAGCTTGCTTGCTTGATTTGATCAATTCATTTTATCAGTTTTATTTGCTTGCTCAATCGAATTAGCATGTTTGCCTTGTTCGACATGACCTATTTAATCATCTCAATCGAGATCACTTTAGCTCATTTGACTTGATTTGCCTAATTGGTTCATTCAACTTATTTAGCACGGACAATTTGTCCAACTTAATCAACTCATTTAGTTCGAATGGATCATTAATGTAGAGAGTTGCAATGTTAGGATGATAATATGAACACTTAATTGATTGTTTTATCTAATCTTAATTATCCATTTAGAATAATTAACTCTTAATCAATCATTAATCATCTCCCAAGCCACCTACATCACGTGCCAAAAACTTGAGTATGTTTAGTGGTAATGAACCTAAGTGGTTCCACACGTTTAATCCCCGTATTAAGATCTCTTCTTTATTGGTTTAGATATGGAAGTTTAGATTCATTTGATAGAATCATAATATACTGAAAAGAGCATCAATTTGAGAACTTTTGAGTGATAAATTCTTTTCTGCGAAGTTGATACAATATCCTCCTTCTTCGTGATCAATTGTAGTTTTTCGATTTACATCCTCACATATAATCGTGGGGTCAACCGTATGGGATCGTTGGAGTGACAGATTTCACTTTTTATAGAAGAGTGATAAGTTCTCTATTAATTATCAAAAATTATAAAATACCAAACAAGTGTTTATGTAATTCTTTCACGGGGATATACTCTTATGAGATACATATGACTATTTACACATTTGCATTGACATTAGATAATGTAACAAATGGACTCTAATGGGTGGTTTTTTTTAATAATCCTACAAACGTGGTTGACTATGCATCACCACGTCTATAGGTGGGATATCGTTTGTTGTTTATCATATAGCATAAACATAAGACACATGTGTGAAGGATCATAGGGTTTTTTTAATACCATCATCATGTGTTGTAAGATCATTTCATGTCTATATTTTGACTCATGTCTATATTTTGACTTATCATTAAAACAATGATGCTATTAAGGATAACTTAATGGAATTATGAATAAAAGAACAATTTCATTCATAAGCTCACAATTATATTTTATATATAGTGATTATCTGAAAACTTAAGATTAATAATCTTGTGATCGCACTAAAGTACTCTATCATTCATGTTATCTTATTTTGAATGATTAAACATGACTAAAATGTTTGTATGACGTATTTATTAAGTGAGTGGATCAACTATATTAAACCCTTAGTTACCAATACATACATACTCTCTTCCTATGATGTTTCCACACTTGATAAACTCTTTAATAAGATGGAATTGTTTGAACATATATTTAGATCTCTAATGGATGAGGTTATGATATATTCTTTAGCCTGTTCATGGTTTTGTTGTAGCCATATTACAAATATTACATCGAAATTGAGTCTTTCAACAATGATTGAAACTACTTTTAAGTTCATTAATATAATTGTGAACCCAAATACTTTCTTTTATAGTTTACGTGGTTGCAACGTATTGCCCTTTTGTCATTGAATTGACTATAGTATTAGTATAGGCTTTGAATCTATTCAGAAAAAAATATTGAAAATTTATGTCAATAAAAACCCTTCATGATAAGTTATTTATCTCTATCTCCATGTATTAAAATCTTATCTTTTCAAATATTTAAGGATATTCTTCGTTATAGTCTAGCGGCTTCATTATGGTTGATTTCATTTTAACTATATAGGTTAAAAGCAAATGTCAGATCAATTCACATGATATAAATGATCAATCCTACTATCTAAGCAGGCTCCGGTATGCCACAGTAGTCCCCGGGGTAATGGTGCAACGGTAGGACATCCGGGTTGTGACCTAGAAAATATTCCACCATATTTGAAAATTGAACTACGGCGTATTTGCTGAATTTCCTTCCAAATTGGGACAAATCAAAGGATGCTGGGCATCTGAATTGGCCATATGGTATGGATTTACCTAGGGTCGGTGGAAAACTTTCTGGTCGGTGCAAGAAAATCAGGATGATTCTTGACAACGTTGGAATCAATCCCCTATTGGTTTCTTTCCTACATCATCTCAAGAAAAAGAAAAGAATCTTAAAGGAAAAAGATGAATGCGAGAGGAAGATCCATCGTTCTGTTCGATTTAAATGGATAAAAAAATATTTTAAAAAATATTCTAAGATAGATCCGTCTATCTATTATTTTATAATATTCCTAAGATGATATGAGTCATGTAGAGGAGAAAATTTATTAATAAAGAATGATAATTATTTATACACATCCTAAACTAAAGTATTTATTAAGAAAGAATAACAAATATTATATACATCCTAAACTAAGAAAGAATGATAAACAAATGTACACATCCTAAACTAACCAAGCAATGTAATATATACAAACAGATAAAACAAACAATAATGAATAATTATACACATCCTACCAAACAGAAAAATAAAATTATACACATCCTACTAAACAGAAAAAATAAAATAAAAGAAAATAAAGCAAGTATATACAAAAATAAAATGAGATAAATTACTCCCCTTTCATCAAGAAGATGGATTGTTGCAAACGGGAGACCTTGATTCCTAATCGCCCTGGGTACTCCAACTCTGCAGACTGTGTCTAGTTCAATTGTTCAATACCGATGAAAGTGATCCTTGTACGTTGCTTTCAGTTCAATTGTTCAACCCTACACTTTCGTATACCTTCTCCAATATAGAAAAGCCATAAATAAGTCATAGTACCACTGAAATTAACAACATCCTCCAAGTAGTTAGAATCAAAATAATTAAATAATTAAAAATGAATAAATGAATAAGAAAATGCCCACATAAATAAAAGAATAAATGAATAAATAACAACAACACCAATATACAATCTAAAATATACAAACTTTATGTGAATGCACGGCAACGGCGCTAAAATTTTGATAGAGTGTGTTTTGGGTGTTTTATTTTAATTTTTTTATTTTATTTGTTTTGTTACTCACACCTATCAAAATTAATTATTTATTTATTTTACCAAACTCCTAATTATCGTTTTAAGTAATTAATATAGAGAGGTCCGGGTCGTCTTCATGGACTCAATGACAGAGAGTTATTTTAGACAACATGGTACGGGATTTTATTTATGGATCAACCTTATTCATTCCTATCTACTGGATAATCCACAAAAGAATATTAATAATACACTATTTACAACTCTATGATGGCTTATGTTTTGTGTATTTTATTTTTTATTTTTATTTCATCATTTGTTTTATTTGTTTTGTCACTCACATCCATCAAAATTAAAAATTTATTTATTTACCAAACCCCTAATTATCACTTTAAGTAATATAGAGAGGTCCGGATCGTCTCTCATTGATTCAATGATAAGGAGTTATTCTAGACACTTAGTGCAGGATTTTTATTGGTTGACTTTATTCATTCCTATCTATAAATTCCATTTATTGATAATTAAATCCTAGAATGTAGTTTATTAACATACAATCCTATTTACAATAATATACAACAAATTTCACACATTTACAAAGTACTCCACATCTATACATATATAAACAACAACTATTCCATAATTTAATTTATCATTAAAAGTTAACATACAACATGAGTTTCAATTAATTCAACATGTACAAGCATACATCATAAATTCATACATCATACATTATGATACAACATACATACTTAACCTAAATAAATTATACAACCTAAATTTTATAAATCTTACAATTGTACAACCTAATAACCTGTTCTTATTCAAGTGTTACAACAACACAACCACAACTCCATACATCATAATACATACAACAACGTATTCACACTAAATCAACACAATCCATGTGCACATGACTCACAACAACCATTCACATAACCGGTTCCAATAACTACAACTTTAACAAAATTCCAAACACTACAAGTTAACATTAAGCATGCTTCTTTACTAATCAATCATCCAACATCCAACTCACATTCAACATTCCAATGCAACAAAAACATACGACCGAGAGATTCATTCCTACCAATTCAACACATCAAAACTTGCTGTCAAACATTTAACATATCATCATATCATGCAATACAATCCAAACATATCCTTCAAACCAAAACAACCAACAAGAACATATATTCTTCAGCACAAACCGAAACCAACAGCAAGCACATATTATTCAACACAACGTAGAAGAACATAAATCATCGGGGGGTTTTGAATGATTCAATCACTAACAACAAAAGAAAAGCAATGCTTAAACTAGGTTAGAACTAGGGTTAGGGTTTCCTTCCCTTTCGGTTCGGAACAGAGGAGAACAGGGGAGAGTGGTGAAGGTGGATGTATGGCCTGAATCAGCACAGAACAGCACACCGGCACCATGTTTGATCGAGTCACACCAACAGGAACGGAAGAACGTCGCCGGAACTGGCCAATTCCGGCGAGCTCAAATCGGGGAAGAACGAGATCGATAGCCGCCGAGCCTCATTCCTGATGCAAACCACAGACAGGGATTAGAATCAAACGGAAACCCTTACCTCGTTCCTCGGTGGAGAAGATGGTCGGAGATCAACCCGGCGTCCCGTGCCAAACTCCGGTGGATGCGAAGGGGCAAAGAACTTGCCGGAGCGAACCACCCACGACAGAGTCCCTTGAAGTACTGCCGGCACCAACCGCCGGAGCGAACCACCCACGACAGCTGACGATCCGGAGGGGTAAAGAGGAGAAAGCACCGGAGCGAACCACCCACGGCGTCTCCCCTGCGGTTTCGTCGATGCTTGTCAATCTTCGTGGACGCCGGCCGCAGCTCTGTGGCTGATCGGAGAGGAAGGATGAAGGGGTTGGGCGACGGGAGGCGATGGAGACGGTGGGAGCTCGGGATCGCGAGATCGGGGAAGGAGAAACAGTAGCCGCGATTTGATTACAATTGAACCGCTGAATCCTCTGTGAACCGCTGAATCCTTATAACCTAAATGCTGAACCGGTTTGATTACAATTGAACCGGATGTAAATCTGAATTGAACCGGCTGACTTCAAATGGGATTTGGGCTGGTTTGGATTGAATGGGCTGAACTGCATTGGGTCGGTTAAACTTGAATCAATTCTGATTTAACTCATTTTAAATTTAATTAAGCTAGATCTGAATCCAAATTGAACCCACACGGAGTCAGAACTGATTTTTAGCCTAATCGAGTCAAATCTGAATCTGATTTAAATCCGACTCTGGGATTCATTTCTCTTTCAAATTGAACCTCAAAATATTATTATTTCCATCCTATTTTTTTAAAAAAATAAATACACAAATTAATATTCAAAAATTTTCATCAATTAATGAAAAATAGAATAAACACTAAAAATTCATACAGATAAAGAATCAACCCAAAAACCCTATTTATGTCATGAAATATGATCAAATCGGTCTAAAATAACCCTAATTAAACCTTTTAAAATGCTATTTATCACACATTCCTAATCACAATGTTATTCAAACAATAATTCAATTTACACTACCAAGAAACAAACATATACAACAAATTATATAACGAACCTATACACCAAATAATTGTACAACTCTTTTACCTGTTCAATGCTTATTTATTAATACAAGTCATCATACAACATGCACTATAAATTTTATATACACAAATTCACATTACATCTAAGTAACAATAACCCACAAACACTTTACAATTGACATTTCTTAATTCACAAACATTATTCCACTCTACAACACAACACAACACATACTATACAACCGGTTCATTCAAAACAACTTGAACATGTTCAAAACATCAACACCTCAACATACCATAACTCAATCCACCATAAAGAATGCATTCCAATTTCATTAATGGTACAAATTCAATTTCCAATTTGTAAATCATTCATAACCAACTCAATCAACTCAGAACATCTAACATTCCAAACATGATACAACATTTTACCCTCATCTTGAACAACCAAGTAGAGTTCATTACATTATCAAGCATCACTCAATTAGCTACATTCCCATAACACATATCATCCATCATCTACTTAACTCCATCCTATCACAAAATCAACTCATTTTATACAAGGAAAAGTATCACAACAAACCAACCAAACCTCATCTCAGCACCTCAGCATCTCAGCCATCTCAGCACCAATATGGCGAACGAGACGGTTGGATCGTTAAACATAATCCAGTCAGTCTGACTACGCCTCCTTCGACTAGACTTGGAGGATGAGCAAGGGCAACAGATAACGTGGTTCCTTTCGGGATGGAGATCAAGAATCAAACGAAAGTCACACATATGGCTGGCTTAGCAGTACTAGTCATGATTGTGATGACCCTTCTTATGAGTAAAAAAAAAAAATCTACCACTGTAACGGTCTCACACGATCGATTTCGATCTCATGATCATCTATGAGAAGGTAAATCAAAAAACTACAATTGACCAATATGAAAAAGGACATTGCCTCAGTTTTGTCAAAATTTGACCCTTATCCACTTCAACAAATCTGCTCCGCACTAACCAATTTAATTATGCCCCGAAAACGATAATTGTGATAACCCCACAGACTGACTCAGTTGCTTCCCACACGTAATCTGCCGTAATAAAATCTAAAAGTCTAATTTCTAACGGGGGTAAAATGTCTCGATAGTTGCTCACCCCTTTTACAATAGATCACTGGACCAAGATAAAATCTCTAATGATTTACCCCTCTTTTAATTCATTTGAGATATTACTATAGGAACCCGGACGAGGATATCACCTTTTATCACAAATAAAGGTAATTGTGATAAGATAAAAGCCTCCAATCATCATAAACATCAATAAATCTTAATAATTTTTTTTAACAAAATAAATTTTGTCATGGATGTTTTATTGGAGTATGACATCTTCTATTTATAAATATAAAAGATAATCTAGTACACAAAACTCCCATCTACTTAGAATCCCGAGCATAAATAGCATCAGGGAGTTCCACAGAGGCACACACAGAAAAAATCCTTCATATTTCCAGGTCACCTGGAATGCCAGATTGAGAAAAGGGAAATTAAAAAAAAAAAATTATTATAATTTGTAAATATTACCACAAATATTCCCTACAAGATTTATCCCCAATCAACAAACGAAAGAGGATGACCACCTTCTGGAGGTGGTGGTCTCAATGATGGAGGCAAGTTGCCCCAGGAGATTCCCGCCTGATTCATGATAGTTGATGTGCCTACCAAATGACAGCACTGAACAATGTTAAAAGATTTTATTTATTTAAAAAAACTGATCAACATATGAACACTAAACATAAGAGGATGAAGCAAAAGAGAGAAGAAACTTAGCAGAAAACTCTTTAGTTTATTGAAGGAATAAAATTTAATTGTTGCCAATCTACCCCCAAATACCAACTTGACTACGTCCCGAAGGCAATGAATAAAATTTAAAAATCATCATTGTGTTGCTGTTCAAGCAAGCACCAATATAATGTCCATCATGATCAAGTAAAATGAACTATAGGCTACTCTACTAAGTATTTTTTTGTTGAGTTGTGTAGTTTGAATAGCTATGTAGTCTAAGAATACATATGCATGTTAACTTGCTAACGCGACCTAGTGTATGCTTTTGCCTCTTTTATAATTTCCAACTTGTTGGTCCTAAGAAGAGTTTCAGTCAATCTAAGAGCAACTATTATAAAATTTCTTCTCTTGGTCAAGATTAAATCAACGACTATTCTTTTTAATAACACAAAAGAAATAGAAAAAACTATCATGTTGATGTAAAATTTAAATTGTTCAAGGAATTTCTTTGCAAACATGACATGTATGAAGCATAAACAATGTTTCCCTGGAAGAGAATAAAATATCAAAAATAAAACATTAAAAGATGAAAGAAACAAATTCTGAAACCAAAAGTTCTTTGTTGAAGTAAATCTAAGCTTTAGCAAACGTGAGCAAACACTATAAATTAAGAACATCAATGAAGGTGTACACTTTATTCTATGTGGACTCAATCTACATGCACTATAGTGAAGAGCCAATCAAAGAATTTAGAAAGATTTGATGAAAATAAAAATGAAATGAACATTTTAGACCAACTTCGTTATTTGTTAGTTTGGAGTAAGATGGGACATCTATTTATCAAAATGGTATTAAAAATAACTCGAGAAAGATCAATAAGACACTGCTAGAATAAGTTATTTAAAAGGAAACAATATGAATAATGCAAATGCATCATCACTGTATGGAATCCTTATTTTAAGTATTTTCTATCAAACAACTAATGGTAGATATCATACGCTTCAAGTCACCTCACTAATTTAGCAAATGGGATTAAGAGGTATTTGCAAGGAACTCTTGATCGAGGCATTTAGTAATAACACAATCAACAACTACAAGCTTGTTGTCCACTTTATTAATACTGGTTAGATTGGTTGATTAGACAACAATAAAAATACATGCAAGTTGATCCCATAGCGTAAGCTCATGGTTGTCAAACAAATAGAAGGTTGTGGTTTCTTTTCAGCTGAAATATAGCGACAGAGTAACAGCAAAAACAAATGAAAAACTTTAGAGTACATTCATGACAGACACTCGACCTTCTATGTGGCAACAAACCAACTATAGAAAACATAAAGATCATATGGATCATACCTCATTTGAGAAGTAATCAGACACGGAGAAATAAAATTGCAGCATAACAGAGTGAGAGCAATTAACAAACATTTACCAAAGCTTTTCCCAAGGCAAATCATCTTTCATTTTATAAGATCACCGTTTTAAAGACAAAATAAAATTAAGGTGTGATGTGACTTAACTCACTTGTCAAGTAGGTTAGTTGATAAAGGTGAAAAATGTGATAACAGAAACAAATTAGGCTGTTTTAAACGACATCAAGGACTTTAGATCCTTCCTCATAATGCAAAGAAAAAAAATATCAGGTTGCAAGTTGGCATAACTTGCTAATCTAGTGTTTCTTCCTCTCTCTTGCTCTAATCATTTTGCCTTTTAACTCCCTCCACTTTCCAATATTTAATTAGCCATTTTTCTTCATGCATCTGATGCATTTCCACTCAGTAGAGCCAGCTAGAATTCAATGATAATCTAACCATGACTATCAAAAAAAGGGCAAAAACTAAGATTATCTAGCACAATTTAGATTAAATTTGTCATATTATACTCATAATTTTGTTACTTTCTACATCCAAATATAAAAAGGCAAAGCAAACTCACCTGATAAATTCTCCCTTGATTGAAAATTAGTAACCAAACTATTCTGAAATGGTAACATCTCTGGGTAGCTCAGCTCTGCACAATACGAGTCAATAATATTAATGGCATATCTTGATAAGTGAATGATAAAAAAAAAATGCAAAGAAATTTTTTTTGTATTTGCATTCTGATTGTTTAAATCTAAAAACATCTGCAATTAACAGGTGCCAATGACAACCTAACTAGGTTTTCACTGAAACAATCCCAAAATTCCTCAACTAGCACAAATCATGAAGTAACAACCTCGAGGCAGCACTATTTAGTGATTTGAAATGAAAATAGGCATATTAGAGTTAAAGACCTCAGACCTTTTTTCTCTATATTGCACCAAACCACATAACAAGAGATTGTTTGACATCATAGTTATGACAAAAATTAAATGGTCAATACCAACAAACTTGAAATTAGACTTTTCATTTTTACTTAGTCTGTACATTGTCAAACAAATAGTTAGGACTTGTCAAACAAATAGTTAGGACTCTGTTTTTAATGAGGACAACAATTTTTTAAAAAATGGACACAGTATGATTTACAAAAGAAAAGCTGCTCCATTTTGCAGTTGGACAGGATTTTCATTGTTTCTGCACCCAAAGCCAATCTAATTCTTCTCTAGATCAAGCACACCAGTTGAGAGTATGTCAATATAAAAGGTAGGTTTTGAAGTAGTTCTGAAGTTTGTTCACGGTGGGTGCTCTCAATTATGCCAAATGTTAGGTTGCATAATACTAATTTTATTGTAATTTTAAAAGGTAGGTTTTTGTTCATGGTGACTGCACACTCAGCAATCTAGTCACTCATCCAAGTCACTCAACCACTCATCCAAGTCTTTCATCCATTCATCCAAATCACTCGGTCACTCATCCAAGTCTCTCAGCCACTCATCCAAGTCAGCTCAGACACTCATCCAAGTTTCTCAGTCACTCATCTAAGCCATTCAGCCACTCATCCAAGTCTCTCAGCCACTCATCTAAGTCTCTCGACCATCTCGGTCGTCTTATCTCGGCACCACATCTCAGCATCTCAGCCATCTCAGCAGTTCAGCATCTCAGCACCAATATAGCGAGCCACGGCCATGTCATCTCGGCACCTCATCTTGGCCATCTTAGCATCTCGTCTCGGCACCTCTGTACACTCAACAGTCTAATCTCTCGGCCATCTCATCTCAACCACCTCGTCTCGGCCTTCTCATCTCGACCATTGCTCTCTCGGCCACTCTGCACACTCAGCAGTCTAGTCACTCAGCCACTCATCCAAGTCACTCAACCAAGTCTCTCAGCTACTCATCCAAGTCAACCAAGTCTCAACCAAGTCACTCAGTCACTCATCACTCAAAGTCGCTCAGCCACTCATCCAAGTCATTCAGCCACTCATCCAAGTCTTCAGTCACTCATCCAAGTCTCTCAGTCACTCATCCAAGTCTTTCGACCATCTCGATCGTCTCATCTCGACACCTCATCTCAGCACCTCAACATTTCAGCCATCTCAGCACACTCAGCAGTCTAGTCTCTCGGCCATCTCATATCAGCCACCTCATCTAAGCCATTGCTTTCTCGACCACTCTGCACACTCAGCAATCTAGTCACTCAGCCACTCATCCAAGTCACTCAGTCATTCATCCAAGTCTCTCTAGCCACTTATCCAAGTCGTTCAACCACTCATCCAAGTCTCTCAGTCATTCATTCAAGTCATCTAAGTCTCTCAGTCACTCATCCAAGTCTCTCGGCCATCTCATCTCGATCATTGCCCTCATCGAAGTCTCTCAGTCATTCATCCAACCTCTTAGCCACTTATCCAAGTCACTCTGTCACTCATCCAAGACACTCAGCCACTCATTCAAGTCAATCAGTCACTTATTCAAGTCTCTCAGCCACTTATCCAAGTCACTCAGCCACTCATCCAAATCTCTCAGTCATTCATCTAATTCATTCAAGTCTCTCAGCCACTCATCCAAGTCTCTCGGCCATTGCCCTCTGCACTCTGCACACTCAACAGTCTATTTTCTCTCAGCCACTCATCCAACTCACTTAGTCACTTATCCAAGTCTCTCAACCACTCATCCAACTCTCTCAGTCATTCATCCAAGACATCCAAGTCTCTCAACCACTCATCCAAGTCTCTCGATCATCTCATCTCGACCATTGCCCTCTCGGCCACTCTGCACACTCAGCAGTCTAGTCTCTCAGTCATCTCATCTCAGCCACCTCGTCTCGGCCATCTCATCTCAGCCATTGCTCTCTCGGCCACTCTGCACACTCAACAGTCTAATCACTCAACCACTCATCCAAGTCACTCAACCACTCATCCAAGTCACTTAGCTCACTCATCCAAGTCAGCTCAGCCACTTATCCAAGTTTCACAGTCAATCAAGTCATTCAGCCACTCATCCAAGTCTCTCGGTCATCTCGGTCGTCTTATCTCAACACCACGTCTCAACATCTCAGCCATCTCAACAGTTCAGCATCTCAGTACCAATATGACGAGCCTTAGCCATGTCATCATGGCACCTCTCCATCTTGGCATCTTGTCTCGGCACCTCTGCACACTCAGCAGTCTAGTCTCTCGGCCATCTAATCTCAGCCACCTCGGTCTCGGCCATTGCTCTCTCGACCACTCTACACACTCAGCAGTCTAGTCACTCAGCTACTCATCTCAGCCAAGTCTCTCAGTCATTCATCCAAGTCACTCCGTCATTCATCCAAGTCTCTCAGCCACTCATCCAAGCCACTCAGTCACTCATCCAAGTCGCTCAGCCACTCATCCAAGTCATTCAGCCACTCATCCAAGTCTCTCGGACATCTCGGTCGTCTTATCTCGACACCTCGTCTCAGCACCTCAACACTCAGCAGTCTAGTCTCTCGGCCATCTCATCTCGGCCATTGCTCTCTCGGCCACTCAGCATACTCAGCAGTCTAGTCACTCAGCCACTCATCCAAATCACTCAATCACTCATCCAAGTCGCTCAGCCACTCCTCCAAGTCTCTCAGTCATTCATCTAAGTTATTCAAGTCTCTTAGCCACTCATCTAAGTCTCTCGGCCATCTCATCTCTGGCCTTCATTGCCCAGTCATTCAAGTCTCTTAGTCATTCATCCAAGTCATCCAAGTCTCTCAGCCACTTATCCAAGTCACTCAGTCACTCATCCAAGACACTCAGCCGCTCATCCATGTCTCTCAGCCACTTATCCAAGTCGCTCAGCCACTCATCTTTCTCAAATCTCTCAGCCACTCATCCAAGTCTCTCGGCCATCTCATTTCGGCCATTGCCCTCTCGACCACTCTGCACACTCAGTAGTCTAGTCTCTCGGCCATTCATCCAAGTCTTTCAGCCATTCATCCAAGACACTCAGTCACTCATCCAAGTCTCTCAGCCACTCATCCAAGTCTCTCGGTCATCTCATCTCAATCATTGCCCTCATCGAAGTCTCTCAGTCATTCATCCAAGTCATCCAAGTCTCTCAGCCAATTATCCAAGTCACTCTGTCACTCATCCAAGACACTCAACACTCATTCAAGTCTCAGCCACTTATCCAAGTCACTCAGCCACTCATCCAAAACACTTAGTCATTGATCTAAGTGTCACAGCCACTCATCCAAATCTCTCGATCATTGCCCTCTCGTACTCTGCATTTATCTCAAGTCATCCAAGTTTCTCAATCACTCATCCAAGTCTCTCAGTCATTCATCCAAGACATCCAAGTCCACCATTCATCCAAATCTCTCGACCATCTCATCTCGACCATTGCCCTCTCGGCCACTTTGCACACTCAACAATCTAGTCTCTCAATCATCTCATCTCAGCCACCTCGTCTCGGCCATCTCATCTCAGCCATTGCTCTCTCGGCCACTCTGCACACTCAATAGTCTAATCACTCAATCACTCATCCAAGTCACTTCCAGTCACTCATCCAAGTCTCTCAGCCACTCATCCAAGTCAGCTCAGCCACTCATCCAAGTTTCTTAGTCATTCATTCAAGTCATTCAGTCACTCATCCAAGTCTCTCGGTCATCTATCTCGCACCACGTCTCAGCATCTCAGCCATCTCAGCAGTTCGATCTCAACACCAATATGGCAAGCCTCGGCCATGTCATCTCGGCACCTCATCTTAGCCATCTTGGCATCTCGTCTCGGCACCTCTGCACACTCAGCAGTCTAGTCTTTCGGCCATCTAATCTCAGCCACCTCGTCTTGGCCATCTCATCTCGGCCATTGCTCTCTCGGCCACTCTGCACACTCAGCAGTCTAGTCACTCAGCCACTCATCCAAGTCACTCAGCCAAGTCTCTCAGTCACTCATCCAAGTCACTCAGTCATTCATCCAAGTCTCTCAGCCACTCATCCAAGTCTACTCAGTCACTCATCCAAGTCTCTCAGTCAATCATCCAAGTCGCTCAGCCACTCATCCAAGTCTTTCGGACATCTCGATCGTCTTATCTCGACACCTCATCTCAGCACCTTAACACTCAGCAGTCTAGTCTCTCGGCCATCTCATCTAGGCCATTGCTCTCTCGGCCACTCTGCATACTCAACAGTCTAGTCACTCAGCCACTCATCTAAGTCACTCAATCACTCATCCAAGTCGCTCAGCCACTCATCCAAGTCTCTCAGTCATTCATCCAAGTTATCCAAGTCTCTTAGCCACTCATCTAAGTCTCTCGGCCATCTCATCTCAGCCATTGCCTTCATCCAAGTCTCTCAGTCATTCATCCAAGTCATCCAAGTCACTCAGTCACTCATCAAAGACACTCAGCCGCTCATCTATGTCTCTCAGCCACTTATCGAAGTCGCTCAGCCACTCATCCAAATCTCTCAGTCATTCATCCAAGTCTCTCAGCCACTCATCCAAGTCTCTCGGCCATCTCATTTCGACCATTGCCCTCTCGACCACTCTGCACACTCAGTAGTCATTCATTCATACAAGTCTCTCAGCCATTCATCCAAGTCACTCAGTCACTCATTCAAGTCTCTTACTCAATCATTTATTCTCAATCATTGCCCTCATCGAAGTCTCTCAGTCATTCACTCATCCAAGTCTCTCAGCCATCTATCCAAGTCACTCTGTCACTCATCCAAGACTCTCAGCCACTCATCCAAGTCTCTCAGCTACTCATTATCAAAGTCACTCAACCACTCATCCCCTCTCAGTCATTCATCTAATTCATTCAAGTCTCATAACCACTCATCCAAGTCTCTCGGTCATTGCCCTCTCGGCTACTCTGCACACTCAACAGACTAGTCTCTCAGTCACTCATCCAACTCACTTAATCACTCATCCAAGTCTCTCAACCACTCATCCAAGTCTCTCAGTCATTCATTCAAAACATCCAAGTCTCTCGACCATCTCATCTCGACCGTTGCCCTCTCGGCCACTCTGCACACTCAGCAGTCTAGTCTCTCGGTCATCTCATCTCAGCCACCTCGTCTCGGCCATCTCATCTCGGCCATTGCTCTCTCGGCCACTCTGCACACTTAAGCCATTAATCACTCAACCACTCATCCAAGTCACTCACCACTCAAAGTAGTCTAATCACTCATCCAAACCACTCAACTACTCATCCAAGTCACTCAGTCACTCATCCAAGTCTCTCAGCCACTCATCCAAGTTTCTCAGTCATTCATTCAAGTCATTCAGCCACTCATCCAAGTCTCTCGGTCTATCTCGGTCGTCTTATCTCGACACCACGTCTCAACATCTCAGCCATCTCAGCAGTTCAGCATCTCAGCACCAATATGGCGAGCCTCGGCCATGTCATCTCGGCACCTCATCTTGGCCATCTTGGCATCTCGTCTCGGCACCTCTGCACACTCAGCAGTCTAGTCTCTCGGCCATCTCATCTCAGGCCACATCTCATCTCTCGACCACTCTGCACACTCAGTAGTCTAGTCACTCAGCCACTCATCCAAGTCACTCAGCCAAGTCTCTCAGTTATTCATCCAAGTCACTCAGTCATTCATCCAAGTCTCTCAGTCACTCATCCAAGTCACTCAGTCACTCATCCAAGTCTCTCCAAGTCATTTAGCCACTCATCCAAGTCTCTCGGCCATCTCAATCGTCTTATCTCGACACCTCGTCTCAGCACCTCAACACTCAGCAGTCTAGTCTCTCGGCCATCTCATCTCAGCCATTGCTCTCTCGGCCATTCTGCATACTCAGCAGTCTGCACACTCAGCCACTCATTTACGTCACTCAATCACTCATCCAAGTCGCTCAGCCACTCATCCAAGTCTCTCAGTCATTCATCCAAGTTATCCAAGTCTCTTAGCCACTCATCTAAGTCTCTCAGCCATCTTATCTTGGTCATTGCCCTCATCCAAGTCTCTCAGTCATTCATCCAAGTCATCCAAGTCTCTCAGTCACTTATCCAAGTCACTCAGTCACTCATCCAAGACACTCAGCCACTCATCCATGTCTCTCAACCACTCATCCAAATCTCTCAGTCATTCATCCAAGTCTCTCAGCCACTCATCCAAGTCTCTCGGCCATCTCATTTCGGCCATTGCCCTCTCGACCACTCTGCACACTCAGTAGTTTAGTCTCTCAGTCATTCATCCAAGTCTCTCAGTCATTCATCCAAGACACTCAGTCACTCATCCAAGTCTCTCAGCCACTCATCCAAGTCTCTCGGCCATCTCATCTCGGCCATTGCCCTCTCAGCCACTTTGCACACTCAGCAGTCTAGTCTCTCGATCATCTCATCTCAGCCACCTCGTCTCGACCATCTCATCTCAGCCATTGCTCTCTCGGCCACTCTGCACACTCAGCAAGTCGCTCAGTCACTCATCCAAGTCTCAGCCACTCATCTAAGTCTCTCAGTCACTCATCCAAGTCACTCATCCAAGTCTCTCAGCCACTCATCCAAGTTTCTCAGTCATTCAAGTTTCTCAGTCATTCATCCAAATCATTCAGCCACTCATCCAAGTCTCTCAGCCATCTCGGTCGCTTTATCTCGACACCACGTCTCAGCATCTCAGCCATCTCAGCAGTTCAGCATCTTAACACCAATATGGCGAACCTCGACCATGTCATCTCGGCACCTCATCTTGGCATCTCGTCTCGGCACCTCTGCACACTCAGCAGTCTAATCTCTCGGCCATTCTCAATCACCTCGTCTCGGTCATCCACTCTCTCGGCCACACACACTCAGCAGTCTAGTCACTCAGTCACTCATCCAAGTCACTCAGCAAGTCTCTCAGCTACTCATCCAAGTCACTCAGTCATTCATCCAAGTCTCTTAGCCACTCATTCAAGTCACTCAGTCACTCATCCAAGTCTCTTAGCCACTCATCCAAGTCATTCAGCCACTCATCCAAGTCTCTCGACCATCTTGACCGTCTCATCTCGACACCTCAGTACCTCAACATCTCAGTCATCTCAGCACACTCAGCAGTCTAGTCTCTCAATCCATTCAGCCATCTCATCTCGGCCATTGCTCTGGCCACTCTACACACTCAGCAGTCTAGTAACTCAGCCACTCATCCAAATCTCTCAGCCACTCATCCAAGTTGCTCAGTCATTCATCAAAGTCTCTCAGTCATTCATCCAAATCATCCAAGTCTCTCAGCCACTCATCTAAGTCTCTCGGCCATCTCATTTCAGCCATTGCCCTCATTCAAGTCTCTCAGTCATTCATCCAAGTCATCCAAGTCTCTCAGCCACTTATCCAAGTCACTCAATCACTCACTCAATCACTCCTCCAAGTCAAGACTCATCTAAGCCACTCAATCACTCCTCCAGTCTCTCAGCCACTTATCCAAGTCACTTAGTCACTCATACAAAATCTCTCAATCATTCATCCAAGTCATCCAAGTCTCTCAGCCACTCATCCAAGTCTCTCGGCCATCTCATCTCGGCCATTGCCCTCTCGGCCACTCTGCACAATCAACAATCTAGTCTCTCGGTCATTCATCCAAATCTCTCAGCCACTTATCCAAGTCACTCAGTCACTCATCCAAGTCTCTCAGTCATCTCTCAGTCATCCAAGTCATCCAAGTCTCTCAGTAATCTCATCTCGGCCATTGCCCTCTCGGCTACTCTGCACACTCAGCAATCTAATCTCTCAGTCATCTCATCTCAGCCACCTCGTCTCGACCATCTTATCTCAATCATTGCTCTCTCGGCCACTCTGCACACTCAGCAGTCTAGTCACTCAGCCACTCATCAAAGCCCTCAGCCACTCATCCAAGTCACTCAACCACTCATCCAAGTCAGCTCAACCACTCATCCAAGTCAGTCATTTATCCAAGTCATTCAGCCACTCATCCAAGTTTCTCAGTCATTCATCCAAGTTATTCAGCCACTCATCCAAGTCTCTCAGCCACTCATCCAAGTCTCTCCACCATCTCGGTCGTCTTATCTCGGCACCACGTCTCAGCATCTCAACTATCTCAGCAGTTCATCATCTCAGCACCAATATGGCGAGCCTCGGCCATGTCATCTCGGCACCTCATCTTGGCCATCTTGTATCTCGTCTCGGCACCTCTGCACACTCAGCAGTCTAGTCTCTCGACCATCTCATCTCAGTCACCTCATCTCGGCCATTGTTCTCTCGGCCACTCTACACACTCAACAGTCTAGTCACTCAGCCACTCAGCCAATCCAAGTCACTTAGCCAAGTCTCTCAGTCATTCATTCAAATCACTCAGTCATTCATCCAAGTCTCTCAGCCACTCATCCAAGTCATTCAGTCACTCATCCAAGTCTCTCAGCCACTCATCCAAGTCTCTCGGCTATCTCGGTCGTCTTATCTCGACACCTCGTCTCAGCACCTCAACATCTCAGCCATCTCAGCACACTTAGCAGTCTAGTCTCTCGATCATCTCATATCAGCCACCTCATCTCGGCCATTGCTCTCTCGGCCACTCTGCACACTCAGCTGTCTAGTCACTCAGCCACTCATCCAAGTCTCTCAACCACTCATCCAAGTCTCTCAGCCACTTATCCAGACGACGACGCCGGCATCTCCTCGAACGCCACACGCTCCACACAATTCCCCCATTGCCTGCATGCTCAATTTAAACAATGTACGTACATGTCGATCGACACTCGAACAAAGATTTCTATCGGAATTCTAAATCAAATCATTTACTTTTGGAAGTAGGCAGCAATCTCCTCCTCTGAGAGAGGGGATGCCCTGAGGAAGGCGATGACGAGGGAGCGCTCGTCCACCGAAGCCGCAGCCGTCGAAAATACCGGCATGAAGGGCCTCGCCAACTCCAGCGGCATCGGAGGTGGCGCGGTGTTGCATTGGCGGGCGTCCTCCACCGCCGCCTCGTAACGGCGGAAGGTGGCGAAGAGGGCGTTGTCGAAGAAGAACCTTCCGACGGCGAGGGTCTCGGCGATGCGCTCGGCGGCCTCGTGGCGATGGCAGTTGAAGAAGCCGCAGTTGATGGGGCCGATGGTGGAGAGGGAGGCGATGACGGGAATCGAGAGGACGACGGACTCCCGCGGGGGGAGGTAGGCACGGCGGAGGAAGTCGAGGATGGACTCCGCCTCGGCGGTGAGACGGAGGAAGGCGTCGTCGTTGAAGTTGTTGTTGAGGTAGGGGATGACGTTGATGCCGGTGTTGTCAAGCCAGACGAGGAGCGCGACGATGTTGCGGGCGACGAGCGGAGTGGCGCCGTGGGCAATCAATCTGTCGTAGATATCGCGGTCGATCCTGTGAAAGAGGAGTAGATTGTAAACGGAATTATAGCTGTTGAATTGTGAAAAAGATGTCGACGTCATTGCTGCAGGGGTCGATGATCTGAATCTGGAAGTGTGGAAAAAAGCCATTGCATTGGCGGCGTCCATAGATAGCTAGCGTTGGAATGGACAATGAGAAACGATCAAAGTCCGGAGATGGAAAGAATTATATTAAAGAGGATCTTCGCGCCACGTGTCCACCATCGAGATCGAACAGATGAGAATAGATAGTTCTTTATAGGCAATATCCATTGCATTGGCGTCGACAGCATTTATCGCAAATTTAAAAATTATTTTAGAATTTTATTTTTTTAAAAAAATCAATTATATCGATTCAATTTCAATTTTAAAATTTCTTATTTAATTAAATCAAATAAATCTAATAAATAAATTGCTATATAAATAAATTTATAAATTTTTAATTAAAAGATAAATCTTTTATAATATTTAAAATCAAATTAATTAATATTTTATTCATTCGAATCATTTAATTTTTATTTAAAAATTGATCAATTTAATTATTTAAAAAATTATTTATTTAAATTTAATTCAATTTTAACTTAATACTTCAATTCTATCTGCCGTTGCTACCGGAGTGAATTGTGACTATGAGATGAGACCGAACAAAAGTAACGTGTCGCGTATTAAAGGAGTGGAATTTGAATTAGTCCGATAACAATTAACTAAAAATTGATTTAATATATCAAAAGACTATTAAAAGTAAATAAATAATCATACATTTTCTTAACTGATTTAATTCACTTTTTTCATCATATATTTATACTATAATTGTCTTAATTAACCTCTAGCCAAATATATGTTTACTTTTCGGTATTTCTTTTTTTTTTTTTTAAAAAAAAGTGAAATCCGTCCACCTACACGGTCGGTCTCATGATCATCTGTGAGGAGGTAAATCGAGAAACTACAATTGATCACGACAGAAATATTATTTCACCGAAATTCAAATCTTTATCCTCTTTTACAAGTATGCTTCGTTAATTATAACCAACTCAACTATTACTTTCCAACATTTCATTCTATTATCATCGAGCTCTTAGTATATCAAATAGGATATTATTTTTCCATAAAGCTTTAAAAAAATCTTGGCGAAATTAATGAGTAAAACGTGGAGATGGATTAAAGTAGAATTCATTTTTATATTATTTTGGCGTGTAATTTGAGCCAAACCACAAGCTTATTTATTTATTTATTTAAAACTTTATGGAATTAACTTGTCTTATATATAATCATCTGCATTAATATTATTATAGCTTTTAATCAAATTCAATTATCATTATAATTTATATTAAAATTTTATCTATTTATAAAATTTATACTATTTCTTTATTTTTTTAAATATATTATAAAATAATAAAATTTTAAATTTATAAAAATCTATGAAATTATTTATTTTTGACAATTAAATTTTATATAAGTCAATAATTAAATTTATTTATAAATTAGTCCACAAATATTATTAAACGGTAACAAAACAAACTCATTAATTAATTAATACTTTATTAAATTAAACATCAAATTTATTAATAAAAGTCCGATTCATTTACTATTCTAAAAAGGCTTCTAACGTACAAGATGAATTTGAATATTTGTATTTAGGAGTGAGCAGTCCCTCAATATCCGAATTAATTGAAATATTTAAATCAAAATTGAATAATTTAAAAAATTTTAGACTAACTTAACTTAAAAAAATCCAATAAATCAAACCCACAAAACATCAATTAATTAGATAAAAAATTAAAATAATTAATTTTTTTAATCATAATTGATTGATAATAAATGGTCAAAGCCCACGATAAATTATTAAATATTTTATTCAATTTTTAAAATTTAACATTTGAACAATCAACTACTGACACTATTGACTATTATTTTTGATTTAATCGATTTAATTGAATTTAAAATTTTAAAATTAGGACCGAAGTGAATTATCCAAATTAATAGATATTTAAAAAAATAATATAAATTTCTGAATTAACTAAATCCAACTTTTAAATTTCAATCGGTTCTACCAGTTAACTCTATTTAACCTACCTATTAGTCACCCTTATTTGTATAACTAGTTACAAGTACATGCATCTTTTATTTGTATTTATAGGCTAACAAAATTAATTATAACTCAAATGCATTTATATAGTTATAATAGAGAATTTCCATTTAACTACCGGATTGTAATTTTTTTTTTAACATCTCAATATCAGTGAATAGTATTATTATTTTTCAAAATTTTATAATAAAATTGATTGACCGTAATCGAGAATAATAAAATTGAAAATTTTAAAGTGATGGAATATTAAATATGTCATCGTTAATTTCCTTAAATTTTTTAGAGAACCTCACTAAAAGAAATAATTTTTTAGAGATAAAAATTTATGATTAAATATTTTCATTGTAAATTTACAACAAAATTTACAATGAATAATATTTTTATGGCTAATTAGCAACAACTTTTACAATAAAATCTTATTTGTTACTAATTATGTAACATATAAAATTCGTCGCAACATTTGCGATGAAAATTTATTTTCATCACAGAATAACAAATACTCAATTTTGCTATGAAAATAATTTCGTCGTCAAATTGTGATGAAATTGACGATGAAAAATTTATTCGTCGTTAATTTCGCGATGAATAAATATTTTTTTATCATAGAATTTTACGACGAGCTATTACCCATGAAAATATTTTCGTTACTAAATTTGTCACCAAATAATTTTGTGATGATTTTTTTCATCTCAAAATTCGTTGCAAATGATCTTTAATTTTTTAGTGTAATTAGCGATGAACTTTTTATTTTCGTTGCTACTTAGAGACAAAATTAAATTTCTATCGCTATACTAATTAGCGAAGGATGTTACCGTCACTAGATCAGAGATTGAACAGTGCATTCTGTTTATAATCTTAACGACAGATTTAAATTTTTAACGTTAATTAGCGACGACAATTTTAATATCCATTACTAATATTAGCGATGGATTTCAATTGCGATCACTAATATTAGCGATGAGTATTTAACTCCATTGTTA
Source organism: Curcuma longa (assembly GCF_044706935.1). Lineage (NCBI taxonomy): Eukaryota > Viridiplantae > Streptophyta > Magnoliopsida > Zingiberales > Zingiberaceae > Curcuma > Curcuma longa. The sequence goes on along the minus strand of NC_133877.1, from coordinate 5,355,892 downwards.
CATTTAATGACGAAAATTAAATCTTTTGTTACTAATTTGCAACTGAATTTAAATCTGTCAATATATGATGTCAACGATTAATTTTTTATCAATGAGGTAAATTGGTCGCTATTTACAAATAACAATCGATTAGTGATAAAATAATCCGTCACTAGGGCTAAATATTCTTGTAGTGTTAAACCAAAATTGAATAAATTAATTTTTTTGAACTTAATTGAATCGATTAAACTTTCATATAAAAAAAAATTTAACCCATAAAATATCAATTAAATCAGTCGAAAATCAACTTTTGATTAAATTGGACTTGAGAGGGAATGAAAGTCCTGAATTACATAATTAGATATTTTAAACTCTCGATTCATATTGGAGTATAGTTTAATTCGATTCATATTGGATAATTTAATTAAATCAATTAAAAATTTAAAATTATTTAATTGAAATAATTAATATTTAAAAAATTAAAATTTTAAATTAATCCAATCAAAATTTTAACTTCAATCGAATTGATTCGATCGATTTAACTGATCTTTTACTCACTTAGCTTTTGAAATAAGCACGAAGAGGTTTCGGTTCTGGGTCAAAATTATGTGAGGTTTCAATTCTGGGGCAAGATTGTAGGGGCAGGTTTTGATAACTTTGGCAGATAAAGAACGTGAGACTTGATGAGAATTGGAATAGATTCATCATCGTGTGGCCGTCATCATCGTGTAGCCGTAGGACCGAATAGAGGTAATATGGATAATTTTATTAATTAGAAATAAATCAACAATTATAATAAAAAGAAAAATCCTAATTTCGTCTAAGACAGTAATTAAAGGTAAACTTAATTATAAGGTAGATGAGAATTGACAAAATATGATAGAATATATATTTTAATTTGTCAATAAAAAATTATAATCTTAGTTATTTATTTCCATAGTTATTATAATTAAAGCAATTACAAATGTAATTACAGTGGTATTGAAATAATTTGAGTAGTTTTAATTAAATTGGTAACATATATTTTAATATAATAATAGTTCATATAAAATTTTTGATAATTAAAGCAATACAGTCTTAGCATCATAACTGTCGTAATGATATTATAATAATAATATTTTTAAAATAATAGAGTGCTTTTAATATTTTTTTAAAAGATGCCCTACTAAAGTGATTATAATTTTCAGCAGATAAATTTATTCAAATAATGTTTAATAAATACATTTTAACAATTTTTAAAAAATATTTCAAGGAACCACATCTGTCGATCTCCAAAGCATGTGACACGGCACATATGCCACCGCATCCTTCCCTGTTACGAGCTGAGACCTCAAAAAACTGCCACATCCATTAGCTCTCCGGACCTGCCCTTCCCTTCTTTATATCTTTCTTTTGTCGTTGCTCGCAGTCCAGGGTTTCCGCTGCTGTCTCCCGACCTCGGCAATGGCGATCGCTGCTCAGACTGCTGACATATTGGGTGAGCGCCAATCCGGTCAAGACGTTCGCACTCAGAATGGTGCGATCTTCTCCCTCTCATCTCACCTCAATACTCTCCCAGCTTTAACTCTACGAGTGCGTTTCCGATTGTTTGTCTTTGATACGCTTTCTTTTGGTGTATTGGTGAGACAGTGGAGGCGTGCCAAGCTGTTGCCAACATTGTCAAGTCTTCTCGCGGACCGGTTGGTCTCGATAAGGTGAAACGCGATATCCGATTAACGACCAATTCAAAAAATCATAAAAAATTTATTATAATTGGATTTAGCGATCAAATTCGAATTCGGTCGCTAAAATTAACGACCGATTTAGATTTTCATCGCTAAATTTAGCTATCGAATTCAAATTCGATCGCAATTTAACGACTGATTTTCACATTCCGTCACTAATTTATAAACCGAATTCGAATTTCATTGTTAAAATTAGCAACCGAACATAAATTCGATCGAACACAATGCCTACTACCGGTTGGTCGCGCTCGGCCACTCCTCTACCAATGCCCGAAATATCGTCGTCATCCTCATGTGGCTCGACACCTTCGACATCAACGCCCTCGCACAACTCCACATCCATGCCAACAGCCCCACCATCGTCTTCGGCATCACCAAGGAAGCCAAGTTCATCCTCAGCTGCTTTCTCAGCGACGAGCCCCCCGTCCTCGATGCCCTCGCCGCCCTCTCTCTCATCGCCTCCTGCCCGCTCAACCTCCTATTCTTCCAACACCACCGCAACTCCATTCGGAGCCTCACCGACATTCTCATTAGCATTGCCCAGGTCATCTTCAACGACAGACTACAGGGCATCTTGACTAGGTACGATACGACGGCGACAGAAGCCTACATGCTGAATCTGTCACCTCTTCAGTTACCGCCGGAGCTGGCGATACCCTCCGTGGACGCCATTGCGAAGCTGTCGACGGTGCCAGAGGACCAACGATCGATCTTTGTCACGTTCTCCAAGAGGCATCCCCGATTAACTACCAATTCAAAAAATCACAAAAAAATTTATCGTAATTGGATTTAGCGACCGAATTCGAATTTGGTCGCTAAATTTAGCGACCAAAATCAAATTCGGTCGCTAAAATTAGTGATCAAATTCTGTTTCGGTCGCTAAAATTAGCGACCGATTTAGATCTCCATCGCTAAATATAGCTATCGAATTCGAATTCGATCGTAATTTAACGACTGATTTTTACATTCCGTCACTAATTTATAAACCGAATCCGAATTTCATTGTTAAAATTAGCAACCGAACATAATTCGGTCGAACACAATGGCTACCACCGGTTGGTCGCGCTCGACCACTCCTCCATCGACGCCCGAAATATCGTTGCCATCCTCATGTGGCTCGACACCATCGACGTCAACGCCCTCGCACAACTCCACATCCATGCCAACAGCCCCGCCATCGTCTTCGTCATCACCAACGAAGCCAAAGTCATCCTCAGCTGCTTTCTCAGTGACGAGCCCCCTGTCCTCGATGCCCCCGCTGCCCTCTCTCTCATCGCCTCCTGCCCGCTCAACCTCCTATTCTTCCAACACCACTGCAACTCCATTCGGAGCCTCACCGACATTCTCATCTGCATTGTCCAGGTCATCTTCAACGACAGACTGCAGGGCATCTTGAATTGGTACGAGACGACGGCGGCGGAAGCCTACAGGCTGAATCTGTCACCTCTTCAGTTACTGGCGATGCCCTCCATGGACGCCGTCGCGAAGTTGTCGACGGTGCCAAAGGACCAACGATCGATATTTGTCACGTTCTCCAATTGGCATCCCCGATTAACGACCGATTCAAAAAATCACAAAAAATTTATCATAATTAGATTTAGCGATCGAATTCGAATTTGGTCGCTAAGTTTAGCGATCGAAATCAAATTCGGTTGCTAAAATTAGCAATCAAATTCTGTTCTGATTTACATTTCCGTCACTAAATTTAGCGATCGAATTCGAATTCGATCGCAATTTAACGACTGATTTTCACATTCCGTTTACTAATTTATAAACCGAATCTGAATTTTGTTGTTAAAATTAGCGACCGAACATAAATTCGGTCGAACACAATGCCTACCACCGGTTGGTCGTGCTCGGCCACTCCTCCACCGACGCCCGAAATATCGTCGCTATCCTCATATAGCTCGACACCATCGACGTCAACGCCCTCGCACAACTCCACATCCACTCCAACAACCCCACCATTGTCTTCGGCATCACCAACGAAGCCAAGGTCATCCTCAGCTGCTTTCTCAGCGACGAGCCTCTCTCATCGCCTCCTACCTGCACAACCTCATCTATTTTTCCAACACCACCGCAACTCCATTCGGAGCCTCACCGACATTCTCATCAGCATTGGCCAGGTCATCTTCAACGATAGACTCCAGGGCATCTTAAATTGGTACGAGCCGACTGCGGCGGAAGCCTACAGGTTGAATCTGTCACCTCTTCAATTACCGTCAGAGCTGGCGATGCCCTCCGCGGATGCCATCACGGAGCTGTCAACAGTGCCAGAGGACCAACGATCAATCTTTGTCACGTTCTCCAAGAGGCATCCCTGATTAACGACCGATTCAAAAAATCATAAAAAATTTATCGTAATTGGATTTAGCGACCGAATTCGAATTCGGTCGCTAAATTTAGCGATCGAAATCAAATTCGGTCGCTAAAATTAGCGATCGAATTCTATTTCGATCGCTAAAATTAGCGATCGATTTAGATTTTCATCGCTAAATTTAGCAATCGAATTCGATCGCAATTTAACGACTGATTTTCACATTCCGTCACTAATTTATAAATCGAATCCGAATTTCATTGTTAAAATTAGCAACCGAACACAAATTCGGTCAAACACAATGCCTACCACCGGTTGGTCGCGCTCGGCCACTCCTCCACCAACGCCCGAAATATCGTCATCATCCTCATGTGGCTCGACACCTTCGACGTCAACACCCTTGCACAACTCCACATCCATGCCAACAACCCCGCCATCGTCTTCGGCATCACCAATGAAGCCAAGTTCATCCTCAGCTGCTTTCTCAGCGACGAGCCCCCCGTCCTCGATGCCCTTGCCACCCTCTCTCTCATCGCCTCCTGCCCGCTCAACCTCCTATTCTTCCAACACCACCGCAACTCCATTCGGAGCCTCACAGACATTCCATTTTTAATAGGGCGAAAGATTCGCCGATCCATACATAGATAGGTCAACTTAATAACTCCGATCTCGAATCGAATGATTCCTCTTTTTTTCTTTTTATCGTTTTTTTGGAAAGAGTTCTTGGGCATATGGTTCATCCGAGATCTACGATCCTGATCTCACTTGGCCGATCCGGATCCGGATCAGCCGATTTTTCCAAGTAGTTACTTCCTTGTGTTTGTGTCTTCGTGTGCACTTTATCAGTGAAGATGATGAAATTTGACATGAACTTATATATTGCTTGACAGGGAAAAAATGGAGAAGAATGCTTGTTTCTTTGTTCATGCAGATTCTTCTTTTGCTCTTCGGGGTATGCTTTTTATAAACTAGATGAACTTGTAGGTATAGGTGGCTTATGATTTTGTCATGTTGGATTGGTCATTCTTTTTCTTTTGAACTCTTGATTATTCAATGCATGCTTATGCTATTATTGTTCTTGTACCTAGTAAGTCCATTGGATGTATATGAGAAGCTTACTGGTTACAATAATTTGGGTCATCATTCCATTTCTTAGGTAGATTCCATAAGTAGGAGCCTCTTATCAAAACCTAAAATGTCGCAAGTTGTGTATAAACATGGATCTTATGACCCTAAAGTCTCCATGACAGACATCTTATTGAATTTAGCTAAAAGGCATTTGCCTATTTTGCTAAAGTATCTTTCAGATTTTCTTCTCAGTGCAATCTAAATATTGTGTTCATAAGGAGACAATCTGAGTCTATGTTTTTAGATGATTAGTTTACTCTCAGCCAAACAGGAACAATGAGAATCGATGGTTAACATTCAATTCCTATTTTTAATACTGCATAACACACCTTAACCATTTATAAATTTTCAAATAAAGGTGGATGACGTTTATACAAACAATCATATTCTTAATACTTTTGGTTTCCATCATTTTAAATGAGATGCTATATGAATCCTTGGATTGTGCGATTATGTCAAGAATGAAAAAACAAAGTTTGAAAATAGAATAAAGTTTTAAACTTTTAATTACAAGGAAAACTTCTAACTATATGACATCTACTATCTACTAAGTTTGTGGCTATCAAACTGCATAAAATTGCTTATCTGTGTAGTTAGAAAGAAAATTATTACTTATATTGGGAATATAGCCTTTCTATTAATTAAACAATGACCCATGGCTAGATTTTTTCAAATATATGTTACTCAATATTTGATCAACACTGCAACTTTTAGAATGTATTCTTGTTTTTATCACTTTTATGGGTTTTGAAAAATTATTTCTCTTTTTTTTTTTCTTTTCTGGCAATGGATAAGCTCAACAGAGATTTCTTGTTTGAGCTTTTTAAGAAACAGACCACAATTATTAATCATGTAATTTAAAATATCTATTATGTGCAATAATTGAACACCTGCTACATGTTTTTGTCAGTTTTAACAGTTTTTTAAGGAAAAAAGTAAGAGTAAATTCACTAATTGATTATTGAAGAAATGTTCCTGTATACCCAGTGGAGCGGAGAGGAGAGAACAAAAGGAGGGGGCAGGAGAGGATTTGATCTCTTACCATTTATTTACCCATGCAGAGAGGGCAGAGTAGATGCAGGTTGATTAGACCAAAATACTCCAAGTCAGGAGTATTATTAGATAAAGTTCTTTTAAAAATAATAGGCATGTTTGTCTTTTCGCCCACTTTTGGGAAGATGAGCCCGACTTCCTTTTTGGAAACTGCAGAAGCAGAAGCCAACTCTGCTCCTTCTGCTACCAAAAGAGTGGAAATAAATAGCAGTAAAAAATCATCACAGTTCAACCTCCTCCTTAGAAATTAATGTATGTTGATGGGATATTGAAATTGAGGAAATTTGTGGGTTCTCGAAGTAGTCTTTCACTGTTACAATCACCAGTGATCATCGACAAGGTATTTTAACTTTGCAATTCCTTCCCATTATTTTTCTTTTTATTTGCTACAGTGGTAATGAGAATAGAGTGTTTATGTTAAAAAAAAAAACTTTTTATATTGGCATAATTGTTTTGATTTTTAAATCTTTTAAATTCGTATTCTTATTTTCTTGATAATGAAAAACCAGAGATGGGTTAAAATGCTATTTGAAATTTCCATTTTTCTAGATTGTGAGTATGGATCAGCATATTATGGAGCTAATTTCTCTTCATCAATTTCTTCTTTGGTTTGTGATAGACCATAACGAGCTTTTGATCTCAAAACTTCTACGATTTTAGGAAATGACTTTGAAATTTCAATATGTTTAGTTACATGAAATGGAGGGAACTTTTTTGCTCCTCGTGTACAATAATACCTGTTAATTGATACAGGCCTAATTCCTTATGGCTGTAATTATTTTAACTACATTATTTAAATATTAAAATTTGCATGTTGTGTTATATTCTATCTTATTATCAATGTTTGTTTGACATTTTAGCGGCCTATTAATTTCTCTCTACTTTGTCCTCTTTTAATATGTATCAGGGCTCTTACTCCTTTATACCGACAATTGCATGAGGGCACTTTGATGGCATTGGCTACATGTGTCGATATCTCTTGTAGGATGCATACCTTATCTTTGGTGTGGTTATGACTGAGATTTTTTCAAAAATATGCAGGTTTTCTCAGTGGTACTTCAGGATACCCAAAGATGGAGAGTCTTCACCAAAAGCTACCTAATGGCTGCCAAAGTTTATCAAAGATCCTCCATGGCTCTAGTTCTATGGTGGAGCCTCAGCCACCTATCTCTACCTATGGACGCCGATCCCTACATGTGACCCGCACCTTATCTGAAGCCACAAGAGGGGTTGTCTCAAACCGTCCTTTGTCCCCTCATCTCCCAGTCAAGAAGCCACAGCTGCGTGCCACATTTTCGATATCCCACAGGATATTTGGAGCTTCTCTGACATCTGCTATTTTGTTGATCCCGATAGCATGGAAGTTCAGTCTTCTGCTTGACGTATAAAGCAGAAGTTGTCATAACTTTCACTGTCGGCACAAGCTCAGTTACCACCTTAGAAAGGGTGGAACATGAACCAGTTTTATGTCATGTTTTGTTTGAATAACTCCCCAAATAAAGGACCAGCCGAGGAGTAAGTTCTGAATGCATCTATCATTCATTATTCGAGTTTATGAATTTCTTTGTTTAATCTTCTAGACGTTGCAGTGTCCATTGACTGTTCTGATGATATTCCACTTAACCTCTGCTTGTAGAAAGGGCTGGAGGTTTTCAGACTAATTCTTATGCTTAAAACTGTTAACAGTTGATTGCATCTTTAATTTACTTCATGAGATGCACATTTATCCGTTGAAGCTAGGAAACAATATATACTGATCCAAAGTTTGGAGATAGTCTCAAGCATCGACTCTGAGACAATGTTCATGTTCGTAATTGTTGTTCAGCTGTTATTTTTGCCCCCAGTTATATTGATGTACACTTGTTCTGAATGATCAAGTGAGAATCGTATGTTGCTATTTTCCCCCCTATTATCTAGTTGCTAAAATCACACTATGGCATACACTTCCAATAGCCCTTCAAAGGACATAATTACCTCCTTTGAGTTGAACTTGCTCATGGTTGCCTCCGGGACAATGGTACAATGGTTTAGATCCTTTGGCAGTCTTCAGAATTTTAGATTCTGAGACTCAGTTGCAGTATATTGTAGAGGTGATTTCTCTTCGACAAGTAGCAAATTAGAGAAAGTGGGATGTTTGTATGGACCACCGTGAATGTTTTTTGATTTATTTTAGTGGTTGATAAGAAATTTTCATGAGGTCAAATCGTTAATTTTAAAATTAATCGATGTAAATTAGATATATATTAGATATATATGGTGTCCAATTTAAAAAAAAATCAATATAAATTAGATATATGATGTCAATTAAAGAGCATGTTTATGATTCTTCCTATTTAAATAGAATGATGTTTTTTTTAGTTCTCTTTTACCTTTTTTTTTTCTCATTATTTGTGTTGTCGATATCATAAGATGCAAAGATTAATATTTAGACAAATATTTTAGATGTTTATGTATGAATGTGTTGTACATTTTTCTATAAATTATATGGATGTGTTTTAATATGTAATTTAAATTGTGCAATGTTAAATGCAAGCATATTGTTAATGGGTTGTTTTAGTCTAAATTTATATAGAAAAAAAAAGAAGTTTTAATTGATTTTGTTTTCATGTTAATGCCAATGCGCTCGTAATGAAAATTGTGGAGAACAAAAAATGCTGTTTGGACGGTTGTGAATTTATTAAATTAATGCTTAATTTTCTTCCTTGGGCTCGAATGTCTAGCATAATTAAAAAGCTTATGAATCATGAAAAATTAAAACCATATATTTGTGAATCGAATCTAGAACTTGGAACTTGCAGATAGGCACAATTTTCTAATAAAAATAAAAATTACGTGCACCGTTTCTAATAAAATGCCATCGTGCTGCAATTTTGTTAAAAAACAACAAAAAGAGTAATAATTATATATCAATTAAGATAGAATTTATAAATATTCGAATACTAGACAAGGTAATCGTCCGTGTTAACTATAATTTATGATTTGAGTTTTATTAAATGGGAGACCCATGGAGACATCTAAAATGAATCTTTATTTTCTTACAGGCAGAATAAGAATTCAAACTTTAAACGCGAAGGGAAGCCCACTAATTAAACCTAATTCCCTTTGCAGTTCTATGCCGAATTTTATGCCATCAAAATCATGGCAAAATGATAATTAACTATACTGTCAACAGATAATATTACACCTCAAACATAAAAAAGAAACAAAATGATGATCCCACTGTGGTTTCGAAAATAATATATTTCTGTTGAACTCATGGCCTATTCATTGTAATGAAATGATAGTAATCTTCTTCACCATAGAGTTTCCTGAAAAACACACAAAAAAAATTTGTCAAAATTCCAAGTACACACATCCATGTTATAGTGCTATAATGAGATGATTTTTTTTTTTTTTTTTGAAAACGAAGCTTCACAAGTACTTTTGCACAGTGAGAATGGTCATCAAGCCATATTGCATCATATGATCGGAATCATGAATCCTATGATTCTAACTAGGATATCAAATATACTACCCCAACTTGAGCAATACAGTTAAGATCAAAGGGTTGTAAGATACAATATTTTTCAGTTGTCAACTTGTCAGTAGCTGAGTACATATGTTGAATAAGATCTTAGGCACAATGTACCTGTGGTGATGTCATCTAGGCAAATAACCAAAGCCTGAAATTTGAAGGCACACATACGTACATTTAAGCAAATAGGCAGCAGATCCCTCAATATGGCATCTCTCCAAGAAGCATTTAATGACTTGTATACCCAACTCGGCTGCGGTTCATGTTTCTGTGCTTTCACTTTATAATGGGTCCAGAATGTGTCGATTGGGAATGAACAAATTGCTTTTATGGTTGAAAAGGTTGTTGAAATTGCACCATGACTAATCTATGTATCATCTCCAGTTACAAGGTTGATTTCCTACTTTCCTCATTGTTTCAATCTTCTCAAAAGCTTAAATAGCATTGGTTTATTTGACATTCTTGTATATAACTTTGAGGCCTAAGTTGGGTCATATTGCCTGAAGTTTCTCATTCAGCCAGAAAATTACATAAATAAAAACATTAGTTTTAATCCAATAAAACAGACTAAACATATTGGACCTTTCGGTCATGTTCCTGGATTTACTTGGATTGCAAAATTTGTTTTTATGGCCTAAAACCAAAGCTTTGCGTATTTAATCAGGAATCCTTAACATTATTTTGGAATCATACTCAATGTTGAGCTTCAATGGGTCTGACTAGCTGTAATTTTAGGCAAGAAAACAGGATTTTAAGCATGAAAGTTGTTTTTTTTCTCTGACATGTGAAGATCAGCATGTCAGACTTCATCCAATGAAAATCTAAAATGACACTAGGTATCTGTAATGTTCCTGCAACGTATACAAGTTGACTGGATTAGCTTGAAGCATTGATCAGTCACCTGGAGATATTATAAAGCCTTGATCCAGCAAAAAGCTATATAATGATGGGTGGATTTGTGTGATCCTTTTGATATGCTCGAGTGTCGATTATTATCTAGCCTGAATGGCAAATTGTGCCAAACTCTTATGTAATAATGAATCCTAGAGGATGAGCCTTGGGAGAGAAATAAAGATTCTCATCTAAGACTTGGTGACTAAGGTATGTGTCATGGTAATAACCCTCTTCTCAGAGAGGAAAAGTTACATGCACTAGAACCCAAATTGGCAAGATCAAGAGCCTAGTTCATCTCACTCTTGTTTTAACAGATTACTTTTGAGTCGTTCCATCAGATGAAATGACCAGAATTCCTAATAAAATGTTTGGGAAAAGGTCTAAAATAATTATCATGAACAAATTCTATAGGGAACATCTATCATAATTTAACTTTAATGGATTCTAAAAACTAATTCACACAGCTACTATATTTTGAGACAGATAACTGGCAGAGTGAAACTTACGCCAAGTCCATGTAAGTGTCAGATTTGTTCACAGCCTTCCCTTCAGCGAGTTCCAGGCAAGAATGGTGTATTATCATTTCTTTCACAGTATACTTTGTACTTTTGATGTCATTGTCCCACAAAATGCACTGTGATTCAATAGAGTTAAGTAAAACTTAGACTATATAGGATAGCGGAAGAAAGAAATTGAAGAATTTAAGATCATGACAACCTTTCTCACATACTCTTTCTTCACCGTGTCCCAAGGCAATTTTCCTTTAGCAGAGAAGATTGAAGTATTCCAAAGTGCCCCTCTAGCTACCATAACAGATGAGGCTCCTGAAACATACTTGATCATTAGAAAGAATATTCAGCCATTTTAGTTTCTAATGGGCTGTTAGTAGCACCATATAGAATCATGTGAAACAGTAATCTGGCATTCTTAAATGATACTGACCTATTATTTTAATGTTTACATGTGAAAGAACATAAAAAATTTTACAAACTTTGATGAAATAAGTGAAAAATCAAGTGAGTAGCCAGCTATATGATGCTGTCCTACACTTTCATCTCTGTAAGTATTCGATAGTTTTCATACAAAATAATGCTAAGAAGCAAATGCTTACAAATATTTCAAGGTTAAGGTTAGTAGAAAATCAAACGGAAGTCACTCATTTCATGTCCAAATGATCTTGGATAAGTTAACTGACCTCAAATCAAATAGTTTTGACACGCATAAAACAAATTTGAAAGAAACATATGATGTTTATCTTCTCTGGGTTGCTGAAGTAACTTGTGACTTTGAAGAAAAACCACGTATAATAAGCATATAAGTATAAAATTTAATTTTCAGGTGAAAATACACATTGAAGCGTAGAAAACTTTTAATAATAAGACAACATTATATCACGATATAGTCCAAGCAAGTTGGAAATGGATTTTTTTCAGATAAAAGTGCATAAAAATGGGGGATAATACAGTTCAGAGTGTTTCTTAGTGCCAAAATCAATGTCTCAAAACTTGCAGGGATTAGTTCATATTCAACAAAAAAGCATGCTGTTTTGATTGTAAGCAATATTTTCATTCACATTAAAGGCTCTTAGCTGATTGCCTAAATTAATCGTATAGACCCTTTCCTTTTTTTTTTCATCCTACCAAAAAGTTAGGACATTAGCAGTAGATAATATAATTAAACTAGCTGGTCCTGGCTTGCCCGCTGGTTGAGGTGGTTAGCTGATACTACTTGGCAGAAGATGCAGATTAGAGTAAGCTTTTGATACATTTTTTAAACATATTTTGCACAGTCTTTTGCTACGTGAATCTCTTTCCCTTTTCTGGATTTTGTTCTCTTAAAGAAGGAGAAGAGAGATGAGTTTTTCTGTTGTTAGCTTAGATGTGAGGTTGGATGAAGAGAATAATAATAATAGTACTGTTATTATTATAACTACTACCTGTAGCATCTTTCATTCGTCCAAAATCTTCATACTCAAAAACATCACCATTAGCTATAACAGGAATAGATAATGATGCTACTACGTCTGCAATCTCATTCCAGTTTGCAGGATCCCTTGGTCTATCTTTGACTTTTCTGCAATAAATAAAAAATAAATCTATGATAAATTTATGAATATATTTAAATTAAGAAACAAGTAGTCATGGTTTGTTGTTAAATTGTATGTACAAAAAACAACCAGATACAACTTTCTTTTACTTTAGTATGTTGTTTGTCGGCACCTTAGTTTTGATCTCTACATTAAATTGGTGAAGTGTCGGTCATAGTGAAATAACAATATAGGAGATTTTGTTGCATCCCCTACGAAAGGAATGTATTAACTCCAATTCCATTATCATACTCAGTCCAGCATGTGTCATTTAAACCATAACAAAAGACCACATGTGCTGTTAAGCATCAAATGAAATTTCTGGCCAGTACCATACAAAGAAGCAAGGGTCAATTTGGTATAATATGCATAGATTGGGCAAGGTTTAGACAATATCATTTCTACTCTAGCCCAGCAGCACAGTTCAAACCAGAATGCCAACAGCTAATTACATCATAATTAATGAAAGAGGGCTTTAATACCTTCCATGGACAGCCAGAGCTGATACGCCAGTCTTTTCAATCCGTCGTGCTAATTCTACAGTTTCTTGAGAAGAAGCAAGAAGCCGAATCTTACAAGTTATGGTTGTATCCAAGTTCCTTCTTAATGTGGTTAAAATCTGCATGATGAAGAAAGTATCAACATCAATTGAACAGAACACTAAGCATGTCGTTAAACTGCAATAACTTCTAAAAAATTAAGACTAGAAGTACATCATGAATAAGTTCTGGTTTAGAGAGTAGTGCAGCACCCATTCCTCCACTGAGGGAGAAAGACTTAGGGCAGCCCATATTAATATCTACCGCTGCTACATCTTTGCACCTGAAAACTAAATAACAACATTAGCAATAAACTTACATGAAGACAACTTTCATAAAATACAAGTGAATGTATCCTAACTGCACAATCACTGTTCAATTCTTACACTATTTGAGCAGCAGAGAGAGCCCTGATAGCATCAGCGGTTCCCATCTGAAATACAACCATGTTCCTCTCAGCACGGCACGTTCTAAATACCACCTCTTTAGTTCCTTTCGCAACAAAGTCAATAGTACCAAGTATCTCTGGATATAACAAACTAGATATCAAGGACTAGAAATGTACTTTCTAGAATGCTAATAAGATATACCAGTTCAGCATGTACATGTGAGTATATGTGGCAAAAGGTGATAACGCTCACCCTAAGCGCCCCTCAATATCGGCCCCACAACGATTTGAAGGGAGGTAAATCATGGTGACCGAGTAACCTCTTTAGGTGGGAGGGATGTTATTTCCCAAGGGATTGTTCCCCCAGGAATTCAATCCCTGCTTTCATATAGCAATCTACCACCTGAGTACCAACTCAGCTATGCCCATGGGAGCTACATGTGAGTATATGTATACATATAAAGCTATCCATATATGTTAGCAATTAGCTGTTGGAAGATGGTGGACTCTCAAAACCTTACTAGGAAGAGAAGAGGAATAAATTTGTATTGCAAAAGACTTCTCTTACAAAAAAAATGACTTGTAATCAACCTTACATGACATAAGTATTTATACTACTCAATAGACATTTCTAGACCACTTATCATTAATTAGATACATGAATTACAAGATTCATGTTTCACTTGGTTCATGTATTTCAAGCATTTATTATGGATGTATTCAAGTTTAATCAACTTTCTAACACTCCCCCTTAAACTTGAATCTTCCTTACTCCAAGCATGAACCTTAATCTTTGAAAATCATCAAATTTGAGTGGCTTTGTAAGAATATCAGCAACTTGATCCATAGTCATCACATACTGAAGTTCAACTTCTTTCTTTGCAATGTATTCTCGTATAAAATGATATCTTGTGTCAATATGCTTGCTGCGTTCATGAAATACTGGATTCTTTGCCAAACTTTGAGCTGACTTATTATCAATCATGATCTTCGTAGCATCTCCTTGTTTGACGTGAAGTTCCTTTAATAATCTTCTCAACCATATAGCATGACAAGTACAAGAAGTAGCTGCAACATACTCAGCTTCACAACTGGATAATGTCACAATAGCTTGTTTTTTTTTTTGAACTCCATGAAATTGGATTATTTCCCATAAAGAATATAAAACCGGTTGTGCTTTTTCTATCATCAATATCTCCAACAAAATCATTATCACAATAACCCATCAACTTGTACTTGTTAGAAGATGAATAAAGAATACCATAATCAAGAGTACCTTTAATATAATGAAGTATCCTTTTTGCTGCTAACATGTGAGATTGAGTTGGATTCTCCATAAATCGACTCACAACTCCAACTGCAAATAAGATATCAGGTCTTGTACATGTCAAATATCTTAAGCTCCCAATAAGACTTCTAAAAGAAGTTGGATTAATCTTTTCTTCTTCTTGCTTTGCTTTGGATAGTTGTGCACCAAATTGCATAGGGGTATTCACTGATTTGCAATTAAACATATTGAATTTCTTAAGAACTTCCTTCGCATATCTTTCTTGAGAAATAAAAGCTCCATCCTTCATTTGCTTAATTTGAATTCCCAAGAAATATGTCATGAGTCCCATGTCAGACACCTCAAATTCATGACTCATCATTATTCTGAATTCTTCAATCATTTTCTGGTTGTTTCCTGTAAAGATAAGATCATCCACATAAATGCAAACAAGTAAGAAATTCTGATCTTCTTCTTTCATCAGAGTGCATACTCATGGATGCATCTCAAGAAACCATTTTCTTGTAAGTAATTATCAAGTCGATGGTTCCAAACTCTTGGTGCCTGTTTAAGCCCATAAAGTGCCTTCTTTAGTTTCAAGACCTTGTCTTCATGCCCTTTAGCCACATATCCAATAGGTTGTTCAATGTAAACATCCTCATTAAGATAACCATTAAGAAAAGCAGATTTAACATCTAACTGATAAATCTTCCAATGCTTTTGAACAGCAAGAGATATCAATAAACGAATTATCTCTAATCGAGCTACCGGAGCAAATACCTCATCATAATCAATACCTTGTTTTTGCTTATAGCCTTTAGCAACAAGTCTTGCTTTATACCTTTCTACTTCTCCATTGGCATTCCTCTTTGTCTTGTATACCCATTTGACTCTAATAGTCTTATGGTCTTTCGGAAGAGATCCTAACTCCCAAGTATCATTCTTCACAATAGCTTCAATTTCTTCATTCATGGCTTCTCTCCATTTTTCATCTTCTTTTGCTTCTTCAAAGCTCAAAGGTTCAACATCTACAAGTAAGCATAATAAATTCATTTCATCAATAGCATGAGTCTCATTATAAATATCATCAAGGCTTCGATATTTTGGAGTCTTTTCTCCTGAAGATGATCCTGGTGTAATCGATAACTCAAGTGTATGTGGAGTTGTTGGTGGAGTAGATTCCTCTTGGGTTTCTTGTTCCATATCAAAGTAAAGAAAGAAATCATAAGACCCTTCTTCCTTGGAACTCCAATTCCACGATGCATCTTCATCAAATTCGACATCTCTGCTAATCATAAATTTTTCTCTGTGTGGATTGTACAATCTGTATCCCTTGGAATTTTCATCATATCCGATGAAAATGAGTTTCTGACTTGGATCATCTAACTTGGATCTTTCTTGTTCATAGATATGTGCAAATGCAATGGATCCAAATACTTGTAAATGTGATACAATTGGCTTCCATCCACTCCATGCTTCTTGAGGTGTCACATTCTTCAAGCTCTTAGTTGGAGATCGATTTGAAAGATACACAACACAAGCCACAACTTCAGCCCAAAACTCCTTAGGCATGTCTTTAGACTTTAGCATACTCCTCGCCATATTAAGTATTGTTCTGTTCTTCCTTTCAGCAACTCCATTTTGTTGGGGTGATCTAGGAACTGTCAAAAGACGACGAATTTCATGCAACTCACAAAAATTGTTAAATTTATTAGATATAAATTCACCACCTCTATCAGTTCTTAATGCTTGAATTTGATATCTACTTTCTTTTTCAACCAGAGCTTTAAATCTTTTGAATGCATCAAATGTCTCAGATTTTTGTTTCAAAAAATAAACTCATGTCTTCCTACTGAAATCATCAATAAAAAGAACAAAGTAGTAACTTTTACTAAGAGATTCAGGCTTGATAGGACCACAAACATCAGCATGAACAAGTTGAAGTGGTTTGATTGCTCTGGAAATAGATTGCTTTGGAAAACTCTTTCTTGGATGCTTGCCAAGTAAGCATGCTTCACATAATTGATCGGGGTGATCAATCTTTGGAATCCCTTTCACCATCTTATGATCTCCCAAAGCTTTGAGTCCTCCAAAATTTAAATGACCAAATCTCATATGCCAAATCCATGATGGATTTTGTATACAAGTCTTCAAGCATATAGGTCCACAATTCTTCAAATCCAATAAGAACATCCTGTTCTTAGTCATAGACACTTTAGCAATAAGGTTAGAATCTTGATCTCGTAACCAAAGCATACAATCTTCCATATGAATCTTGTAATTTCTTTCCAAAAGTTGACCAATGCCTAAGATATTGCTAGTCAATTTTGGAACATAATAAACATCACAAAGAATTTTATGACCACTATTTGTTGTTTCAAGGAGAATGATACCTTTGCCTTCAATTTTGATTTTTGTATTATCTCCAAAGCTTACAAAACCCTTTTTGTTTGTATCAAGCTCCACAAATTTGCTTTTATCACCTGTCATAAGGTTGTTGACTCCATTATCAAGATACCATGTGTTTGTTTTCCTAGTAGAGTCCTCCTTGAGTGTAAGAAACAAGGATTGCTCAACATCATCTTCTTTGTTCTCTATTAGATTTGCCTCTTCATCTTTCATGTTTGAATGACACTCCCAAGTATAATTTCCAAATTTATGACAAGAATAACATTCAATCTGAGATTTATTTTTTCTATCATCATACCTCATATAATTACCTCTTCCTCTTGCTCTTCCAGGACCTTTTGCAAATGTTTGATTTCTTTTATCAAACTGAAAAGGTTGTTCATCTCTTCCTTGACCATGACCATATACTGAACCTCGGCTTCTGCCTTGTCCTTGGGCTCTACCTCGTCCTTGACCTCGACCTCTATTAGAACCCCTTCTTTGATCTTCAAGTTAGTCTTTGCTTGTAACACATGTTCTGATTGTTCTTGCTTTCCACGGTTCATCCTTTCTTCATAAGCCCGTAATGATCCGTTTAATTCATCAACGGTCATAGTCTCTAAATCTTTGGATTCTTCAATTGCAACAACAACATGATTAAATTTTGTACTAAGAGAACGTAGTACCTTTTCAATCACCCGAACATCAGACACAGTTTCTCCAAGTCTCTTCATTTGATTGACAATAGCAAAGACTCTTGTAAAATAGTCGGAGATATGTTCACTCTCTTTCATAAAGAGTGATTCAAACTCAGCCCTTAGAGTTTGAAGTAGCACCTTCTTCACCTTGTCCACTCCCATAATAGAGTTGCGAAGCATCTCCCACGCTTTCTTTGATGTTGTCTCATTGGATATCTTCTCGAACATGTCATCATCCAAACCTTGATGGATGATAGTGAGACCATATTGATCTTTCTTTCTTTCTTTCTCTACCGCATCCTTTTAGTTTTGAGGTAGAGTTGCCACATTTAAGGGCTCTTCAAAACCATGCTCAACAATATCCCATACTCCTTGGGATCCAAGTATAGCCTTCATTCTAAGCGACCAATTCTCATAATTGAGCTTCGTAAGTTGGGGGTATTGGAAAGAAAAGGATTTTGATGCCATAAACTCTGATACCACTTTATTGGAAGATGGTGGACTCTCAAAACCTTACTAGGAAGAGAAGAGGAATAAACTTTTATTGCAAAAGACTTCTCTTATAAAAAAAATGACTTGTAATCAACCTTACATGACATAAGTATTTATACTACTCAATAGACATTTCTAGACCACTTATCATTAATTAGATACATGAATTTATTCTACATGAATTACAAGATTCATGTTTCACTTGGTTCATGTATTTCAAGCATTTATTATGGATGTATTCAAGTTTAATTCAACTTTCTAACATTAGCATTATCAACAGAAGATGGAAATAGAAAGTGAAACATTAATGTCTCACAATATTTTCTAAATAAAAAGAATCCATTCACTACTATCAAAAATCAAGGACCAGTCAGTAATGATAAATTTAATACCTAGTACATTAAAATTCTACCGTTTAATTTAAAAATGAAAATTAATCCATGTGAATTGGGGTTTAATCCAAGGGTGGGGGAAAGTGTTTATTAAAGTATGACATGAAGGGAAATTGCTTGCGATTTGAACTCGAGCCATATTCATATTAGAGACAAACCGGGCACATGAGTGAATTGGTAGTTCAGTTGAACTGAACCTAATTGTTTGATTAATTAGAAACCAGGGTTCTGATTTGAGTTAATTGCTAAATCTATCATGAATTATTCAAGTTTTAGAAAATCTTTCATATACTTTCATATTCATCAAATCTATCAGACTACTAAAGTAAGGACCTTTGTTGCCAAAGTTTGGGTTTGAAACCAACCTTCATTCAAATGTGAATGTGTGGGCTCTCCTAGCTAGTTTTTTTCCCCTAAAATACATATATCATCCATTATCTTTCCATCCTTTTGCTACTAAATTGATGACACTTAAGTGCACCAATTCATTCAATTTATCCACATTTGTATGCTAACTTGTTTAATAAAAAACATTTTAAAATTATTTCTAATAAATAACAAATTATTAATAAGCATTATCTCTTCCCCTAACCATTCACCAATTCCTTCCCTTAACCCTTTTCTTTCAAATTCCAGGAAAAGAAATTTAAATATTAGTAACAAATCAAGGATTTAGACAAATGCACTAGTAGAGAGATGTAAAAAAGGATGGAAGCCTGTAGATAAATTGATATCAAGGAAAAGAAATGACTCTAAGTCATCACAAGCCTAACAAATATGGATCCAACCCCATGTAAACAAGAATGTCAATATTGGTATGAATTCACATTTAAAATTGCAGCTATTAGGCACTTATCCAGTGGCTAAGCTTAGTACCATTTAGGCGCCGTTCGCATTTGACTAATCTGTGATCTATTATCTCCTCCCCATAAGTTATATCAGCACCATATTCAGCAGCAAGTAACCTAAACGGTAGAGTGCCCTGCAAGAAGATAATTTAACTTAAATTTTAACAAGTAACAAATTTTCCATATCGATAATTCCTATGAGAAGAATAAGAACTGCATAAACAGAAGAAGAAACAACAGATTCAATAAACATTTGCAACTGTAGCATGATTAGAAAGTTATTTCACTAACTGATCAAACTAACAGTCAGGTCTTATGATGAGAACTGTCACTGCAGCCTAAACAGTAAATGAAACAAAAGATCTCCATTTTTACTTATAACTTATTAATATTTCTATCTTCCAATTGATTTATACATTGTCGACAAGAAGGATATCTAGATTATCATTAACCGTATAAAGATCAGAAGTTAAAACTGGTATAAAAACATTTGTATCTCTTGATCTAAATGGGATATTTTATATGTTATCAAATGATTAGTAATACTTCATTAATCAGAGTATTTGTAATTAGAAATAGCAAGTATAAAACTGGTATAGCAAAAAGAGAATGTTAAGATAAATGTGCAGAATTCCTACAAAGTTACAACCAGAGATACTACAACTGGGAGCAATTAGGTGAGAACCCCATAGATGATAAAATATTTTATAAAATATGTTAAGATGATTTAAGCATGTCCAAGAAAGATGAATACACATGAGAGTTACAGGGACACTTGAAAAAACTTGAATATTTAAGGTAATTAAGCAAAAGAATTGAATGGGTAATAAAGCCTCTCTTACAGTTAAAATACATGGAGGTCCAACTGACCAAAATAGAGCCAATCTCAGCTTCTTGTTTTTGACAGTAATAGTCTCAATTGTGTGGATGAGGAAGTAGTAAATAAAATTTACTAACACATTTTGTTGGAGAGGATGTGTCTTGTTCTACAAAAATATGGAAATCTAACCACATCTAACTGCTTGAGCTAAGCAAGCAAAGAATGAAAATCACAAGGTTTCTTATTCACGTACAATTGAGTAATTATTAGGAAATTCTAACAAGATCCCAAATTAACGGAATTCCCCTCGTTTCCCACCCTAGCTATTTCATTGGTTTCCTTATCTGCATCCAACTGACAGCAAAATTTACAATTATAGATTCTAACTGAAAGAGAAAAAAAAAACAAGGTTGTTGTTAATCCTATATAGTGCTTAACTAAAAACCATCTTGAAGAGAGAGAAAGTTATTGAAATCACAAGTTCATCTATACTATAGTCCAGTGAGGGACAATTTTATATCTATGCTGATGTGACAAGAATATAATTTCCTTAGTCCTCGAGGAATCATGGCTACGTAATTTCCAATCAAAAAGAGTTGAGATGCACCATCTTCTCCTATTAGCCCAATGGCATCTCTTACATATCTAACGCAGCTTCGAGATTGCTACAGTTGAATAAAAATAAATAAACAAATGAAGGACGATTTTATGGAACTAGGGATCTACACATCTTAGACATTAATTCTACTATGCTATGAAACCCTAACTTCTTCGAGTGCCTGGTGGCTTCCGTCTCTAGGAAGATCTCGATCTCAATCAAAAAAGAATCCCGAATAAGTGCAAATAAGATGAAAATCCGTAGCGTCCGAGTACACAAATCAAAACGAGTCGTCGAATAGGATGCAATAGCTAAGAAACAAAAGGAAGAGGAGGGGTGCATGAGGACGAGCGACGGACCACTCGGACCATGGGGGCAAGAACCAGCTTGTTATGGTAATCCATAACCGCCGGAGCTTCGCGTCGTCTGCTTCCTGGTCGGCGATTTTTATGCTTGGCGCAGTGGTATTGTCCTCCGACGCCGCCGCCACGTTCAGCGTCGAGAGCGAAAGAGAACGGGCGAAGAAAGCGGGTTGCAAGTAGGGAGACTTGCTTAAAAATACCCAATAGAAAACTTATCTTTGTGGTCAGTCTCCACTCATGAATTTCTTTGCATGCACTCCCCAATCTTCACAATCTTTTGTTTCTAACTCCCTCAATACATAAATTTACAAATTTACCCTCCACCTCCTGCTATCTTTTCCTTCTCTTGAAAATATTTTCCTCGATAAATGACTGTCTTTTCCCCTTCGCTCTCCCTGTCGCCTCCTGCTGCTCTCACCTCCACCTCCTCTTCTTCTTCTTCCTTTCCTTGGAAGTGTAGAGGTTCGCATCCAATGCTGGGCTCCCACCTCACGGTCGCCGGATTAGGTTTCCATTGTACGCGGCCGCACCTCTCTTCCTTCCTCTGTTGTGCTGATCGCCAGCCCGCCGACCACTCTTTCCTGTCCAGCGCCACACAAGGGAGGTCCCTCCAGCCACTCACCCTCTCCTCTTTACCGCCTCTGTTCTCTTCGCTTCTGATGGTCATGGACCAACAGAAGGAGGCGACGGCATCTGCGGCGGGTTGTGCGGCGTGCAATCACATGCGTCGCAAATGTCCGCCGAACTGCATATTCGCGCCGTATTTTCCGGCGACCAGCCCGTCTTTCGACTACGTCCATCGTGTCTACGGGTGTAGCAACGTCGGGAAGATTCTAGAGAGCTTGCCGGTCGAACAACGCATGATGGCGGCGGAGTCGCTGACGTTCGAGGCGGAGGCTCGCATCCGTGACCCTGTTCTTGGATGCGTCGGTTATATTTATCTACTGCAGCAGCACCTCGCTCAGATCGACCGCGACATCCAGGAGGCAGAGGCCCAGATTTACGCCGCCGGCTATCAGCCACCGCCGCTAGAGCAACATTGGTATCAGATGCCTCAGTTGACGACGATGACGGCGCAGCCACATCATGAGCAGTTGGACGATTTTCTGTATCCTACAGTTGCTGCTTATCCATCGATGCCTCAGGCAGAGTCATTTCCACAGATGCCTCAGCCGATGTCGGAGTTGCTTCCGATTGCTTCGGCGCCGCTGCAGGATGATCGACAGTTGATGACGCACACTGAGGTCCAGGATTATGCCATCGACTATCAGCCACCACCGCTGCCGTCACCGTTAGAGCAGCATTGGTATCAGATGCCTCAGTTGATGACGGTGCCGCCGCATCATGACCGGTCAGACGATTTTCTGTACCCTACAGTCGCTGCCTATCCATCGATGCCCGCCTCGCCCTTCGACGGCCACCCCGTCTCCGACGCCACGATCTTGATGTCGTCGTACTTGAGCGCCGACATCGCCGCGAACACCGCGTCGATTTGGGCGTCGAAGAGGCTGTAATACTTGAGTCCGTTACCGGCGTCGACGACTCCGGAATTAGGACGGAACAGGGCGTAATCAAGGGAAATGACATCGGAATTCGCTTCGTAGGCGAAGAAAGGGTAGGCATTGATCATGAGATACGAGCCGGTCTGTCGCAGAAACTCTAGCATC
Source organism: Curcuma longa (assembly GCF_044706935.1). Classification (NCBI taxonomy): domain Eukaryota; kingdom Viridiplantae; phylum Streptophyta; class Magnoliopsida; order Zingiberales; family Zingiberaceae; genus Curcuma; species Curcuma longa. The sequence goes on along the minus strand of NC_133877.1, from coordinate 5,332,738 downwards.
GGCCAGATCACCGTCTCTACTAGCTCCGGCCGGAAGCTGCCAGAGGAGGAGGGGTAGGAGTTTTGGAGCGCCGTGAGGGTGATGGGGGACGAGATCTTGACGTCGGCGTCGAGATGGAGGTGGGCGAGCGCGGTGTGGACGTTCTGCATCGTCGGGACGAGGAAGTTGGTGATGTTGCGGGGGAAGACGAAAACCTCATTCCCGACGGCGATGGAGTGGATCTGGGTGGAGGGGTAGTAGGCGGCGACGTTGCGCTGCACCCATTGCAGAGCGAAGCCCAGACGGGCGACGACGGAGGCGAGGAGCTCGTTGGGCATGGTGACTACCACCTTGATGCCGGAGCCGACGAGGGCGAGTAGGACGGACGGGTCAGCGTCGTATAGCTTGACGTGGCCAATGCCGTTGGATTTCAGCAGCTCCACCACTTTGGTCGCCGGAGGCAGGTTGTTGGCCACCCTGCCGTAGTTGACACCGACGTTTTCGGCTTCTGCAACCAAATAAACCGCCATTAAATGAAAGAAAGCTAATTTCGAGCTCAGAAAAAGGTGATTTTTCTCGCCGTACCGGAAACAGAGGAGGCGAGGAAGGAGAACAACAAGATGGAACAAAATGGAAGAAGCTCCATGACCTGAAACAGAGCATGAAATGAGATGAATAATCCAGATAAAGGAAGAAAAAATAGCAGATTTGAAGAATGAGGAGAACTCACCACCAGAGTGTAGTTTGATTTCTTCCTCAGATTGCAAGGATTAGGGATGGAGAAAGCGACAGAGAGAGCAGAGTGAGCAGAGCGAAGGAAGAAGACGAAGTGCACTCTTAAGTGGCAGCATCAGCATGCAATTAGGGAAATTTCATTTTGGTCCTCAAACTTATTAAAAATGTTAATCGACCCTCAATTAGGGTATTCATTTCTCGCTTCGTATTTCTTATTCTCCGCTGCACGATTTTTCAAGGCTTAACTTTTCTAACTCTGGTTTTAAACGAACAATTTTTTAAAAGCACGTGATTCACCCCCCCCCCCCTCTCACGTGCATTCGATCCTACAAGAGCAAGCGGTGGTTCTAATCGAAGAACTTCGGACACAAGTGAGAAAAATTGAAGAAGTGATGCATGAAGTAAGGAGGCAAGTTTCATGAGTACCACTCCACCTCCTAGAGCATCGCCACCATCTGCAGAATCCAAAGATTACGAGAAGGCTCTTCAAGTCACTCAAACAATTAGTGCACCAGCAATTGGCTTTGCAGTAGCTGCTAACGCTACAAACAAAGATATAAACCGATAGAACAACACTATAATCGAGCTTCTACTCACTATAAATCATAAGCTTGATTTGCTTCTTAAGAAGCCAGTTGTTTCTGACTCTTCTGCATAGGTTGCTGAGCTAGCCAAGCAATTAGAAGGTCTGTCTCTTGGAGCTATTAAAGCAACACCCAAGAAGTAAGAGCCCTTCTTTGTTTACAAAGATCCCTTGAAAATTCTTAAAGAAGACAAGGATAAACTCAAGGTGAAAGCTTAAAGATGGTAGCTCGTGCTCGACCTACTATTACTGAGAGCACAACAACGGAAGTCTCGCAGCCCTCTACTTCATCACAACAGGACCAAATTCGAGATTATCGGAGGATGGCTAGACTCCGATATGAAGCGCAAAGAAGACTTCCTGGAGCGAGAAATGGCCCCAGAACTCTGGAAAGTCAGTTAAATCCAGAGGCTGAACTAGAGCTATCTCAGAGGAAACGAGCGTCACTAGTACCTACTGAGACGCTCTATAGTGCAAATTGGTCGGAACCCCAACATCGATTCTACCAGCACTACTCATAGACAAGAATTATAGTGACAGGAGGGCAATAAAACCTGTCACTTATCAATCAAGAAAGCTACTCATTACTGAGACGAGAAGGTATGCAGCCAATCCACCTTGGATTAGTTATGATCCGTATACATGCACTTCATCGCAGGAACGCTGGCACCAACGCTTTGGTGGTTCTTCGCAATACAAGATGGAGAGATGATTGTTCGATCATCGAAGCCATGGAGATTGATATCTCTTGAGGAACCCAACTGGTGTATATTGCACCAAATATTTTGATTAGTGTGGAGGATTTCTTCCACCATATTGAGTTGGCAATCCAGACACATGGATATGAGGAGTGGAACTCCGTGGAAAGCAACCTACTGATCACACGTGGGTTGATTGGAAGACTGACGAATACCAACTGACGAATACCAGTCATGTTGGTTTTCGTTACAATGTTCAGAACGTAGCTGACTACCTGGCAAGCACCGGAATTCATGTTGTGCCAACCACACCAAGAACAACTCAAGAGCTACAAGGGATGAGGCGGATTATGCAACCACCTACTGTTTCTCAGATCCGAAATCCGCAAGCAGTAAGGACAACAACTCTACTGGACGGATCTATTGCATTGGCCTTTACGGGATATCAATCCACAGGGAATCCCAGGCCTCGAAGAGTTAATGAGCTTGATATTGAAAACACTTCAGAACAAGCTCAAGAAGAAGAATTTGTGACAGTCTGCTTTGCCGAATTTGCTTATCCAAGCATATGGGATGCTACCCCTTGGGATAGTGACCCGGAATTTGACTTGGATGACCTTCCTACACCTCCTAACAGTGCCCATGGTTTTCCTGATGAACCTGCAGAATGGTACGAGGAAGAGGAAGAGGAAGATGAAGAGGACCTGAGTTCCTACTTTCTGGGACTCACACACTTGGACGTGGACTACCCTGCTCCACCAAATTCAGTCCTAGAACAAGAGCCAGCTGAGGAAGCTGAACCAGAGCCGGAACTTGAAGAAGTTCATAATAGCTCTGAGACAGACTAGCCAAGTGTAGCTGAACTAGCAAGAGCATGCACAAGTAATGGCTACAGCAAGGACTATGAGCTTCCATTCTTTGAGGAAGCAATTTTTGAAGAATTCCTGTCAAATCTGGAAAAGGAGAGTCCAGATGGTTTCATAGTGGAACACTATGAGATCCCTGAAGCTTCATCCAACCCTGAAGCCCCAACATCACAAGCACTTGAGGAATCTGAACCTCAAGAAGAAGTCGTATAGCAACAAGAAGAAACGACTCATGTCAACACCCAGTCTGAGATCATTGAACAACTGGAGCGAATGGAATATCCTATGTTACGCTCGCTATTAAACACTGAGCGAGCCCTATCATCAACATCTGCTATATCAAGGTATGATCCTCCAACCGAGCCTCTAATGGGAGAAATAAATTATCCTCCTGCACAGGCATCAGTGTCCCCGTATGAGGATCAGCAAGGATCTCAGTGGCATGGAAGATTTCGAGGAAGGCGTGCATACCAGCAGCCATGGACATTACCTTCCGCCCAGTAAACTACTAGAGCTATACTGGTATTACCGGAGGATATAGGGCAATACGCGGACGTTATTTCACACTGGGAGTCAATAACCAACAATTTGGTTAATGAAAGGACCTGGACTGACAACAGGCAGAAAGTCCAGTTCATACAGAATCTCCTAGGGGAAGTGGAGAAGAAGATGTGGATACAATGGCGAATGATCTACTCAAGAGAGTATGAAGAGTTGGTCCAGATGGCAGGAGAAACGCAAAACATCCTATCAGCTATCAGAAGGTCTATTCTGCTAGAAGACCCATACCAAGGATCAACAATGGAGCAAGACCAAGCCTATGTGGATTTGGAGCGGCTAAGCTGCACAAGTATGAAAGATATTTTCAGTTATCTTAATGATTTTAAAAATCTTGCAGCAAAATCAGGAAGAATGTTCATTAGTCCAGAACTATTGAACAAAATCTTCAGAAAGATGCCCGCTCTAATTGGCACTGAAATAGAGCAAGCCTTTAAAGCCAAGCATCCTGCAAATCAGGTAGGCATTATGCCAATGATTCATTTCACTTATCAATATTTGGCTAATCTATGTAAAAAGGCTGCTATTCAGAGGAGTGTCAAAGATTTGGCTTTCTATAGCAAGATCCCCCGGGGATATTACAAGGGCAATCAGAAGAAGTATGGGCTCCGTAAGTCAATCATAAAAAACTGGAAACGACCAATTCATGGCAAATGATCTTTATTTTTGTAGTGTAATTAGCAAAGAACTTTTCATTTCCGTTGCTACTTAGAGACAAAATTAAATCTCCATCGCTACTAATTAGCGATGGATGTTACCGTCACTAGATTAGAGATTAATCAGTGCTTTCCGTTTACAATCTTAGCGATAGATTTAAATTTTCGTGTCGTCTTAATATCCATTGCTAATATTAACGATGGATTTCAATTGTGGTCACTAATATTAGCGATGAGTATTTAACTCCGTTATTACATTTAATGATGAAAATTAAATTTTTCTTTGTTAATTTGCAACCGAATTTAAATCTGTCACTATATGACGTCAACGATTAATTTTTTATCGATGAGGTAAATTAGTCGCTATTTACAAATAACGATCAATTAGTGATAAAATATTCCGTCGCTAGGGTTCAATATTCTTGCAATGTTAAACAAAAATTGAATAAATTAATTTTTTTAAATTTAATTGAATCGATCAAACTTTCATATAAAAGTAAAAAAAATTAAACCCATAAAATATCAATTAAATCAGTTGAAAATCAACTTTTGATTAAATTGGACTTGAGAGTGAATGAAAGTCCTGAATTTCATAATTAGATATTTTAAATTCTCTATTCCGATTCAAGTATAGTCTAATTTGATTTAATCAATTTAATTGAATTTAAAATTTTAAAATTATTTAATTGAAATAATTAATATTTAAAAAAATTAAAATTTTAAATGAATCGACTCAAATTTTTAACTTCAATCGAATTGATTCGATCGATTTAACCGATCTTTTACTCACTCAGCTTTTGAAATAAGCACGAAGAGGTTTCGGTTCTGGGTCAAAATTATGTGAGATTTCAATTCCGGGCCAAGAGTGTAGGGGCAGGTTTTGATAACTTTGGCGGATAAAGAGCGTGAGATATGATGAGAATTGGAATAGATTCATCATCGTGTGGCCGTCATCATCGTGTAGCCGTAGGACCGAACAGAGGTAATATGAATAATTTTATGAATTAGAAATAAATCAACAATTATAATAAAAAGAAAATCCTAATTTCGTCTAAGACGGTAATTAAAGGTAAACTTAATTTTAAGGTAGATGAGAATTGACCAAATATGATAGAATATATATTTTAATTTATCAATAAAAAATTATAATCTTAGTTATTTATTTCCATAGTTATTATAATTAAAGCAATTACAAATGTAATTACAGTGGTATTGAAATAATTTGAGTAGTTTTAATTAAATTGGTAACATATATTTTAATAATATAATAATTCATATAAAATTTGATAATTAAAGCAATACAGTAGTTATCATCATAACTATCATAATGATACTATAATAATAATATTTTTAAAACGATAGAGTGTGCTTTTAATAGTTTTTTAAAAGATGCCCTACTAGAAATGATTAAAATGTTCACCAGATAAATTTATCCAAATAATGTTTAATAAATACATTTTAACAATTTTTTAAAAATATTTCAAGCAACCACAGCTGTCGATCTCCAAAGCACGTGACACAGGCACACGCTTACATATTTACCCATATGCCACCGTATCCTTCTCTGTTACGAGGACAGACCTTAACCCTGCCCCATCCAGTAGCTCTCCGGACCTGCCCTTTCCTTCTCTAGATCTTTCTTCTGTCGTCGCTCGCAGTCCAGGGTTGCCGCTGCTGTCTCACGACCTCGGCAATGGCGATCGCTGCTCAGACTCCTGACATATTGGGTGAGCGCCAATCCGGCCAAGACGTTCGCACTCAGAATGGTTCGATCTTCTCCTTCTCATCTCACCTCAATACTCTCCCAGCTTTAACTCTACGAGTGCGTTTTCGATTGTTTGTCGTGATAAGCTTTCTTTTGGTGTATTGGTGAGACAGTGGTGGCGTGCCAAGCTGTTGCCAACATTGTCAAGTCTTCTCTCGGACCAGTTGGTCTCGATAAGGTGAAACGCGATCTCGGATTGTGTTTTTTTCTCCATTTTTTACTGGTTAGGAAAAGTCGAATGTTTTGTATTCTCTGTTTGTGATATTTAAAATCCCTAACTATTTGTATATTATTACTGGAATATTGGGTGCAGTTTCTCAAAGCTCTTGAATATTATATATCACATGCTGCATTTGCTTCAAGCTTGGTTGTAGTCTCAGATGCATATAGATACTGGTCGTCAACTGTTGAATTATGTATTTTTTTTCTGACTTAAATCCCTTGTTGGAAACTACATAATCAGTGGTTTTTGAAATTTGGTTTCTTACAAGACTTGCATTTAATGGTGATCTCCTAGATGCTGGTTGATGACATTGGTGATGTCACAATTACTAATGATGGCGCAACTATACTGAAGATGTTAGAAGTTGAGCATCCTGCTGCCAAGGTCAACAACCTGGTCCTGGTTGTGATTCACATATTTCTGTTGCTGTGGTTTAAATTTCGGTGATTAACACTATATGATGATTATAGGTACTTGTTGAACTTGCTGAACTTCAAGATCGAGAGGTTGGAGATGGGACAACATCAGTGGTTATCCTGGCTGCTGAGTTACTCAAGGTGGCCTAGAGATTGTGCTTGTTGAGTTTTTTGTGCAGTTTACATTGTTACGTGAGTCATTGATGGTTTACTATCTGTCATTACTAAACTTTTTCCTATTTCTTGATTGCAGAGAGCAAATGATCTTGTGAGAGACAAGATTCACCCAACATCTATAATCAGTGGCTACAGGGTACTGAATAATTATACATAGTAAAATATTTTTGTTTTCTTCTTTGCAGTAGTAGCCCAGATATAGCAGAATCATTTTCTGTAAGCATTTATGTTTTGATGTATATTGAACTATATTGTGGTTTATGAAATATATAGATTTATGTCTCTCAATAATTCTTGACAGCTTGCAATGAGAGAAGCTTGCAAATATGTCGAAGAAAAACTTTCTGTAAAAGTACGAACTTGTTTAATTAGTTTGTTGATATTATAAACTGTCAAAGTACTAGTATAATTTTCAATTTCCTTTGCCCACTCAGTGAGGATCTCATGTCCATATCCAGGTTGAAAAACTTGGCAAAGAATCTCTTACAAACTGTGCAAAGACAAGCATGTCCTCAAAATTAATTGCAATTGACAGTGATTTTTTTGCCAATTTGGTAAGATCAAGCATAATTACATACCGTCTTTCTGTTTTAACTTGCACTGTTATATTCTTTTTGTACTACCTTGACCTGATTGTTCATGTATATCAATACCTTCGGTGCTTGATGTTAACACCAAAAAAATAGTCTTTTGATTCCGGGCAATATCCTAAGTACTATATCTGGTAATTTTTAGGGTCCTAGATTGCTGGAACTTTTACAACTCTTGGTCCATCAAGCAGAAACATATATATTGGCATACAAGAAGCATCACATATAATCATCATGGTATAGTAGCGTAAAATTTAATATGTTTTGCGAACCAAAATACAAATCATCAATAGTTGGTATTGCTACAAGGCCATTGTATTATGTAGAGATTGAAGCCACTGCAAGGTTAGAACAAGAGAACACATTAGATAGTAGCCACAAGTTATGACTTATGGTGTGATACATTGTTTCTTTTCCTATTTGAGTCAGTGATTTCCTATTATTTTGGTAGATGAAACACGTGAAGGAGTAAATGCCGAATCTTGACAGGAAACGCTAGAAGTTAAAGGTTTTAGGCTTAGTAGAGTAAAGATAGAATATGTGAAATTTAAGTTTAGTAATATTAGGCATAACGAAATAATTGTTAAGATGGGAGATGACGAGTTGCCTGCAACTGAGAGTTTAAGTATTTAAGATCATTTTTGCAAAAGGATGGAGGGATTGAGAGAGATATTTTACATAGAATATAAGCGGGATGGTTGAAATGGAGGAGAGCGTCAGGTGTTCTTTGTGATTGTAAAATATCTCTAAAACTTAAAGAAAAATTTTATAAAACGGCAGTTAGACCTATTTTGTTATATGGAGTTGAATATTGGGCTATAACTCGAGCACATGAGTAGAAGATGAGAGTTGCAGAGATGAGGATGTTAAGCTGGATGTGCGGACATATAAAGATGGACAAATAAAAAATGAAAATATTAAAGAGAAAGTCGGGGTTGCACCTATTGAGGGAAAACTCCAATAGACACGTTTAAGATGGTACGAACATGTACTTAGACGACCAATAAATGTTTTAGTTAGGTGATGTGAAACTATAACAAATGTGCACATTAAATGAGGAAAAAGAAGATAAAAAAATTTGGTTAATGATAATAAAATAAGATAAAATTTATTTAAATATAAATGATGATATAGTAGGGGAGAGAGCCCAATGGCGTAGAAGGATCTATATAGCCGATCTCACTTAGTGGGATAAGACTTGGTTATTGTTGTTATTTATAAGTTCCTAGGCTAATATATTCCTATGCCATGTGTCATTACTTCTATGTTTACCAATGCCATAGTATATAACTATTTATTATGAGAATGTGTCCTTGACTTTTGATCTTTTTTAACCTTGGTTTCCTGGAAATTATTTATAGTTTGAGAACATTTTTTCCCAAAACCAAAGGACTTAGTAAAATTCATACAGATTACTTGGAAGATAGTTTGAGCAGTAAAAGAAAATTGAAGGGTTAGTTTTGGTAAACAAAAAAGAACCTTTGCAGTTAAGGTTTTAGATATATTGGATCTATTAATTAATCAAAAAGGTGATTATTGAAGATATTCTTAAATAGGATAAGGAGCAGATAGTTTAAATGGAAAGGAACTGATTTATGCGATCCCCACGTGGCTTTTAAGTTAAAGGGTAAATTTTATAAGACTGTGATGGTTGAAGGTAAAAAGTAAAGTTGGATCAATGGGTAAATTGGGAAAAATATGTTCACAGATGTATGATAACAGAGATGAAAACAATAAGTTAGAAGTCGTGTGGGGTTATTGTATTAGGTATTATCTAGGAGCAATTATATGTAGCATAAATAGATACTAAAATAAGTGAAGGATGGAAGTGGTACAACTAAATCCAAAGTAGATAAATAGATTCTAAGTTAATAAGCTGAATCAACTGAAGCTGAAATTCTGAAGGTAGAAAGGAACACAAAATTTATTTTACATAGTTAAAGTGAGTTGGAAGATGTGGATACTAGTAGCTATCCAGTCTTTAAAGATCTGCATAGCCATTCCCAAATAGTTACGGCTCATGGCTTCTTGTTATTCATAGTTCATACTTTTGCATGACATGGACAATACATGAAATCTTGCTGATATTTATGTGACTTTGCAAAATTCTGCTATTTACCTAGTTGTTCTTTTAATCCATCATCAGCTGTTTATGCCTGTAGAATTAGGAATTGCCTATTATCCCTTTAGATATGAACATGAAGGTCAATTTTTATCTTGCAATAGCCTTTGTAGACTGTATTATGTTTCTTTGTTGGTTTTCTAGGTTGTTGATGCAGTTCAAGCAGTTAAAACTACAAACGCAAGAGGAGAAGTTAAATACCCAATAAAGGTTAGAATCTAATTAAGTTCCATCCTTCTTTGCTGCAGAACCATCCAAACTTACTTTGTAATGGTTAACTGGGCTTGTGGACAATCTGATACGTTCAGGAGCGTGTTGAATGATTTTTCTCATTTCACTTGCATTGTGAAAATTCTTTTTTCCCAGCTATTTTATTTACATTGTGTTTTAATTTGGAAGAAATCTTAGTTTGATGAGATTGAATTTCAGAAAGTGATTATTTTTTTATCTTGTTACGTGTTAGCATGTTGATTTCACTTCGGTTTTCCAGTTTATTGCAGTTTACTAGACAAATCAAAGTACCTTCGTTTGTTTTGCAGAGCATAAACATTCTGAAAGCCCATGGAAAAAGTGCCAAAGATAGCTACTTGCTAAATGGATATGCTTTAAATACAGGCCGTGCCGCTCAAGGAATGCCAACTAGGGTTTCTCCTGCAAAAGTTGCGTGTCTTGATTTTAATCTACAGAAGACAAAAATGCAGATGGGTATCCAAGTCTTGGTCACTGATCCAAGAGAACTTGAAAAAATTCGTGAAAGGTGATTGACATATGGATTTTGATTTTGTGCATACTTGTGTTTAATAAGGTCAACTTGTAAAATTTCATTTGAATGTTATCTTCTTCACAAGAATCATATCCAATTTAAATTATGATGACTTTATATATACGTTGAATTTTCTTGAATCAATATTGAATGCGATGGTTTCATTTTGCTTAATCAATATTGCCAATTGTCAAGTGCACACTTTTAGGACAGTTGGTATCGGCCAACACGTCTAAATCTGGTTGGCGATTGACATTGATACTGTGTCAACATTGGTAAATGTGGGTGTGTTACTGGTGCTGATACGGTTTTAGCGTTACCAACCAAGATAGGAAGGGTCATTGATTGTGTTTGTCGATAACTAAGAGATGATTGAAGGACAACCCAGTGTACGAAGCTCCTACAATGTAGGGTTTCGAGGAGAGGTCAGACCACATTGGGTCTATTGTAGGCAGCTTTACCTTGCATTGCAAGAGATAGATTTTGCGACTTGAACCGGTGACCACAAGGTCACACAACATTAACTTTACCGTGATCACAAGATAACTAAGAGGTGATTAAATACTAAAATTTAGCATTACCAACCAAGATACGAAGATCATTCATAGATTCTTCCAATCACTAGGAGGTGATTACATACTAAAAGGAGGAGGGAAAGAGGAAAAGCATCATTGAGTGTAACAGTTGTGATGGAAAGATTTCTTCCCATGACTCATCCTTTACTTCTCATGCTGGTGAGGGAGAGTGAGAGGAAGATCAGATGCACTAATTAGAGCACCGACAACAGCAAAGAGGAGTGACACTAAAGTTACAGAAACTGTGACGTATCCATATCTAACTCCCTGTGGATAATCAAGATATATTTCTAGAGAATCATACAAATTAAGTTTAATACTGGATGTCCACATTATTTAATTTGAGGTGTAGAAAATTATAGGATTTATCTTAGTAGAATGCTATAAGAACCAATGCATAGATCTGATGTGCAAAAACTGGTGTGATAATAGAATGTATACTAACTTGGCAAGATGCAGACTTGTTTTTGTGACTCGTAGCTCTAAAATTTTAATTTGACTTATAATTACCATAGACTTGTAGTAGCAGGCAAACAAGCTACTTGGAAGGGGACTATAGGACTAACATTTGTTTGAGTTTATCTTGGAAGGTTGTTGAAGCATGGCAAAGTGTCAGCATGATATGCTATCAAAATTGTATGGTTTTGACCAAATGCTAAACTTTTGGTATAGGATGGGATACGATCACATACAATTTGGTAATCTTGTTGGTAGATACCCTAAGTATAATCGGTTGTTTCAGTTGCATAGATAGTAGATATGATCAAATGGGTCTGATTCTCTTCCACTAATGTGTAACACATTGCCCAATGATACGGCTGATTTTCACTTTAGTTTTACTACAATCACTACATGTACTGCATTCATATCAAGTTTAGTTTGTGGTGCCTTTCCTTCAATAAGTACTTTATATTGTGAAAGTTGCATTGTGGTCTGCCACTATGCATTCAGGCTAAACTGTACCACAATTTGTGAGTGACATCTGCCAAATGATACATCAGATTTTCTCTTTAGTTTTATACAATCAGTTCAGGTGCTACATCCACATCAGGTTTAATTTTTGATACCTTTAATTTCCCTTAACTGAACAATGTGAAAATGCATTGTCAAATATAAATGCCATGGGAATAGGAACACTAGTACTAAGTAGATCTTGTCATTTGTATTTTTGCCTATGCCCAAATCATTTTTTGATTGTTATGTTCTTCTAGTATGTTTCCACAGTACCTATATTCTTGTGTGAGATTGTTTTGTTCTGTCATAATCATTCTTGTTTACTTTTGTTGCAGTATACTTCGAAATTGCTTTCATTTTTATGATATGTTCTCATGCCAGATGTTTTCATAGTTTTAATGTGTTTGTGTGCTAAGTTTGCCAAGTTACACATTTTAGCCTTTTAATTAGTATGTGACATGGACCCCTCTAGAGTGAGAAGTGCCAGCAGTTGTGAACATTCAAGTTCTAAATTATTCTAATTAATTTGATCCATTTTTGTTTGATTTTGTAGGAGGCAGTCCCTTACTTTCATTATTCTTCTTCTCTTTTTTCCTCTTATAGTCTTCTTTATGCTTTGTTTTTTCTACCTTATGTTTTGAGCCATATATGTGTTTTATCTAAACTCATTATCTTGAAAGTGTTCTAACAAACTATATGAGGTAAAAATAACATTTATGCAGCTCAGTCTTTTCTTGTTGGTCCTGGTTGTTGGAATCTTACATGTGCACTACTTTGCATCTCTATGAAGCTAATTATGAGATAGGCACTAATGGCATCTTGTAAACTGACCAGGGAAGCTGATATAACAAAAGAGCGAATTCAGAAGCTTCTGAAAGCTGGTGCAAATGTTGTACTAACAACCAAAGGAATTGATGATATGTCACTGAAGGCATGTATTTCTTGTACTTGTGAAATAAGTACATTCAACTTAGTATATTCTTATACTTATATGAGTATTCAAGCTCATTCCATGTGTGTTCCATTCATTTAATACTGGAAGATAAATGTTATGCTTGAGTCACAATTTTTGGAAAGGCTCTTGTTTATATTGTACATCAGATGATTTCACGGTGGATTATTGTATAGTAATGGCTCAGTAGTGTAGCTAGCTATGTTGACAATATATACTAGCTTCTGAAATAAGAAGCTATAATCTTAGTTATGTATACATTCACCAGAGTTAATGGACTATTACACATAATATAGCAATTTATTGTTGCTGATTTTTTTCCCACCTTATTTAGGCTGGCCTTTTTTTCTCTAGGAAAACTGTCTTGTTCTGCTGACTGAAAGATCCATACAGCTAATTTGGTTCTAGAAAAGAGAGGTGTTAGCATAACGTATATTGAACTAATTAAGGATATGTATAAGAATGTAATGACAAGAGTGAAGAATTAAGGCGGATCAACCGAAACGTTCCCCATAAAAATAGGGTTACATCAAGGATCAACTCTAAGTCTATTTTTTACACTAATGATGGACAACCTCACTAGAGACATCCAAGATATGGTATCACAGTAATGTTATTTACAAATGATATTATTTTGGTGGATGAGACACGTGAAGGAGTAAATGCTGAACTCAAATCTTGGTGGGAAACACTAGAAGTGAAATGTTTTAGGCCTAGTAGAGTAAATACAGAATATATTGAATTTAAGTTTAGTAATATTAGATGTAATAAGATAATTATTAAGATAGTAGATGAAGTGTTATTTGTAACTGAGAATTTTAAGTATTTATAATCATTTCTACAAAAGAATTGAGGGATTGAGAGAGATGTTTTACATATAATATAAGCGGGATGGTTGAAATTTGACTCCTTGAAAGTTTGATTCTTCTTTTTTTTATTTGATCCACTATCAAATGTTACTTATCTCCTATAATACGTGTGCTAGCATCTCTGGATTCTATTGTGCTTGTGACATTCTCCTTTCTCATATGCACACGTTATGCAGTCAGTTCTGAATCTTTTGAAGGATTTATCTCAAGTTATGATTCCTACTTTCCTTTATTAATTGACCACTTGAATTGATTGCTTGACCACTTGAATTGAATTCCCTTGCAGTATTTTGTTGAAGCTGGAGCTATTGCCGTTAGACGTGTTCGCAAAGAGGATCTACGGCATGTTGCAAAAGCAACTGGGGCAACTGTGGTAAGACCTTACTTGTTCTAATTGTTTTGTCATTGGTCACCAATGGAATATTGCATTTATTATGTTCTTCTTGAAGTAGCTTTCACGTTTATGTGCATTTTTTCTGATTCACAAACAAAGTTTATTCAATTGTTCCAAGCATTGCACTCTTCAGTCTTCAATAAAACTAGATTCTCCCTTCTTCTAAGATTGTAATTGTCTAACCTATCACTGTTTTGATTCTATACTTCTGAGATCTAAAGCAATTTTGATTGTTTATTCTTATTCAGTTCCTTTAATGAATAATGCTGACATGCATATTCCTATGTTAAAAAGAAAGTAGGTTGAATTAAGTTTTCATCAAATAATGGACATAGAAGCTATGTATAATGTGAAAAAAATCCTACCCGTTTGAAAATTTTGCTTGATGTTGAATTTTGTCTAGAAATGCTGACTGCCACAGACAAATTAAAGCTTCACTATTCATTTTCCGAGCTTCATGAAATACTTTCATTTTCCCATTTGAGCAACAATTTTTTAATTTTTTCCTTGAAAATAAAAACTATTTTTTTTATTGAGAGTGTCTGTAGTATATATTTTATATCAAAAAAGCATAACTAATGTTTTGCATACGTTGTTTTTTTTAAAAAAAAGTAAATAATAAACTCATATGCATAAAATGCTTGAACACTTTATTTTATTTTAAATTTCTATTATATTTTAATGTTTGTTTAATGGACAATTTTTTAATAAATATGTGCAATCTTTTGTATCCATTTTTAATAATTATTTAATTGAATTATACTCATTATCCACTGGTATGTACCTGGTTACTTGATAAGGGGTTTGTGTCCACACTTTTTTTATTAATCTATATTTTGCCTATTAGAGTACTATTAGACAACAATGAATATGGAATGTGAGAATTCAATGTTGAGACAACTGCAAACATACAATAGATGAGACTGAAAACACTGCAAAACGCTGTGTGCTGGTTAAAAATTCTATTATTAAAAAAATCCCAATAGACTCTTGAATCTAATTGTGACGGGTTTCAATCTTGCAGATCTTTATGATCCAACTTTATTATAGCTTTATGCTGATTGCTGAATATATTTCTTGAACTTATGCAAGCAAAACACTGCATTTTTCAGTTTAAATTATTCTGTAGTTCATAGTCACTGTGCTGTTTTAAATTTCCAATTACTTGGATTTGTATGCAATTCTGGTTTTTGTGTGTTGATCTTTATATTGGATGTTTCTTGGATGTTGCAGGTTACTACCTTTGCTGACATGGAAGGAGAAGAAACATTTGATGCGACATTTCTTGGCCATGCTGAAGAGGTTGTAGAGGAGCGCATCGCTGATGATGATGTAATTTTGATTAAGGGTACAAAGAACTCCAGTGCTGTAAGTGGTTTCTTCTTGCTTATGTTTCTTGTGAATTTCCAGCATCCTGGAATTTTATTATTAGACTATTGTTGTACATTAACCAAGGAAGTGTCTGCACCAGGTCTCCTTGATTCTTAGAGGTGCTAATGACCATATGCTTGACGAGATGGATCGGGCTTTACATGATGCATTGTGCATTGTTAAGAGGACCCTTGAGTCAAATACGGTAAACCCTATCATCAGAATCTTGGAGATGACTACTGCATCTTTGTTGCCTGACTGTCTAAATTTAATCAATTGTCTAGTTTTGATCGTAACCTATTATTAGAAAATGAATGAGAAAGGAAAGAAAATCACTTGAACTTTATATTGGCCTTTTTATGTAATCTCTTTTTGTCCAGTTACTTTGGTCATTTTAGAATTTGGCATTCTTTTTCATCCATAGCTAGAGAGTTGGATAGGTTTATGGCTGCTGCTTCAAATTTCTAAATTAATGTGCATGTGCCAGTCAAAAGATGGTGCCTATAATACTTTGTTGCATTTATCTTCATTTAGCGCATTTATCTCCATTCAGCTCATATGGATAAATCAGAGGTTCAGTCTGGATCAGCTAAGTCCCACATGCTTATAAAGCCTTCTACATTAATAACCCTATTTATCAAGTTTAAAATATCTTTTCAGTTGAATTTTGATCTCTGTCAGGAAAGGTTCAATCTTGGCACCATGTTGTATCGACACTTGTAGTGGTTCTGCACACTTCTACATGTGCCGAGATCAACTCAAAGTTATAATCCTACAATCAATCTTTGTCCACTTTGTTTACCTTCGAATCTAAGTCTGTAGCAATTACAAAATTAAATTAAAATTTTAAAGCAACAAAGTACACAAATGTAACAAGCATATCATATTGACTAATGATTATTACTTACTATTTCAAAAATAAATGTCATGCACACAACGAGAGCATTAGTCTCTGAAGCATCACAGTGATATGTTCTCTGTAAATTTTTTAAGACTCAGATTATATGATTCTAGCATATTTAGTAAGAGAATTTGTCTCCACATGCTCCTACATATAGCTTGGCTAACTACTAGGAGTTGGACTTGCACAAATGTAACAAGCATATCATATTGACTAATGATTATTACTTACTATTTCAAAAATAAATGTCATGCACACAACGAGAGCATTAGTCTCTGAAGCATCACAGTGATATGTTCTCTGTAAATTTTTTAAGACTCAGATTATATGATTCTAGCATATTTAGTAAGAGAATTTGTCTCCACATGCTCCTACATATAGCTTGGCTAACTACTAGGAGTTGGACTTAATTACACAACTGAAACTAAAAAAGACAGGTGCAATCTATGGATCATATTTCTCTGACTTTGATGTCAATTCTCTTTACTGCTTTTACTTTTTTTTGAATATCCACATCTCTTGTTTTAACTGACAAATGAAATTGAAGGAAGGGGGAAGAGGATCTTCCTGTCTTGATTGGTTCTAGATAATATCAGCAGAGACTTGCTTTTCCACTGCCTTTTTTCTATTTAGGCTTCACAAGCTGTGTATTTTCATCTGACAGGTTGTGGCCGGTGGTGGTGCTGTTGAGTCTGCGCTGTCTGTTTACTTGGAATACCTCGCTACAACTTTGGGATCTAGAGAACAGCTGGCAATTGCAGAGTTTGCAGAATCGCTTCTAATTATACCAAAGGTTCTATGTGCTTTATGTAATTGCATATGTTATGATATATAACACATTTATGTAGCCTGTATGCTAAACTTGGATTTGTGCAACAGGTGCTTGCTGTGAATGCTGCAAAAGATGCAACCGAGCTAGTCGCTAAACTTCGAGCTTATCACCACACTGCCCAAACCAAAGCAGATAAACAGCACCTATCAAGGTATCAGTGTATTTTTGGTGGTTATTTATATACACGAAGATACCCCTTCAATGAAACATCTGTTGCTTGCCTATTTTTATTTAAAAACATATATGAAATTGCACTGAAATCTAAAGCTTTTTTTCTGCTAACTGGTGGCAATGTGTCGATTGTTTTTGCTCCTGTTTGTTGCAATTTCACAAATGATTCTCCGAGGTCACTTGATCCTTACATAGTTTAATCATCACTTATTCACAAAAATGACTGGAAGGGCGTCCCTTACAATGACTGTTTATAATTCTTCACTTGTGTTTTTTCACAATTATTCTGTTAATCTAATTTGTTTAAACAATTGTTTACAGCTTATAGTTTTCTTGTGTCTTCTTTGTTATAATACAGCGTGGGACTGGACCTATCGAAAGGTACAACAAGAAACAATCTTGAAGCTGGAGTTATTGAGCCAGCGATGAGCAAAGTGAAGATCATACAGGTATGGGCATATCTAATATATCAATGCTTCTATTATTGGGAGATGCGACTGCAATAGATTCAACATATTTCTTGTTAAAACAAATTTAATTTGTAGTCAAATTGTTTTTCTTTTCCTTTCAATTTTCTGTATTCCAGCAAGAATCTTTAGCAAAACTTAAACTTTTGCCTTTGGTCAACCTTAGTGATCTCTACCTTAAGCTATATTGGGCTGTATTACTAGATCATTTAGAAGTTCTTAATCATGGTACCTTAAAATTTCCTTTCATGGTTACTCCCTTTGTTTTTTTTTTAATTGTATATCATGTGGGCCTTTCAGTAAAGAAGGTAAATTTAACTAAATAAAGGAACCAACACAACTTTTCCGTTAACACAAATCGGTTACTGTTTTCATAAATTTAAGGATTAAATAGAAGATTATTATGATCTTTGGCTGTTTTTACTGCAGTTCGCAACTGAGGCAGCTATAACAATTCTACGCATAGATGATATGATCAAGCTCGTCAAAGATGAACGGGAGAATGCAGAGGATTAGATCATCGTTGGTATGATTTCGGTGGAAACAAGTTGCTGGGTTTTGTCTTATTTATTTATTTTTGTTTTTGCAGTATGTTTTCATCGTTGGTATGTTTTTGCAGTAGTTTCGGTGGAAACTACTTATAGACGGTGAGTGAAATTTAGTTGTCATGGTTAAGAAGAGGAAAATTTCTTTAAGCTTCTAGTAGATTGGAAGGAATATTGAATTTCAGTTCTTATCTGCAATCAGATCATATTCTTTATTCCTCATATATAGATTTTTGACACTGACATACTATGTGAATATTCATGCATTCCTACTGTTAACAATCACCACACTTATCTGCAAGGTTGGAACCGCCAACCTAGCGGCCCCCCCACCCCGGCCCCACAAGTATGAGGGGGAGTAAATCACGGTGAATGCGGGACTGGCCAGAGCGTGGTGGCCGAGGGAATTGGAAACATGGCACAGATTGATGTTATCGCAAATGCAACCATGAGCCCTCGAACTGCACACCTTCATCTGTAAGCATCCGCGCCCTGACCAGCTGACCCCGCCCGTGGGGGCAACAATCACCACACTTATATTATTACACATTTTATGTCGTGTAATTTTAATAAACATTAAAATCAAGAACAACGATAGTTCGTTCTAATTATTTATAGTTGACATTTGCCATTCTAGGAATTATGAGGATCAATAGATAAAAAAATAACAAATGTATCTTATACTAAATATAATTTTAAGGTATATACGCTACCTCATCTATTTGAAAGTGTAAAGTTGTTATTATTGTGTACTCAATATAAAATTTGTTATAAGAAGTCATGAAATTTTCTTTCGTACATAAGTATTATTATATTTTATTGACAATATTTCTATGTAATTTGGCATTGAAATAATATAAAGTTACATTTTAAATCCTTTTTATAATAACAAATGTAAATATAAAAGGAGGCTTTTATTTTTTATTATAGTTAAAAAAGGATTTCATACTATTTTTATTTCAAAAATACATTATTTCTATAATAGTTATGATCATAACCTAAAATTGCTCTAATTCAATTAAAATTATTATAAGAATTATTATTATTTTTTATCAATTTAATTAAAAAATTTTAAACTTAATTATTTGACTGTAGAAGCTCATAGGACAATGATGCGATGGTAAATGGTATAGAATGAAAGTTTGATTCTCATGTTTTTCAAGTGTGATGTTTGAATCACTTACGATGCTTTTCGAGTGTTCATGGTGTTTGAAACATTTACGATGTTGGATCATCTGTTATGATATATTTACGCTTCTTGATTTACTTTGATAGATGATGAAAAATTTATATCGAGTCGGTTACTTTCAGAATTAGTTGGTTGAAGTAAGATAGCTTGGTTAAAAAAAATAAATTGATTAAATTAATTTTTAAAAACAAATTGAACCGATTTAATTTTATCATCAAAATCGAATAAATCAAATTGATATTAAATTTCTATTTAATAATTTTAAAATCAAAATTGAATCAAATAAATCAAAAAATTAATATGTTATTATAAAAAAATCAATTTTCCATTCAGTTTAATCGATCTGCTCACTTTAAAAAAATGGTCTTTTGATAATTTTTTCCAGTTACGTAATATCTGATATTTCAGTTACATAATTTTGTAAAATTATATTTTGTGACGGGGCATTTACGAAATTTAAAACAAAATTTATTAAAAAAACAAAAAAACAAAATGAACCGGGCAGACTCGCAACCCGCTTTT